>NC_143158.1:6763979-7088017 GCF_041381405.1 Jatropha curcas | reverse complement strand
TAACTAAAACAATATTTGCTTATGCTCTCTAGAATACAGCATATACAGTAAGCTTCATAACAATCATGTAACATACAAATGCAATGGGTTGCAATACTAATTCTGAGAAGATTAGCATATTTCCACAATTCAATTGTTCTCATATCATGGTTACAGAAACTTAATGGTCCACCCCTTTCCGGCCAAAATTTTTCTTTTGCCTCAGATAAAAGTATATACAAAAAAAAGGACAATACCTTGATCAGATTCAAGTGATTCAGTATATCATGGCCAATAAAAGTTTGTTTCTAGGCCTCGTTGTACAAGAACATGTAGAGACAAACAAGAAAAAACATATGAATGCATTAAAAAAAAATGAGATAAGCATATATAACACAAAAAATCCTGCCTGGGGGGTTGATAGAATCTCAGAGTCATTTTCATTCAGTCTTGGAAGCAACAATATAAAATAAATCATCCAAAATCGTCCATCGTCCATATGGCTATGAAGGTTATCTCTAAGAGCTGTCAAACTAGGAACCAAATGTTCTACAATTGAAGCATGTTCTCTCTGAGCATCAGACATTTTGAAATCTGCAACAAAATACACCAAGATTCAAGGCCATTGATTACTTTTCTCTATTTTCTAATGACCAAAGAGTATTAATATATGCAAACATAGTTAATTGACAAGTCGGATTGTGTGTGTGTGTGTGTGTGTGTGTTTGTGTGTGTGTGTAGCAATCCATGCTCTTCACATACCATAGGAGCACCAAGGTGCTGCTTTCCTATCCAATAAATGAAAAAGATAAAACTATTTTCCCTCAACAATAAAAGGACTTGATGAGCTTGGAATCCAAAGACTTGGACATATTAAATGCTATTCTAAAATTTTTTTATCCAAAACCAGTACCTATTAAAAGAGAAATTCAATACAGGTTGAATATTGCATCAGTAACATGAACACTAAATGGTGCAGCTTCGCCCATTTAACCATCTTGCCAAAGCAATAAGAGGCACATATCCACCATAACGCAATAACATACCTCCTGACTAACATTATCCAAATCCTCAATTGCATTCATTAACACTTGGGGAACATTACATTCTGCTCTAATTTAACTTCTAGCTTATCTAAAATCCATCACAAAGGTATCCCTATATTCCACATATCATCTAATTTACCATTTAACAGCAATAAACCAGGAAAACAAATCAAAAACAAGTTGATTTATAAGCAAAGTAAATTAAATAATTCTATACAGCTAGGTAAAGTAGATTTGAAGCAATTACCGGTTTCTAGTAACAATGGAAAATCAGTCCAGCACTCAGGCCTCATAGAAATTTCCTTAACGAAATCAACAACCTCCTCTGTAATCCCTGGCACATAATCATCTTCTTCATCATCGTATTCTTCCTCGTCTTCTCCTTCATTATCGTTACTTTGGAATGGCAAAAAAGTGGACGTAAACTTAGAGATCTCACTAACAGCTTTGTTACTCGACAGTAGAGACAGACTACTCTTCAAGCTACCTCCAATTTCTGCTAGATCGTTACGGATCCCAAGGAGAGCTTGTGACTGTGACGTTGATGAAGAAGAAAAATAATCAGACGGAAGTGATGAAGACTTATCTTCAGTATTGGACGGCGGAGATGGCGGCGGAGCGAGAAAATTGGCGACGCCACGCAATTGGCGGCCGATAGACTCGCCGATAACTGATAAATCCTCTTTAACACCATCGCCACGATTGGTTGGACTTTCTGGTGAAGATGAGGAGGAATCTTGATCGTCGGATTGGAAAGACTTGAAAAGCCAAGACATTATTGTGATGTTTTGTGTACTTTAGTGGTTTTTTTGGTGCTACTGAAATGGGGATTTTAGAGGAATGGAAGGATTTGGAACAGAGAACATTGGAGAGGGACTGGGCATTTGAAGCTGAAACTGTTTTTGGCTTTTTGGTTTGGTTCTCACTTTTAACTCTTGGTTCGTAATTCTGAATTTCTGATTGAGCAATAATTGTTTTTTTTTTTTTTTTCTTTTTTGCTTTTTTGGTTTGCTTACTCCTACCTGCGTCCGTCTTGCAAACTGCCACGTCAGCAGCTATGTAATTCTAATTAATTGATTTATTATTGACTGGATATTTTATGTAATTTGGGTTATCTCTTACGACGCTACGTCACAACACAATTTTGATTCGTTTAATGATTGATTTGAAAAGAAATAAAAATAAGATTGAAATTAGGGGAAAAAAGAAAATTTTGGAAAATAATATCAAGAAGATTATTTCCCTTCTCCGTCTGGTAGGAAGAGCAAATTTTGTTTTTAACCAAATAATGGAATTGAATCAATGGTATTCTGCTCAAGTGTTATTTAGTTTTTTAACGAAACCAATTTGATTCAGTTAGTTAAAAATATAATTTTCATTTTTAATTTTATTTTGGTTTTCTTTGTTTAAAAGAACCTCCAATATGAAGAGAGAATTTAGGATAGAATAGCTTTAATTTTGGATACATAAATAGCCTTCCTCAGTGAAAAATCAATTAGAACACCTGACTGGGATTTTTCTATTCCCTGTTCAATAGCTGTTACTAACTGTAATTAACTATTTATGTGGCGGTTTTAGAATAAAGCTTAGCTGTTGAATGTAAAAAGATAATTGTTGCAGGCAAAGTCAAGTGATGAATATATACTATCATAAAAAATTTATAAAATATCTCAGAATTATATGGCTACAAAATTGAAAATAAGAATAAATTTACTCTTCGAAATGAAGTGAAAATTTAAAATGACCCACACAATTTAATTGATTTCAACGACCGTCGTTTTAGATTGCTAATTAGCACTTACTGCATTAAATTTTGACTCTTTTTCCGATCACATGATATGCAAACTATCTCAACATATACCTGTCTCTTTCTAGCATTAAATAAACTCGTGATATATCCACACTACGGAGCAAATGGACTGCAATAGTCAGATGAATAATTTTCAAGCATCAGTTTCCCTTTCTTCTAAGAACAGCCCGGCATTAGCAGCGAGTGCATCTGTGACTTGGACAAAAACTCACGTACATTTCCTTTCCAAAAGAATAAGTAACTCGGCAACAAGAAGTCACCGGAATTGATTCCATAGAAATCTTAAATGTCATTGCCAGAACGTCTGTGACCAACTTAAGAAGGTTCAAGGAAAGTAAAACAATGAATGAATAAGAAGTGAAAAATCAATAGTGAACGCCATCCTTAAGGAACCCCTGAAGAATCCAAGAGCCACAAATCAAACTTCACGTCTGTTCATTACATAAATGTGGTGATAATCACAAAGATTACAAATCATTTCTATCATATCTATGAGTAAACCTTACCGAGGAAAAGAATAATGAGATAATTCTTGTAAACAACAACAGAGCAGGTTGATGAACTATAGTAGTCCGAAAAGCATTATTGCTAAAACCTTCATCAATGTAAATAATCACTAATCGAAAGCCTTCTCGCTAATTATTAAAGAAGAATCTCATTCTAACTGACTACTGCACATACACAACATATGGTACACAATTGTCTGGTCTTCCCCAATCTCAAAATGTCAAGCTGATCGATTCCCCTGTATTCTTCCTTTCTCATGTTTCCAGATAAAGAATGTGTTTTTTACATGTAAAGCATCTATAAGAGGCCCCCTGAATATGGATTGTAGGCTTGAACGGGTGGCATACCTGAGCCATAGGGATGCATACTGGTTCCATAAGGATTGCCAAACGGATTTGAAGGCTGTTGTTGTTGTGGGCCCATCATCATCATCATCTGCTGCTGCTGCAACATGTAAGCCTGTTGTTGATTGGCCATTGTAGCCATCTGCACTGAAGGTGGTGCAGCCACTACATGCGAGGCAAAGAAAGGATCATGTGCAGTTGTTTGCATCGTGGGACCAGCCATTGGAGCTGCTTCCCATGGGTTATAGCTCACAGGCTGATTGCTTCGTCTGATTGCATCATCATACAGGCTGTCTAATGTAAGTTTATCGAGTCCTCCCGCCTGGTTAATTGACATGAATGGTAGTGTCAGTCGGTACACATTAGAACCACTTATTTTGTGCAAATAAAAAATAGTCAATATCCAACTGATACTGTTCTAAGTAATGGAACAAACAACAGCAGCAGAAAGTACCAGTTTGCTAGCAGCTGCAGCACTTTCATTTGAACTTGGAGCCATGACAAGGGCCAGTTCCCATCCTGTAGTGCCATTGGCTTGAATTGGGGCAGTCGTACTTGGCTGGTCAGCTGCAACAGCAGAAACCACACAAAACATAAGCGTTTTTTCCAGACGCAAACTAACTAATGATATAGTGTCCATTCAAAATCTTACTCCACGCTCTTAGTTCCTTTTTTTTTCCAATGTTTTGAGTACTGATAATTTCCTAACATTTTCAGCATATAACTCGGAACAAAAAGGGAAAAAAATCAGCAGACATGCTGCTTTTTTTTTCTTTTTTTTTTCTTTTTGTCAAAATCCAAAATTAAGGTGAATTTTACCCTCTGGGCCCTGTTTCAGAACGTAAGTCTATGACAGACAACTAGAAAAAACTTACCAACTGGAACAATAGCCAGAGCCAGCGCATTCTTCTCATCTAGTTCTGAAGCAGCTGGAACAGGATCATCCAAGGCCTAGCAAACAAAGGGAGAGAAAAGAGCAGCAAGTCAGGAAAGTGCAATAATATCCTGACATTAGAAGGAAGACGCTCTAAAACTTACCAACAAATCAGGTGGATCAACAATCGGTGCAGGTGCTTCAACTTTTTCAGGTTCAGATGGAGGTGGTGATGGTGGCTGCTCCTCCTTCACCTCTGGTTCCTTTTTATACTCTATAGCTAAGACTTCCTTTGGCGCACCAATCTTATTATCAACCTGCTTGATTAAAGATTAAATTGTCAAGGAATAATTGTTGCAAGGTAGGAAATAGCTAAACTGCAAACTCACTAACCAAATATGGATATGTAGGATATGACACTCGCATCATTGTCTCTGATTCATGAAAGTATAATTTGATAAAAGGTTTATCATAATGCATTAGCATGTGAAAAAGTCAACATCAATTTAGCATGACCAAGCATAAACAGTGCTTCAATATTTAAGATATCCCACCACAACAAATCTCTTTCTGGATAAAACCACAAGCTAATTTTGGACAGTTTATATAATTTATAATAACCAATGATATCTGATGCTATTTTTGTTGCTCTGATCTTCCGATCCAGTACAGAACTCATTGAAAAAAAAGTGTCCAAGTACCTGATCTTTGCGAACTGACATACGTGGAGCTTCTCGCACATACTCTTCCATTGTTTGCAGGAAAGATGCAGGAGGCTTCATTAACAACAAATATTTCTTTAAGAATAATTCATAGAATAACAAGGAAATATTCAAAGAAATAAATTTCAGATGACACCAAGAAAGATATGAACCTGCTCAATCTTAATAAATCTTTCTCCACGTCCAATATCCATGCTTTTACATATCTCATAAAATTCTGAGAGTCTTTCCGCCTAAATGCACAGGTAGATCAAAATCAAACGCACTAAAATAGAAAATTTTTTTTCACCAACAATAAGATATGATTTTTTTCATCCAAGAAATTACCTGCTGACAAGCTCTCCTATATATGTCCAGGGCCCTCATGGCATCATGGCGTTGCATCTCAAAGAACTGCCATCAGCAGCATTCTAGTTAGTAGATGATTTTTAAACTGGTCATAGCTTATGATCTCAAGAAGGTCATTGATTACCTTGTCAACCAAATTGGCTACTCCATCACTAATCGCTTGGTAGATTTTAATGCTTTCAGAAGCAACCTAATATTAAAGGTAATCAGAAAGCAATTCACAACAAGTGAGCGCCATATCCACACAAACCCAGCTAGCATGGGGGCAAGCAAGATTATAAAATCCACCTACCAATGAAAGTGCTAACTGAATGACAAAGTTATTAACTGCTGCTCCTTGAGGCTGCAAAAAACATAAAAGAATGTTTCCTTGTTTAAAAATAAAATGAAAAGAACTGAGGAAAAATTGTAGCTTAAATTTAAGTTTAAATGAGGTCAATTTTTGTGTTACGCAGGGAAATGCCGTTATGTTGAAATAAATCCAACACATTGATTTGCAAAGGTTCAAGATTAACCTGACAACCAAGAACACGGAAAAGAAGCTGTTGCAAAGCAGGCAGGTGCTCCAGCAATTCAGCAGTATCTAGATCTTTAGTCCTCTGCACCAAAATTTTGTCATTGCATCCCCAAAAAACCTTTGATTTCAACAAAATTACAAGTCTAGCAAATAAAAATATATGTTATCTAAAAATAGGAAAAGCTGCAATGAAGTTACAAGAATTTAATCTAAACCCGACAGGTAAATATTTTACCAACTAACAAATATGCATGTTTACTGTAGTTTAAGTAAGTACGATAACATTCAGAAAGGATAGAGAAAACAGTTGAAATATGCAACATAGGAATGGTAAGATTAGGTGAGCCTTCCAGAAAAAGAAAAAATTATGATGTATGATGCCAGTCATAAAAGTGAAAATTCAGAATATTCCAGGGGTACATATTGCAGTAATGCCTTAAAGAAGATGACAATTCTTTTCACAGATATGCATATCCAAGTAGATCTCAAGCTAAAAGGTCAAGACTAACAAGAACAACTAAGCTTAATCCTAAGCTAGTTGAGTCAACTATACAGATTCTTTTTAAGCATTCCAAATGATTTTGCTATACATTCTTTACTTAAACCAACTACTCTTGAGCATGGGGTGGTTCTCTCCTTTCTACCACATCAGAAACTAATACCTGGAGAATTGAAATTCTATATAGCTCATATCAAATAGACAAATTATGTGAAGGAAAACAGTAATCAGGGCTCCCTGAAACCACAATATTAAATAAAGAGAAACTGGAAACAAAGATGATAAGGGTCAGCATAGACAAAAAAGAAAAAGAAAAATATTCTTACAGGTCTATCTGTCTCAACATCATACTTCAGAACACGAAAGCATTCCAGCCTCTCCTCCAAAAATAAGGCATAAGTGCGAACCCAGGCAGAATAATCCCATGCTGCCCAGCACATATCCATTAATGTCATTAACAATCATTTAACAAAAATAATCAAATTCAAAGAGGAGAAAAAAGGATACCATTTGGACTGGAATCATCTTTGAAATGAGACATGTTAAGCATATGATTCCTGCTTCTACCATAATTAATGAGTTCTTCATGAAAAGTGGGGTCCACTTCCCGTAGAGCACGATGAATAACAATTAAAGTTTTCAATGCAACCTAAGAAACAACCAACAGTTAGGCAAGTGTATTATAATAATATAAACAAGCAGATATATAAAATCTACACTCATGATTATATGAACAACACACCAATTATAGTTTCAATCAGAAAATAAAAAATTGTTGGCATTCAAGCCAATGATATGGAATGCAAGATTTTATGGAAACTATAGGATTTAAGAAAGAGAAAATGGCTCATGGCTCTCCCTTATCTGAAGTGCTAAAAGTTTCATGACTATAAACCACCATTACAATTACCTGTTTGAGAGCAAGATGGAATATAATGACAGGTGAAAGAAACATGAACCAACTTCATGTCCAAATTTTGAATGACAAATACCAAAATCTTTGTTTGTTTGTTCATTTGAAAGGAGAAAAAATCTCTATGTTTATTCCTCTGTGGAAAGAAAAGAAGTTCATAAAAAACTAGGGCAAGGGAATACACAAATAACCACAAAATTCCACTGAGAATATCTTGTCCAATAGGAATTTGATTGATGTATCTCTAGCCAAAGCTACAATTAAGTTAGTAACATACAGAGGATCCTTCAGCATTCACATGATTTCCAATGACAAGTTCATGATGAACATCAACATATTACATATAAGAGTACAAGAAATTCTGGTCACGCATTTGTGCATTATTATACCTAATTTATTCAGCATGCAAGTCAATTGTCATAAATAGTTGACTACTTTCAACTCGAATAGTATAACTAATATAAACTAAGCATCCTCATTTAATATGCAGGACCAAAAAATGAAAATCTGCAACTTTTGTAAAATAGAATAGCTTTATTTGCTTCTAATCCTCTACTTACAGATATTCGATCACAGAATATTATCAATATAATGCACATACCGCCCAGTTATGTGTTTTTGACAACCGTCTGGCAAGAGCATGGATACAGTAAGCAACATCAGCCCGAGGCCTAGTAGATGAAATGGCAGCAAAAATAGCTGCAAAATGCAACACAGAACAAAATTGTAAGCTCCCTATCCATCTATGGTTCACCTTACAGAGCACCAAACTGATTGCAAACATGATAAATATGTGGGTTTTGACTTTAAGAGGAGAATGAAATAGTAAAAGGACACTCACCTCTAATATGCTTTTCCTTTGCAGGTCTTTCAACATGATTTGTGGCCTTAACTATAGCAATGTCCAATTCCTAAAAAACCAAAAGACCCAAAAAAAATTAGAAACAAAATAAAACTAAAATTACAAGTACATAATCAATTCATCACTAAGCACACCTTGTAATCACTGTTGACTTTAGCCAATGAAACAGTGGTGGTGTCCTTAATGGCCCCAAGTGCTTTCCTTATGCTTTTCTGTGTACCGCCTCCTGACATTCTCTCTCCCTCTCAATCACAAATTCTGCAAACACCCATTAGACAACTTATATCAATTTCTTTAAATAACTCTCAAGTCTCCAGAACAGCACAATTTACACCAGTGATTATTCCTTATCATAATCTTATAATAATTTTAGACCCTGACTTCAGGCTCGACTATTTACTTCACATGAATCCAGATCCAATCTGATAGCCATTCATCAGGGAACACATTAATATAAACACTGAAAAATCCAATTTATCTCAGTTTGAAGAGATAAATAATTAATTAACTCAGACATTAAATCAACACATGAGCTCTGATTTTGACCAAATTTACAGGCAAAGTCCAGTGAAATAAAAGCAAGAGAAGCACATAAACATCATCATATCCAAATCAACATTAATATGCAGATAAAAACGTAGAAAATAAAAATCATAATATACAAAAACAACAGTAGAAATTTTATCAAACATAAACATAACAACTGAAAGCTTAAAACAGCTTTGACTCGTCATCAAAAGATCTAAAGAAATAAAGCAATATAACCCGAACAAAACAAACATAACACAAACCAGAAAAACAAAAACAGAAACTTCTGCAATTGAAAATTTGCATTACAAAAACACAAACATACACATAAATATATAAACAGATAGAGACAGAGAGATCAAAGAGCTAATATTACCTGAGACCGGATTGAGGAGAGAGAGAGAGAAAAAAAAAAAAAAAAAGAAGAAGAAAAAGAAGAAGACGAGGTGGCGGTGTGGTCGGTGGAAGGGAATGGAGAGAAATGAGGGAGCAGAGAAAAGTCGAGCAGACGACGAATTTGAGTTGGGGGAGTTCGGTTTGGTTGGGTCGTCGGCGTCGTAGACAATTATATTCTTTTCTTTTTGTTTGTTTTCTTTTTTTTTTTTCTTTTTGTTTAAAAATTTAAATATTGTAATAAATTATTATTTAGTCCTTACAATTTCGTAAAATTCATAACCACCATCATCTTTAGAAATCAAACAATTGTAGGTTTCCACCGAAAAAAAATCAATTAATTGTCATTCTATTTTATTATAGTTTTCTTGTGTGTTATTTTTTAAATTTTAAAAATTTTTTATGATCTAATTAAGGTCAAATTAAAATTTTAGCACGATTTGACAAAAATAAAAAATTATTAGAAAAATTAATGGCATCATAATAAGATAGAGGAGAGATTATATAATTAATTTTAAAAATAAGGATTTTAATTTGTAGATTTAATAAGGACTAAATAGTAATTCGTCATTTTATGATTAATAAATACTATTTTATTTTAGTGTGTCAGAAACTCAGAATACGGCTCTGAGGAAGCTGTGCTGCCTCCCAAAAGGAGTGAAAATGATGGACTTTTGCTTCTCTACATTCCCTCGTTTTCTTCTGTTACTACTCCTTATTCCAGGTTTTGCCACGTCCCCGTGCTATAAAAAAAAACAGAGAGAGAGACAATGGAGATTCTACGAGTTTTCAATTATTTATTTGGATAGTTTAAATTTTTCTTTGGAGAGTTTTTAATTGATATGAATTGTAGTTAACTCTTCCAATTTTATAAGAATGTTAACTATTTTATGATATTTTTATTTAATAGTATTTATACATATTTAAAATTTTTCATAAATTTTACATAATTCCAAAATTTTTCTTTTTTTTTATTATTAAAAAGCTCAAGGTATAATGAAAATTTTAAGTTCAAATTTTGTTGACTTTAATAGTTTTCACAATTTAGTAAATCAAAGGGACGGTTATCTTCGTTGTATAGTACGTAATATTATTTTAGCTCATTGAGTGTTCTTATAAATAAAAAAATAAAAAATTAATTCGAGTAAAATTATTTGTAATTAGACAATTTAATCCATGCAAATAATAATTATAAATAATTTAATGTGGTAAAATAGATGGAAATTACAATTTGATATTTATTTGAATTATTATTTGTTTTTGAGCATCAAAGTGTTAAGGTTACTCAACTGCGTTTGATGAAATCTTGAGCAACAATAGAAAGGGAAAGTCGCTTAGAAAGTGTGACAGCTAAGACTAAGACCAGAGACACCAATTTTGAATTTTTGGCAATAAAAATAAAAATAATAATAAAAAATAAGTTACCCTTATTTTTTTATAATATTACCAAAGTAGAAAGCTTGCTCTTTTTTTTTTTATTTTAAAAAATGAAGCGGGTCCAGCCTTACCTTTAATTAATGATTGTCCTGCCATCATAATCTGAAGTCTTGATGTGTGTGTGTGTGATGGAGGAAACACATGGAAGAGGAAGAAAATGAATTCCAATTTTAAAATTTTAAGTTGAAATTTCAATGATTTAATGGTTGGAATAATTCGCTGAGTGAATTCCATTCAAAGTTGGAAGGATAAGTGATCTACGGTGAAGTGATGGTACAATATCCCGAATAATCAAAATTAAATTAACTAATATATATATAAACTAAATTCAAAACTGAATAACTATTTGAACCAAGTTAACTATTTTAGATACAAGAATAAAATTATTTATGATAATTGAATTAAAATCGAAAATCAAATGATTTTATATATTTACATTGATCGGTAACTGAATTTTTAAAATAATTATATTAATTCGACTGAAATGAGTTGATTTAATTCAATTTTTTTGTAAGAAATCGAGAATTGTTTACCTCTAAAGTGTCTTACTTTCAGTTTATCATTTTAATTATTTTGATCTATTTAGTTTTCTTTATAAAAAATCAAACCAAAAAGAGTCAGTTCTATTCAACTACTCGATTCTAACCAAGTATTACTGAAATAACCAGAATTTTTATTTTCAAAGATTTTTCGTTTAAATTTAATAAACTGACAGCGTGGAAAATGTATTTAAATATTTAAACGTGAATTAATAATTTGTACAGTGATAAACCGAATCGAAAACCAATTGAAAATTGAAAAATCAAACAAAAACCAAGATTTGGGCCGAATCGAACCGAAATCAAATCGAATCAGCCCAAACCACTTCTAGAAGCCTCTCCCCTCTATATCCAGCGCAAACTTCACCCTCCCCTCACCATTTCTGCAACACCTCCAGCAGCGCCACCACTGCCACCTCCTCTTCTTCTCTTCTTCTCTTCCTCCTCCTTTCTCTTCTTTTCTTTCTTTCCTTCTCCTTTCTCTTCACCTGCGTTGCGTTTCTGGTGAGAAACAGAGCAGCAGCAGCGGCACCAGGTCGATCGCGCCACCTCGCTGCCGCTCGCCGTCGCAGTAGCTCCGCCAGCACCGTTCCTCAGTTCCCGTTCAGGCGAGCACAGTTGACAGGAGCAGCACCACAGTCGATCTATCGCGCCACTGCCCTGCCGTCGCTCCAGCGCGCCTCCGACCACCAGGAACAGGTCTGTCAAGCTTCATCGCGCCGCCTCATTCTCTCTCTGCCACTGCCAGTCAGATCCGGCCATTTGCTTGCAGTTCCAGCGCGCGTAGCTCCGATCCTCGATCTAGCAAAATTCGACAAAAATTATATTTTGGGGTAAAAATCAATTTTAATAATTTTAGTTACTTGAATTAATTTTATTATTGTAGTTAATTAAATTTTATGCAGTGAAATTAATTTAAGTAGTATTAATTTGTTGATTAATAAAAATATTTAGTTAGTAATTTTAGTTATTTAGTTAGTTAAAATTAATTCAAAATAGTTATTGATTAATTAATGTGAAGTAACTATTGATTAATAAAAACAATAGTTAGTTAAACTTAAATTCAGTATTAAATAATTTATTGAGGAATTTTGATAATAATATTATGAGTGGAATGAAATGAGAAATTAAGAGTTGAAAGTAATGTTGATATTGTTATTCGGATGGAGGATGGGAAAAATTGAATTGATTGATTGCCCAATGGATGGGCTGTGTGGTTTGGAATTATTGGTATATTGTTGATTTTTTTAACAGGTAGATAGTCCAATTTTTAGGGGAGATGCTGCCGAAATTTCGGCAGAAAATAAAATAAATTTCGGTAGAAATTAAAATAGATTTTAGTAGGAAATAAAATAGATTTCAGAAGAAAATAAATGAAATAAAGTTAGAGAAATAAAAAAAATTTATTACAGAAAAGAAATTAAATATCGAGATTAAATTACGTAGAAAAATTTAGAATATAAAATAAAAATATTAGAAGGGTAAAGAAATATTTTGTCTGATAGAGTTATTTCTTTTTGTGTCATTCTTACTTTGCTTAGATCGCCCGGGTCCATCTAGTGCTCCTCCAGGACAACATCAAAGCTAGAATTTCGCTCTCCATCACTGTGAGTAATAATAAATAATGCATATCAACGCTGCATTTGCATATCATTTATTTATAAACATTATATTTTTATTTACATATTACAATATATTATAAGTATTTTATCATATATATATTATGTTACGATCACTATAATTATACTTATATATAATTGTGCATTTGGATGAAATTGGTGTATTGTGATGAATGAAATGTTTGATTATTTGTGCTGTGACTATATTGTGATTTGTTTGTGTGGAATTGGGATGAAGTGGGTCACCATGGGTTTGTGAGACTGTTTCTGTTATACGGATCCTGATTCTGATTTCTGTTATATTCTGATTCTGTTATATGGATCCTGATTCTGTTTCTGTTAGCCGGGTAAATGGGAGATCGGCGCCCCCGTGTGCACCTACCGTTACCTTTACCGTTAACCACGGGTTGGCTTCTCGTCGTTGCGCACCGGACAGTCTAGATTTGATTGCAGCCCGCAGGGTGGCCTCCTGTTGTGAGCGCTTGATGATCTAGATTGGATGGAGACCACCGGGTTGCCTCCTGTTGGTATGAAAAAGAAAAGAGAGAATGGAAAAACAACGAGAGGGCTGGTCAAGTGAGGATTAGACCGGTCGGCCAGTATGGGGGATCGGCTCCCTGGTGCACATGTGAGAGGATGAGCCATGTGGGAGGACGGCTCATCGGGGGTTCGGTGACTCCACTGACTAATCTCCACGTGATGTGATTAATTGAAGGTGATATTGTTTGTGGGTGCTGATGTAATGTCATCTGATTGACTGATGTGTGTTCATTCAGTATACTAGGGTGCATTTTGCTTGACTGTATGTGGTGTGTATTATTTATTATTATTCACTGAGTTGCAAAACTCACCCCCTAAACAAATCTCCCAGGTACTAGGAAGTTGCCGGTTCGACTGAAGCTCTGCACTCTTCTCCGCAGAGTTATAAATGTAAAATTTGTATTCCTGTTATTTAATTTGGACCGTATAAATTATATTTTTATCTGACTATTATTGAGCTCCGCAGTTATATGGTTGTGTATTTAAATTGGTTTTTATTGTTAGCACTACGCTATAAATTAATTATTGTTTAATTAGCTGCAGGTGAATCAGTAAGCCCATATTGTGATTATGATTTATTATGAACAGGCCCTGGTTAAATTTTATGTATTATTGAGATTGGGTCAGATGTTTGAAAAATTTTATCAACTTGTATCTTAAGTCATATGGGCTTACTGTTTTGATGAAATTGGGACAGATAGTTAGATAGATTGGATAATTTAGGCTTACTACGGGCCTCGGGGGCCTTAAGCTTACCTGGGCCCTAGTGCCGGTCCGGCCAACGGAAACGGGTCGTGACAAAAGTGGTATCAGAGCAAAAGTTCATACGTCTAGATGTCACTGCGGAGTAATTCCTGTCATGTCTTGACATAGTCTTCCTTGCTTTCGTCTTCAGCGTTGTTCGCAATCAGGTTAGAGTCAAGTTGTTTAATGAGTAAAATTGTATCCTTGTTCTTAGAGATGTGATTTAGTTACTGATGCTAACGGGATGGTTTAAACAAAAATCCTTATATGGAATAAATAATATTCATATATAATTTAAGTATGTAAGAAGATAAGTTATATAGGATTAATAAGTTGAAGTTAGATGATGAAAGTGTGCTATTTTTATTTAATACGTGTTGAATGTGGAATACATCTATAAGAATGCATGAGTGTATGTATATGTGTGCTTATAGAAGGGGTATGTTGAGAATGAGTTGATAGTGTGAATTGATAAGAAAACTAGATGGTTCTAATTCAAGGACATTAGGATTTATTTAATTAGAATATTGATTTTAGCATATCTGTTTGATGAAGTTTACGTGATGTTGGTTGGTGGAATTTATTATAACTATGGAGATAAGCACTTTTCTGCATGAGATATATATATCTTGAGTAGTACATTTACATAAATGATACATACAAGGTTTCATAAATAAATGATTTGGTGCGACTTGGAATATTAATTGACGATGAGTATTTTCCATAAGTAATACTGTTGGTAGAATTATTTTATGAAGTGAGTTTTATTTATGAGTAATCACTTCTTAGTAGAGTAAAGTGTATTGTAGTATTCATCAACTATCTCTTTTCAAGTGTATGAATATAGGGAATAATATAAATTATTGTGGTTAAACAAAAAAAAAAAAAAAAAAAAAATTTGTGGTTCGTGTTGATCTCACGTAGCTTATATGAGAATAAATTCTAAGACAAAATGATCAAGAGTTTAAAAGTGACCATTGTTATGATAGAATGTATTAGTTAATAGTTAATAGAATTATTTACAAGTCATGGAAGACTTATGAAACGAGTGAGTACTATTAATGGGTAGTTAGTATAATCTAAGAATTGATATATTATGTAAATTAAGATCCTAATATATTTAGAATGTTTAATAGGCCAGACTGAGCTCATAATCTAGTATAGTAAAATGAAAGTAGAAGGTAGTGGATGGTGTTAAACCATAGCTGGAAAGAGAATTAATTAGCGTATGAAATGTTGATTAAATATTTGTGATTCCTTTGGGTTGATAGAGATATAAAAGAAATAAAAGATATATAGTAATAATAATAATAATAATAATAATAATAAGAAGAAGAAGAAGAAGAATAATAACAGTAATGATGGTAATAGTAGTAATAATAATACTACTAATTTAAAGGGTATAATAATAATTTACGAGTTACATTGACCGAATTTATATATGAAGCTTATAGATATACTATGTGTAAGTGCCAAGTGTTATGGATAAAAGTAACTGAGAATAAGAGTTGATAAAGAATCATGGGATTTAGCTCGAAATGACGATAAATGTGAATAAATGTAATTTCTTGATGCAAAGTAGTTAGAATAAGAAATTCCTATTAATTAGTGCAACTTTTGCAGGTTACTTGTTTTATTGGTAAAGAAGAAAAGTTATATTTATGTCCTTAGTAGAACATGAAGGTAATTAGAGTATTTTCATTCATTAGTGAGTTGGCTAGGTTTTAATTTACTATTTATTTAGGATATTGAAAATTTGTGCAAGAATAAACAAGTGAACTTGAGATAGTTTTAACAATTTTGGTGAGGAGAATACATGCTAGTATTTGAAGAGTGAAAAGATAAACTATAGGACTGTTGGATGTGATAACGGGGTGGTTTAGGATTACATTTTAATTATATTGGAATGCCAACTCATGGGGGTTGATTAGATCATTAATCAATTTAAACTGTTCATGGGTCGATTGAGATACCAATTAGGGCGAAAATTATTAATGCAGAATGTGAAGTCAATGTAAAGCTATTCCGAATTTTTTTTGTAATTGAGAGAAATTATGATTGAATGAATAGAATTGTGTTATAAATGGCAGTTTACGACTTATCTTATGGTTTAAGGGAATATTTAATTAGTTAGGTCCATTCGAGAACTGGTACATTGTAACTTTGATGTTGAAGGATTCAATGAGGTGTTAAACTTGTTTGGAGTAAAGAATATAGAGAGAACATAATTAAGGTTGATGATATTCCTACATCGTATGAGATATAAATTTTACAAATTTTGCAGGTGATAGACATTAAGATAGATTTGGAAAAAAAAAAAAAAAAAAAAAAAAAAAAAGAATAACCTAATGATATTATTATTTGAATATTCATCGGCATAAAACAA
Organism: Jatropha curcas; assembly: GCF_041381405.1. Classification (NCBI taxonomy): domain Eukaryota; kingdom Viridiplantae; phylum Streptophyta; class Magnoliopsida; order Malpighiales; family Euphorbiaceae; genus Jatropha; species Jatropha curcas. The sequence goes on along the minus strand of NC_143158.1, from coordinate 7,071,410 downwards.
AGGACATAGTTTAATTAGGAGTTGGATTATAGGTTTAACATCCTTAATCTCTTACTTAGCTTGAGCAAAAAGGGCACTACTTGTTTAGGATTCTTGACTTCTAAATACGTAAACTTAGTTCTAAAAGATTGATTAAGGATAGACGAAATAGATAAATTGAATATAAACTACGGTTTGGAGAATTTTACATCTTGATTGTAGGCTGGATCTCTTTATGGAAGTGAGTATCATAGATTGGCGTTTACAAATTCTAGAAAATAAATGAAGAATTATCTGGCATGACAACAGCTAACTTGGCTAGTTGCATAAATTCTTGTCACAATTAGTTAGGAAATGGTATGGTATGACAAATTGGAAAGAGGAATAGAGAAGTTAAAAACTAAAATAGGGATTTGATGGTGAATTTAAATTCTCCTTATAGTTGATGTGCTACTTGTTTTTATGGGATTCTCATTAGTAGGATATGAAAGGAGATAGTATATCTATCTTTCGTTGGAAAATGGTTAAATTGATAAATAGGTGATGAACTTGGGATAGAGGTCAGGATCTCCTATCAGTTGATAGCATTTAGCTAGAGAATTGTCATGATTTTGTTTGAAATAAGCTTATAATAGTGGTTTGATAATAATCTAAAACCTCCTTGAATTGGTAGCAACTATCTTATCTAATTATAAACTTCTTCCATGATTATAGGAGCAATGATATTAATATTTGGAATTGATGGAAAATGGATGAGTCAGCATGTAGGTTTTGAATTTTGAAATAAAGAGTCCAAATTGGGATAGTAGTAAATTTGATTGCATATGTGGATTCTTATATCAGTAAGATTAAATACTTGGTTTGTGTATGAGTTTCTTATGGAGTGATGATCTTTGCCTGTGATAGCTGGTGAGTGAATAAATGACGATACATCAATGTAAGGACACATGATATAGAGCTAATGAGATTAATAACTCTTACTTGAGCAGAGGTTATAAGTGATTAAAATTCTTACGTGTAAAGGTGAATATTAGTGTCGAATCTGTGCTTTAGGTTATGAATATTTGACGACTTGTAGATATAATACAACTCAAGTTTAAATTAACTATGGTAATAAAGTAGGTAACTTTGGGGCTAGATTCATCTCATAATCATCCTACCCTCCCTATAAATTAGATTTGCTTCCCATTGGTTTGTCTTCGTAAATTTAATAAAAATTAGTTCCTCTGGTCTGACTAACGAACTCAAAAATATTTATCTCATCTTCTTGATTCATCCTTCTAGCTGCTCAGAAGAACAAGTATTCTACTAAATGTGAATGTAATAACTTTTATCAGTTGCAGCATTATGTGAGAAGCACAACCACCATTGTTTCCTAGTTACTTGTTACTTTTAAAATTCGAGGACGAATTTTTATAAGGGGGGAAGACTGAAATAACCAGAATTTTTATTTTCAAAGATTTTTCGTTTAAATTTAATAAACTGACAGCGTGGAAAATGTATTTAAATATTTAAACGTGAATTAATAATTTGTACAGTGATAAACCGAATCGAAAACCAATTGAAAATTGAAAAATCAAACAAAAACCAAGATTTGGGCCGAATCGAACCGAAATCAAATCGAATCAGCCCAAACCACTTCTAGAAGCCTCTCCCCTCTATATCCAGCGCAAACTTCACCCTCCCCTCACCATTTCTGCAACACCTCCAGCAGCGCCACCACTGCCACCTCCTCTTCTTCTCTTCTTCTCTTCCTCCTCCTTTCTCTTCTTTTCTTTCTTTCCTTCTCCTTTCTCTTCACCTGCGTTGCGTTTCTGGTGAGAAACAGAGCAGCAGCAGCGGCACCAGGTCGATCGCGCCACCTCGCTGCCGCTCGCCGTCGCAGTAGCTCCGCCAGCACCGTTCCTCAGTTCCCGTTCAGGCGAGCACAGTTGACAGGAGCAGCACCACAGTCGATCTATCGCGCCACTGCCCTGCCGTCGCTCCAGCGCGCCTCCGACCACCAGGAACAGGTCTGTCAAGCTTCATCGCGCCGCCTCATTCTCTCTCTGCCACTGCCAGTCAGATCCGGCCATTTGCTTGCAGTTCCAGCGCGCGTAGCTCCGATCCTCGATCTAGCAAAATTCGACAAAAATTATATTTTGGGGTAAAAATCAATTTTAATAATTTTAGTTACTTGAATTAATTTTATTATTGTAGTTAATTAAATTTTATGCAGTGAAATTAATTTAAGTAGTATTAATTTGTTGATTAATAAAAATATTTAGTTAGTAATTTTAGTTATTTAGTTAGTTAAAATTAATTCAAAATAGTTATTGATTAATTAATGTGAAGTAACTATTGATTAATAAAAACAATAGTTAGTTAAACTTAAATTCAGTATTAAATAATTTATTGAGGAATTTTGATAATAATATTATGAGTGGAATGAAATGAGAAATTAAGAGTTGAAAGTAATGTTGATATTGTTATTCGGATGGAGGATGGGAAAAATTGAATTGATTGATTGCCCAATGGATGGGCTGTGTGGTTTGGAATTATTGGTATATTGTTGATTTTTTTAACAGGTAGATAGTCCAATTTTTAGGGGAGATGCTGCCGAAATTTCGGCAGAAAATAAAATAAATTTCGGTAGAAATTAAAATAGATTTTAGTAGGAAATAAAATAGATTTCAGAAGAAAATAAATGAAATAAAGTTAGAGAAATAAAAAAAATTTATTACAGAAAAGAAATTAAATATCGAGATTAAATTACGTAGAAAAATTTAGAATATAAAATAAAAATATTAGAAGGGTAAAGAAATATTTTGTCTGATAGAGTTATTTCTTTTTGTGTCATTCTTACTTTGCTTAGATCGCCCGGGTCCATCTAGTGCTCCTCCAGGACAACATCAAAGCTAGAATTTCGCTCTCCATCACTGTGAGTAATAATAAATAATGCATATCAACGCTGCATTTGCATATCATTTATTTATAAACATTATATTTTTATTTACATATTACAATATATTATAAGTATTTTATCATATATATATTATGTTACGATCACTATAATTATACTTATATATAATTGTGCATTTGGATGAAATTGGTGTATTGTGATGAATGAAATGTTTGATTATTTGTGCTGTGACTATATTGTGATTTGTTTGTGTGGAATTGGGATGAAGTGGGTCACCATGGGTTTGTGAGACTGTTTCTGTTATACGGATCCTGATTCTGATTTCTGTTATATTCTGATTCTGTTATATGGATCCTGATTCTGTTTCTGTTAGCCGGGTAAATGGGAGATCGGCGCCCCCGTGTGCACCTACCGTTACCGTTACCGTTAACCACGGGTTGGCTTCTCGTCGTTGCGCACCGGACAGTCTAGATTTGATTGCAGCCCGCAGGGTGGCCTCCTGTTGTGAGCGCTTGATGATCTAGATTGGATGGAGACCACCGGGTTGCCTCCTGTTGGTATGAAAAAGAAAAGAGAGAATGGAAAAACAACGAGAGGGCTGGTCAAGTGAGGATTAGACCGGTCGGCCAGTATGGGGGATCGGCTCCCTGGTGCACATGTGAGAGGATGAGCCATGTGGGAGGACGGCTCATCGGGGGTTCGGTGACTCCACTGACTAATCTCCACGTGATGTGATTAATTGAAGGTGATATTGTTTGTGGGTGCTGATGTAATGTCATCTGATTGACTGATGTGTGTTCATTCAGTATACTAGGGTGCATTTTGCTTGACTGTATGTGGTGTGTATTATTTATTATTATTCACTGAGTTGCAAAACTCACCCCCTAAACAAATCTCCCAGGTACTAGGAAGTTGCCGGTTCGACTGAAGCTCTGCACTCTTCTCCGCAGAGTTATAAATGTAAAATTTGTATTCCTGTTATTTAATTTGGACCGTATAAATTATATTTTTATCTGACTATTATTGAGCTCCGCAGTTATATGGTTGTGTATTTAAATTGGTTTTTATTGTTAGCACTACGCTATAAATTAATTATTGTTTAATTAGCTGCAGGTGAATCAGTAAGCCCATATTGTGATTATGATTTATTATGAACAGGCCCTGGTTAAATTTTATGTATTATTGAGATTGGGTCAGATGTTTGAAAAATTTTATCAACTTGTATCTTAAGTCATATGGGCTTACTGTTTTGATGAAATTGGGACAGATAGTTAGATAGATTGGATAATTTAGGCTTACTACGGGCCTCGGGGGCCTTAAGCTTACCTGGGCCCTAGTGCCGGTCCGGCCAACGGAAACGGGTCGTGACAATTACTCCCCGAAAACACATATATTTATATAGGTCTTTTCCCAGCGAATTTTAAAAAGTTGTTTCATATTTGATATGAATATTTAAAATTTAATTTTTCATATTGAGTTTATTAGTTCAAATTTAGTTAACAAAATAAAAAACACACTTATTTTTTTGAATTAAGCTCCCTCTTGTAATTTTCGATCTTTTACTTTAATATTTTTTTGTCTCTTAATCTTTTCGCACTCTTAAAGAAACTATATAAAAAATATTTAATACATCGAAATAATATTATAGGCAACATAAATAAGAATAATCCTCAATAATTTTTATTAAATTAATAAAAAATTTTATATTTAAAAAATTTCAAAATCGAGATTTTACACTTTCTTTCTAAAGTGGCGTTTGTTTGGAAATAAGTGAAGAGGAGAACTTGAAGTTTTGGGGAAGTGAGGAACCTCGTCATGTTTGGTATCCAAAAATAGTGAAACTCATGGGAAGTTGAAAATCCAACTTCCTTCCTTGAAGGTACGGGAACTAACTCACTCTCTCCAACCCACAGGAAGTGTACTTCCCGTGCTGTGAAAATAGTTAAAATTCTATTTTGCCCTTAAGTGATTAAGTTAAAGTTAAAAATTGGCCTTTACTATTTAACACCTCATTCGTTTTTGTTTTTATTTGGTTGGATTGACAGTCGGAAAGCTGAAATTTTTTTTTTTTTTTTGTAATCTGTTGTGTGATTAATTTCATAACCAGCACGATATAAAATAATTTTAATTATTATTATTATTATTATTATTCTATGTGGCATTTGTGTTCATTACTCAACGTTTTAAGCATGTTGATTATTGTAATAAATATTTTATTGATTATAGTGTAATAACATATTGTATGTCGATTTATTATATGATAAAATATGCTTTATAAAAGTAATTTCAGGTTATTAGATTTTTTATCAATTTAGTAGTTAAATTATAGTACTTAAATATTGTAGGGGTATTTATGTCATTTTCTATGTCAAATTTTATTAATACATTTTTACTTTCCTGATATTCAAAGAATCAAGCAAACATAATTATCTGAAATTGTACTTTCTGAAATATTCACTTCCAAAAAAATAGACATGTTTGAATTAAACCAGTCTTAAATTTAATAAGAAGTAGAAAACTATATGAATCACACCTTAAGTTAATGAATAAAAAAAAAAATGCAAATTTCATCAGTGAAGTGAAATCTCCTTGTCGAAAAAAAATAAAAAAGGGAAAAGAGAAAAAAGTTCAAATTTTGTAAATGAAAAAAATATCCTTTCCCATAATTTTAGTGACATTAGGCTTAGCTCGTCAATGTCAGGTACGTTCCGCAGTGATGAGACCTGACATGCTGTGAAATCTTTTGCCTACCAGTCCATTTCAATTTTCAAAGCAAATCTATATATTTTTATAATGTATTTTTATAAATAATAATAATTTAATAAAACAGATCAAATTAAAGATTTTAAATAATTATAAAATTCAGTTTTAGTTTTTAACCATTTAAAATCATAAGATTAAATATAAAATTATATTATTAGTAGAATTATAAAAATATGTTTTAATTTAATAATTTTTATTTTTATGCAATAAAAGTGAAATTCTTTAATACCGTTATTTATATGTTTTCCTTCTCCCTTTTATCTATCAAATTATAAAAAAATGGATGGAAAATAAAAAAATCAAACAAATTAGTAATATAGCATAGATCAAGGGGCATATAAGTGATCTAATCACATCGCAGCTGGTGCCACGTGGAAAACAGCTCAACTTGCCAGCAGGAATTCTAAATTAATATTTCCTTAAAACATGTGTGTGCGGTGTGCCACTATACACCAAAGCAAGTATCTCGAAAAGACGATCACACCCTTATCATGAAATAAGAGAAGAAAACAAAACAAAGCACATTTTACATGACAGATCAGATCCCATGCAATTTCGACAATTGTGAAGGGCAAAAGTTTTTATTTATCTTAAATTTTTGGTGGGTCCCGAGTCCATAGTAAAGGCAAAGCTGGAGAAATGTAATGTTATGCGTCACCCACCACTTCCAATGTGGAGACTCTTCTTCTGTACTGTGATTCACGGAATGCTAATAGTGGGATCCACACCCTTTCTTATTCCTATAATATACCATATGAAGAATACATAACCGTTGGATCTTTTATTGGACGTATAAGATTTGTTGTCAGTTCCAGCTCCACATTCAGTGCATTATTGTCTGCATTCTTGTGGTGTAGAGACAAGAAACAAAATATACAATTTTGTTCTGTAAGGGAGAAATCCTCAATTTACCCTTCAGTTTGGGTCTGATATGCAAAAATAGTCCAAATTCCAGAAACTAGGATGTTAGTCACCCTTCCATCACAAATTTCATTCAGCTTGAATTAAAAAAAAAAAAAAAAAGAGGTCATTGGTGAGATCAAATTGGACAAAATAAGGAGTCAAAAGAAAGGAAAACCACAAAAGAGTTGTGATTGAAATAGAAAATACTAAATTACTAATATTATAAGACTGGCGGCCGAATCTTCTATTTGACTTATCTTTTTGTTAAATTTGGAAGCAAGAAGAGGAGAAGAGAAGAGAAGAGAAGAGTAGAGGTCTTCCTACTCTCCTTCCTTTAGGTCATCTTCTAGAAAGTAATTACCATTAACACATTCAGAAATATCTGTTCATATTATAAGTTGGCTAACTTGTCTCTATCATGTGCTTCAGATCTCTATCCTGCTGCTTAAATAATAAGCATCTCTTTCTTCTTGGCATTGAAATTCAAAGTTTAATCTAGATTTTAAGAGATATCAATTTATATATATACATATATATAATGATTCTTATTTATTTACAACAAAAAAAAAAAAAAAAAATTTGAAATCCGTGAATTTAATATTTATAACAAACAAAATAAAATGAAAAACCTAAATCTATTTCAAAAGCATTCTATAGGAAATCAAACATAAGAATTCATTTACAGATAAAATAAATTTATTCCAGCACTGTATAAACATCGATTAGAGATTATTAAAATTAATTTTCAAAACAGAAATAAATTTCTCATATTATAATCATCATAAGAACTCCAAACCAAATTTCAAAACTGGTTTGTTTTTCCAATATTTAATACTCTTTAAATATCAGAAAGAAAATGTCAACTTCAATGTTGAACAGAGTCTAGGTGAAAGGATATACCTAAGCAATTTGAATATGACTGTGAACCCTCCTCCTTACCCAACAACAACAATAATTAATAATAATTAGTAATAACAATAATCATAACATTCTAAGCTCTGCAAGTGCAAGCTATTTGTCTTTTGAAGGATTCTGTTTCAAGCTAAAAAGCTGTCCAGAACAGTGATAGGCTCAAATAAACAATGCTTTTTTTTTTATTGCAAATTGTGGCATTCATATTGACAATAATTGGAAAAATTGATTGAAAACAAATACAAATGTTACAGTTGCTATACTGACTACTAAAATGCCAACCTGTAAGGTACTCCAAAATTGTAGGTCTTTAATAGAAACCTTCAAGATCTCTTAACAACAGCAGTAGCAAAGCACGGATGGTGGATGAACTCAAAAAAGACCTTCAGCGATGGGTCAAGGGCTCCTACCTGGCAAATGACATTTAGGGCAACACTATTGTGCTCGGCAACCTGCTCCAATCTTCGGAGTTCCGCCAATCTATCTGGGTCATTGGAAAAGCTACTTTTTGCCTCCTTAGCAATCTTCTGAGCATCCTTGAAATAATTATATATAACTATGGTCTAGAGGCAGAGTGATAAATTAGTTGGAGTTTGTATTTTTATCATGTTTCAATAAGTGGTTTATGGTCAAAAGACTACTCACGGAGAAAGAAGCATAGGATGTAGATTCCTTAAATGATGGGTATGAGACGTGATCGGGAATGCAAGCTTTTTGTAGAAGCTCAAAATGTTGCATGAATCTCTGAACAAAATTGTTCATGTAAAAATCAATAATACATAACTATGATATAACTTCTATGAGGGAAAAGTATTTGATTTATTAAGATGAATGACACTAATTGTTCGGCACCAAACAAATGGAGGAATCACAGTATAGATGATCAATTAATTTCAAAGGGATCAGTCACCTTGGAAATGAATCCAGTATCATGTTATTCATCAGTCACACTCGCCAGTTATCGAAAAAAAAAAAAAAAAAAAAACATAGAACGCATATGGATGGGCAGCCTGTTATTTTACCTCATGCTCAGAATTAAAGGGGCTAGGACTCCGTAAAACCATCAGCTCATTTCTCAATGCAGCAAGCAGCTGCACAGATTTATTGAAAAAAAAATCCTTAGCCATTTCAGATGACAACCAAGCAAACACTTAATATAAAGAATAGCAGTATCTCAAATTAACTATATAGACTAATAGAAGCATGGGTGAATTATACCCACCACATACTGATGGGATATTTCTCTAGTTTGTCAGAAATGAATTCCATAGAGAGAGAGAGAGAGAGAGAGAAGGAAAGAAAGTAAGAGGGGAAGTGTGAGGGGAGGCATTGCATGTAAAGGGGGATGCCACCATTACCAGTGTGAGCCCTTCAGCAAGACATACTTGGCACTGAAGAAACAAGACTGCAGGTGGGATCCGATGTTCCCTCGCAAGATCCTTTGGACTGTCCTTTTTTTTCTTTCCCTTCCTTTTAGCTGATTAAAAGATGCAAATGGAAAAAGTGAAAATGGTGCCATAAGTTTCAGAATAAAAATGAATGTTCGAGTGGAAGTAGAATAACAGACATAAAAAATTTATTATTTTAATGTAAAGGGTCAAACCACATCCAAAGCAACGGACCAAGGAGTCAAATGCATTTGGCATTATTTTATCTCAGGCTTTCTTGGCAACTGAGTCAAATTTCTGCCCTACCATGAGAAAGCACCATGTACACCCATAGGTGACCAAGTAAGCCAGTACCCTCCTTTTTTCCAATCACAAATAGCATGCTTAATTAGCATCTAACTACTATCCTCACAAATGAAACAAGTAAGAACTAGGCAAACCTACCAGTGCCATCAGTCATTGACATCTTAAGATGTGTTTTCTCAGCAAGCTTGACTAAGATAACATACAAATACCAGTACACCATGCAATATTCACCAGGGGCATAGAGATCCAATTCAAAACCCAGCATGAGAAATCGCTGAGCAATCCAGTAAGTTTGCTCCTCCACCCAAACAAGGATGTGTTTAAATATTCTCTCAGATATACTCTGCAAAATCAAATAAGTTTCCATAATTCTATTAACACAAGACCAACTAGATTTAATGACTTGTAGTGAATGAAAAATCAAACAAAATAATCAAAACTAGTGTAGACAAAGAACTCTAGGAATGCATGAAGCAGAAGACTGAATCCTTTGCAAAAGTACACCATCAAGCTTGCAAATACTTTGAGATGTCCAAGGACAAATAGGCATCCTCTTTTCTACGTCTTAATGAAGCACGGCTAGCAGAGACAATTAGAGTAAACAACCTTTAAATGTGGAGCTAAAACTAATTCAAAGGATGATAATTTATAGCACACTGGATAACTAGTTTTCTTAAACCATTAGAATGATTTTTTGTTGCCTTCTGATTGTATGACAAATTACAGAATTTTCATTTATTATTTTCAGTACCTCCGAAACAATGATAAGCAGTAATGTAGCACAAGGGTCGAGTTCCATATGTTGTTCTCCTAAAATAATTAGTTGAAAATGCATGTGCAAGTTCTTTTAGCAATGATTACATCATTATTAAACCTACTTTTGACCCACTATAACATCAAATCATTTTAGGTTTTAATTTAATCACATTAATGAATGACAACATATAAAATTGATGGAAATGCTGTATAATAAGTATCGAATCTTTAACGATTTGAGAGTATAACTGAAATTTTTTACATAATTAGAGCCACATTAAATTCATAGAAATTTTATGGAATTTTCAAGGTTTAATTTTTTTTAATTGCAGAAAGCTGGTATCATAGGCTAACTTCCATGAAATGTTCGAGACTGCCAGTTCAATCAAAAATTTAATACAGCAGCAAAGCCATTTAAATGACACAATGTTAGAGAGTTAAATATATGTGGTTGCCAATAATCCAAAGCCAAGGGTAAATGTCATTACATACGTGAAAGTCAAACACCAAGCCTCTCTTATAATACTGATACAAAAGCTCTATTCACAATGTTAAATGACTATTTGACATTTTTTTTTCTGAATGATTTTAAAATAACAACAATAGTGAACCTTGGTAAATTTCATTTTCTAACTTGTTTTCCAAGGGCATGCATCTAGAGAAACCGTGTATTCACATTATCTCCTCGAGAGTTGCGAAACAGACTGGTTTTCCCAACCCTTTTAATACACATCCACATGCATGTGTATGTTAGAACAATTTGTGGTTCTTGATAGTTTATACATTCACTTGCGTTCATTGTTGGTTTATTGCAGGTGGATGATTTTGTTGGGAGAAAGAAAATAAATAAAATGCTCACAACATACCTCATCATTTGAAGGGTTGGAGACTTCTCTGTATTCCTTTGTAAAAGCAAGTTCCAGCTGTTAGCCAACAGATGCAACAGATATCAGTGCCAAATAACACTAGATCAGATAACTGGAACTTTTTTTATTCACGTTGCCATAATAGGTGCATAGAATTCACTAAAAGTTGCAAAAACTCTATCAAGGATGAATTGTTAAATAATCAAACAAGATAGAGAATCTTTTGGAATGGAAGATCCAATGTAGGACATTTAGTAGCAATACCATCAATTAAAATACAGTAATCATAAACATGAACAGGGCCAAAATAGGTCATTCCCCCTTTCCTCTTTCAATATACATTAAACTTAATAAAATACTCTCCAAAGTTACATGGTAAAGAGGGTCCATAATCATAAAAAGGGGAAATTGGAAAAGAAAACATCAAGAAAATTGCATTTTTTGGGAAAAAAAAAAAAAAAAACAGAGAGAAAGAGATGTTACCCATCAAGAAAGCTCTCAAAAATGTAGCTGTCAGGTTAATAAACAGGGAATAGGGTCGAATTTCCCAAAATAAAATGTCTAATAATTATCCAGATTGAATGCATTGATAAGAAACATTAGGGAAGACATGGAGCAGTAGAAATCCAAAGGACTTGCCCTCTCTGAAGAGTGGGTTCAAACTCCCTCAAAGTCCAACATTAATAAAATGTTTTAAGAGAAATGTATTTATGCTTTTTCTTTAATGGTAATGTCCAACATTACGCAACTTTTTCTTATTGATGACGGTGCAGTAACCGTGATACAACAGTCAGGGTGAAGTAAAGTTTTTAATTAATCTCTGACGCACATGCCAAACCACACAGAAAAACCAAAAACTGCATTTTTGGAGAAGTTTCATGAAAAAAGTGTAGATTCATAAGCAGACACCACAGCAAGGAAATTAGAACACCTGTACGTAGATAACACGCCAATCCTGCAATACTTTCCCAAGTTTACGCCTCTGCCATGCAGCATTCGTACAGAGAATTCTGAGCATATTGATCACTAGCTGCATTAAACAAGAAATGAGACATGCATTAGATGGAGTATCCAAAAAGCTGCCCTCACAACTCCACAACATGCATCCCAGTGGAAGTTGTACTTCTCAAAGGATGCTCCTTCTGCACTGAACTTTAATTGAAATTGGGAATATGGAAACCCAAAAAACAGTGCTTTCATTGGCGTTCACAGATTTTAATCCAAACTTAAGTATAAACAAGATAAAATAAGAAGGAATAAATTAAGAAATTTGTAAGAAAAACATTAATGATTGTAGTTATTACACTAAATGACAGCAAATGCCTGTACCTGTCCTAATTGTACAATATATTCATTCTTCTGAATATCGTGGTTCTTTGCAACTTCAGGCAAACCTGCAGCTCTAGCAATCACAGAAAAGATAGGATCCCGCCCATAAAGTTTCCCATCTTGAACCAGAAGAAGCTGTTCACAAGATATCAACATTCCAAATCCATAAAAATGAATCTATTGAGTTATAAATATGCATCTAACATAGAGAAGGGACCTAGATGAAATACCATATCAAAAACTGCACAGCATTAACAGCACTGCAGTGTGCACCAAACCCCACCCACCCCCTTTGTTTTTCTCAACACATTTTCCTTTTTGGTGGCTAAGAACCAAGAAGTTAAATATTGAAAAAAATACCGTTTGAAAGGGTTTAAGAACCTAAATAAGATAGCAGTTTTTTTTTAAAAAAAAAAAAACTAAAGTAAAATAGTTCTTTTACTGGAGATAGTAAGGTTAAGGTTAAAGAAAATAACCTGGAGATGTGCTCTTGCAACTAAATCAGGTTGAGACTTTTGAAATTGAACCAAAAAGCGCAGAAGAACTTCCAGAGATGGGTCCAACAAGAAGGAACATATAAAATCTAGTTCGTGAAGAAGTTTCTGAAAGTACTCAATTGCCTGGAAGACAAAGACAAAATACTTCAACAAAATAATACACAAATAGATACATCAGTATTAATTCCAAAGTTGTCACCTTTCTCCAACTAAGAAGTTTAATGGAGCGTGGTGGAGTGGGGGCTGAAATTCTACTGTTTAAACTAGCATCAAACCCTATTGGTTGACGACCAGAAGCAGTTGATCTATCTTCTATACCATTTTCACAAGTTCCATGAACATCTGACTGAAGGAATACTGCTGAATTGTAAATGGATTGTAGCTCTGATAAGCAGGCAGCTATATGTTTTTTAGCCAACTCCATGCCTCTACCTTGTGGTCGCCTCATACAGGTGAGAACATGAAAAAAATGCTGAAAGCAAATGAAAATATGGTTAAAATGCAATTAGAAAAACAAATGTTAGGAAAAACCAAATAAACTTCAACAACAATCAAGCATAATAGGTATATGTAAATGCAAAATACAAAACAAACATAACAGTTACAGGGCAATTTAAACAGTGACATAATAGCCATAAGATCATCAATATCAATTACTGATGTCTTACAAACAGAAGGAAAGAAGTGAAAAAGACAAATAAAAGGCATCATATGCAATAGTTAAAAGAACTATTTGATGCACTTCAAATTCTAAATACAGAGAAGAAAATGGTTTCCTCAATACAAGTAAAAGATTTAAGAGATAGAAGTATTATAAATGAATAAACAATAAGAAAAATGAAGGATAATATTTTCGAATGAACTGTCTTTTTAGCATTTCATACTTTCTTCAATTATAAATCAAATAAGTATTTTGAATCTTCATCTCATGAGGATTTTTTTCATTGATAAAGGGCTTAAAACTCATTTGAAAAGATTATAGTTGTAATATTGGAAAAAGAAATTAGTATAAAAAAATTCAGGTAACATGCAAAAGCATATCATCCAGAGCACTTAAGAGTAAACACAGGATAAGACCTTACGAAAGCGTATGCGGCACAGCAATGCTGTGCAATAGCCTTCCTCCAGATCAAGATTAGCTTGCAAGGATTCTATATCTGTTTCAACAAGATTACAACATTTAATCAAAGGATAGTACATTTTGTAAAATTAATTATCACCAGACCATAAAAAAGGCATCAACTACTGACACTAACAAATGGACTAATATTATCTATTAACAAAATTAACATCACATAGCAATATAGTCATTTATGAATCTTGATTATCATGTTTCAATTAAATTTGAGCATATTGAGATAAGTACCCTCTAATACTTTTCTTTTAGATGACGGAGCTTTACAAGCACGCAATTGGCGACAAATGTTTTCTTCAACAGCATTTAACAAGGATAAGCACTTATCATCTCCAGAAGCGTTAAGAGGAAGACCGTAAGCCATTGTAAAAAGATCCTCTTCCTGCCAAACACACAAATAAAATTAATGGTGAATTTACAAGCATGCTATCATCAGAATATTAATGAGGAACAAAGTTTCATACATTCAAACATCTTTTTGCCTTTGAATTTTGCATGAAGTTCCACATTAAATCAGTCACATAAGATAAAAGGCAAAACTGAAACCCATATATTTATTGCCACAAAAAAATTATAGGGAAAACAAAAAAGAAAGAGGCCAAAAGAGTTGTTGGAATACTTTACTTCATGTGTGCGTGCATCTGATACAACTGAAACGACTGCTTTGCACGTTGCACGAATGACTTTGCAATAAGAATCCATTAAGGCATGAGATGCTGTCCTTTCAGGCCTCAAAAGGTAAATGCAAGAAAAGACTGTTTGTGCCAAAGAGTGACCCTTGTGCCATGTTGCCTGCCATAAAAGACTCTTTTTTAGAATGCTCAGTTCGTTCTTTATTGGTAGGATTACATTTAGGATATTTTTCAAATAAAATTCCATTCTTTTATTACGCATTTCTAATTTCCATATCCAGAAAGGAAGAACACTTGAGAAAGCGAACAACCATTCAAAATGGAAAAAGAGAAGACATGACACATGCAAATGTGTGCTTGCGTACAAATATGTATATGTTACTTGCATAAATATGAATCTAACATTTTCTTTTACCTTCCCTTTTTTTAAAAAAAAACAAAAAAAGATGCTTCTAAATTGTATATTTACAAAGTTCGTGAGTGAAAATACTTAAAGAGTACAAATAAGAGGTGTTTTCATTGAACATTTCACACTTTATGTGAAATGTGAAATGAAGAAAAAGGATACTACATTTATGTGTCAATGGAGAAAAAGGATACTACATTTATGTGTCAACAAAGAAAAAGGATAATAAATATTTTGGAAGTACATAATAGGGAATATTAAGAATACAAAAAGATTTACAAACAGGGTTTCCCAGAGTAATAAAAATAGCCAGATGGCATTGATGCGACTTCCAGATTTGGTGATGAGGAATGTCATGACTCATTCTTCTTTTTTAGCTATATATAACTTTTACTTCCTTATATCATAACACAAAAATTCTAATAGATAGGCTGATGTGCTACTGTGATTTGCACAAAATGAAAATTCTGTTTAAGGTACATGCATCCATATCATAAGATAAACTTTATGTCCAAAAACATACTGCAATACCTCACATGCCAGAAGATGGTCCATGATATCAATGGTGCACTCGACGTCAGTGGTTCTATCAAAGCTAATAGGAATAGGAGCAGCGCCATCCTCAATTGCTTCATCAATAGAACAATATCTACTTACGATACCTGAATCCATCTTTGGGTCCATTATCTAACAAAAATAATAAACACTAAGACATAATCCAAAGATCATGACCCATTGCACAATAAAAGGAAAAAAAAAAAGGCATACAGATAGCAAAATTAAGTCTGCTTATCATTTAATGGATAAAGTAAAAAACAACAAACTCTCATGAGAGCAAAGCCCAATTCAAGAAGGTATATATTAGACGGAAAAACAAAAGCATTAACAACATTTAAATAATCACATATTCAGATAAAATATAATTTTCTTGCAAGCCATTTAGAAAGTTGGATCACAGAGGGGGAGGGAAGGAGGGAGAATTTAGCTCCCAAGATTGGTTTTTCATACATAAGAATTTTGAGTATTGATAATCTCCAAAAAGTAGAAAAAAAGTTAATGAAACATTCTTTGCCAAATGTAAATAAGCAGCCGAATGTGAAATCACTTCCTTTAATAATCATACTAGTCTATTACTACGAGGTTCTAGGACCTCAGTAATAAATTAGTTATCAATAGGGTTTTTGAAATTTATAAATACCTCTAAAGCAGACATGGCAGCAAAAAGATTAAAATTTTCTCCATGAACAAGTTCTCCGTCTCGAAGTTCTGAAACCAAACATTACACAAAAGAAGGTGAATTCCCAATAATACACACGGAATCTTAGAGCTAAATAAAAGGAAAATTTTCAAATCAACACAAAAGCCAACTAATTGAAAACACGAGCATCACAGTAATGTAGCACCTAAATTAAATTCAACACAATTATCAATCTCATATTTACTACCAAACAATTAGAAGAACCAACTTTAACAAAACCCAACAAGTAAAAGTACAGTTCAAAGCAGACATTGTTGTTATCTATTTAATCAAGTTTACAGCTATCCACAATTCACCTACTAACAAAAAGAAACAAAATCTGATCACCTCACTCTTTTGTTGGCCTTAAAATTTTTCCATTTTTCCAGGAAAAAAAAAAAAAGATAACTGAAGATTAAAAAAAGAGGAAATACAATAAAGCAACTGACCTCGACAAGCGGCTTCGAGGAGGGGAGTGGCGTCAGCCCAGACAGTGTTTTCAGTAGCAGGAATAGAGGAAGAAGGTTGCGGTGCGTGACGGTCCATCGAAGACTTCTCTGTGCTTTGCCAGTCCATCGTCAATGAGCACGAGGACTCAGAGAGTGAGAGAGTAGGTAAATCGTTAGATTCTTTTCTTTACCTTTGATTCTGAGACCTGAAGGTACAGAGAGTGACTCTGCATGCCAAAGGAGGGTTTAGGGCATTTATTCGGGTCGGGTCCTTCGTTTAACATGGTTACGGTTACAAAATCCTGCCTGCGAGTGTAACTTGGAATATTCCAACCCAAATCCAATTATTTTAGGCCTATGTTCTATTACTTTTCAATTGCGCTCTACAGTATGGAGGCCACGTTTTGGGCAGCAAAGAGGCGATACTCCCATTTGAATAACTTTGCAGCAAAGGGATGTGGGACTCAACATCTTTTACTCCTTATATCTATTAAGTGAATAGGAATAGCAATCGGACTATACTTTATTATCTATGCAATCCATATATATATATATATATAACTCAACATCTCTTACTCCTTACATATATTAAGAGAATAGGAACATCAATCGGATTATACTTTATTGTCTATGCAATCCATATATATATATATATATATATATATATATGCTATAAGTTACGTGACATCTTATTGCCTTACAATTCATTATTTTTTAAGTAAAAAATATATTTTTCTCAAAAAAATGTTAAACATTTTTTAATGAATCATATTCAAAAATAAATAATATTTTAATATTAATTTTTGGTTTTTAAATTATTAAGAGGTAAAAAAAATGCTTCATTCTAAACAAAATTCAAGGACTAAAATATAGTTTAATGTAAAATTTTAGTTAATATATACTATATCCGTTTCATAATATTTGTTATATTTGAGAAAATAGTTTATTCCAAAATACGTATTACATTTATGGTTTAGATAAGTAATAAATTTTTTTTCCATATTTACCATATTTGTATATAACCAATAATTTAATAGTTTTTTTAGAAAATTAGTATTAAATTAAGGATAATATAATTAATTTACTTAATAATTTATTATAATTTAAACAAACTTAATGGTTTTCTGAAAGAACTTAAAATTTCAAATATGATAAGTATTATGAAACAGATAGTAATATTTAGATAGTAATACTTAATGAAACGAAGAAAACCGAATGAAATGAAGAAGAGCAATGAAATTAAAATTGAAGTTTCATCTTTTTGTTTAGCTAAATTCCACCAAATGTCAACAATTACTTAAAAAATAAATCATTTATTTTTTGTAATGGATAATAATAACAATAAACTTATACCCAGTTTGGTTAGCAATTAATGAGATTCAAACCAGAAAACATTAACATGTAAGCCTCAAATTGAGTCTCCTTAACCATACAGAATGAAGCACCATATGAATCATGTCAAATGGCTGCGCCGGCCGTTTCAACACAAAATGCCTTCGAATTTGGGTTACTCTCTTTAGCTTTTGAAGATAATGTCTTTGAGAAATTCCTTTCAAAATCATTTTAATTTCTGGTATCTTTTCTGAAGAAATATATACTGAAAATTTGCTCCAATCAAGAACATCAGAAAATGGCAGTGTATAGTTATCAGAAACGATAACCGGAACACACCCTAATTGAATTGCTGTTACCACTCTAGGACTTGCAACTTCATACCCACTTGGACACAAACAAAAATTACTTTTACCCATTAATTCAAAATAGTTATCTTTCTTCTTGTCAAGATATTCATGGACTTGAATCACATCGTCTTTGTCTTTCCAATGCTATAATAAGACTTTTCGAATGTATCCATGGGATCCACCAGCAAAGAAGGCAAGAATTGTTCGCTTGCTCGGAGGTATGCCTTTAAGAGGAGAAGGATCAAGCTTCCCTTCAAGAACATTAATTTCTGGCATGGACACATCTCTTTGGGGTTGAAATCTTTCTGAAGTATTGGCATTGCAAAGAACTCTAATGAAATTCTTGTAGAACTTAGAATTGACTTTTGAAATGTCTGGTGCCTGAGATTTCAAAATTTAAGTATTAGCGTTTAATGATATATTAATGTTGAACCAAATCTACAATATGATTTTAATTAGTAGTCTTGCATGTAATTGTAGTTTAGATGTGCCAAACTGTTAAAAATATACTGGTTACAACTAAACCTGTTCGGGTCATGGGTAATCTTTTTTTTTTTTTTCTGTTTTTAGCCTTTAGCTTGATTCGAGATAGGTTCGTAGTTAACTTTTTTTGAATCGCGCAGGTCTTAGACAAAAGGTGATAAAATAAAATTATATGTGATAGAAATTTTAGCATAAAATCATCGAATGTTAATTAATTCAAAATAAATAATACTTGGATTACTTCATTATGTAATTAATGTCTGGAATTTTCGATCGGCATTAAAATTCAAGACTCTTTCTCTCAGTATTATTACTTTATTTATTATTTAGAATAGTTGAAAATATTATAAAATATTTGTATTTAACCTCAGTAGATGATACATTCTAATTTATCAAATCCTCTCAATTTTCTTCAAATTCTAATCTTCTTTTTACTTCTATCAATGTGTATTCACAAAAGGGCGTGACGTGGATTTGAATGAAATGGAAGCAAGCTTGCACAAAAAGTTTTAAAATTTTATTGAAAAAAATTAATCTAGTAAGATTTGACCTGAACCCAATTTATAAAGAAGTCTAATTAGTAATTAGAACTAACAATTTAGTGAATTTGTTCAGAAAAATTCCAGCATGTTACTATAAATCTATAATAACAATTCACCATCAGATGGAGTATCAAAAGGTATGGAAAGGAGTGATTTGACATACATACCCAGTCATGGCAAGAGAGAAAGAAATGGTCAGCTCCATTGCTTCTATTCCAGTTAGGGTATTTATGAGACATAACTCGAATATAATCAGCAAAAATCCGTTGTAAGTTGAACGCGAGAATAGGTGGTGATAGGCCTATAGACGAATTGAACGACATTGGCTACACTAATTGGGAGGAAGAATAGATGTGCTTCATCAGGATGACGAGCAATGAAGTGGCTCTTTCCTCTCTCCATCTCGTTTATGAAATGCCCTTCAATGCCGTTGATGCTGTTTACTGGCCCATCATGAACTAGTGGTGACTCTCCTTCCTTGTATACCCATATCTTCAGCCTTTTCTCCATTTCTATGTGATTCCTGCACAAATTATAAATTTAAATTTAAAGGAATGTCTAGCTAAGTTAAATAAAAATTATTCTAATTTTATTGTTAAAAATAATTAAATGGAATTTACGAATCATATTAATAAGCATACTCTAAATCATTAGATATAATTTTAATATAAATTTATTATTGTGGGCAAAATTTTGTATGATTTCTTCAAAGAATATTTGAATGGATTAAAATATAATTATAAGAAGTAAATAAATAAATATAGAAAATAAAATAAATTTTATTCACATTATCTATTATTGTAAATTAAAATGCCAAACATGTCCTTAAAAGTACATATAAATGAATAAAAACAAAAAGCACAATAATAATAACAATAAAGATAGTAGACAAACATATTAATCAAAACTTAACTGATGAAAAGCGTAGGGATTTCTATACATAACTCCTCTTGGAACAAAGGTCTCCACTTTAAACGACGAGTAGTTTTGCAAACTAACTGCTTCATGAATGGCTGCTCTTGCTCTAGCCAATTCATTTTCAATTCTCCCCAAACTTCTCTTCTTCTTCTTCTTCTTCTTCTTCTGCCAACAATAAATTAAACATATACCAATCAGTCAAAACAACCACATATATATACACAACTTAAGTATTAACTGAAATAATAAACAAAATTAGTCTTAATTAATTACTTACAGGCAGCTTGTTATTAACCAGCGAAACAGAACTAACAGCAAATGCACGACTTGTGCTGTTGTAAGGCACCGGTAATGGAATTGGCGAAGGAGAAGAAGGTGATTGGAGGAAATAGTGGTTGGTTTTGTTCTGGTTCGAGGAAGAGAAGTAGAAAATGAGAACAAAAATAAAGCATAAAATTAGAAGTGGAAAGAGTAGTAGATGAATGGTGGAGGATTTTGAAATTGCCAAATTTGCCATGTATCTTTTTATATGTTGTTGTTGCTGGTGAGGTGATTTATAACTTTTATAGTTTAACTGCGGAAATGGATAGGAAACGTGTGGCGAAAATTCTCTCTTTGATCAGGATTTCTCCAACTATACTGTTGAGTTTGCTCAGAAAGATGGCTGCTTAGTGCTTAGTACCCAGCACCCACTCAAAGCCAAATTTCGGTTCTCTTAGTACACAATCACGTTTTTAATTTGTTCTTTCTGCATACACTATTCTTTATTAAAAAAAAAAAAAAGAAACCGTATAGTTTATAATGTTATTTTAATCCATTAGCCATCCAATGAATGAAGAAAATAAAAAAGAAATAACAATTTTATATCTGTCAATAACTCACAATCACCAATTATAGAGTTCCCGAGGCAAAAGGGAACCAAATATGTACAATTACTGAATGTGATATAGGCAAAAATAAAAAAATTGAATGAGGTTTAATAATAATAATAATAATAATAAATCAATATGGAAGTCTCAAATTAAGCCTCCTTAGCCAAATAGAATGCAACACCATATGCAACATGTCATATGGCTGAGCAGGTCTATGCAATACGAAATGTCTTTCAACTTGTATCACTCTCTGTAGCATACGAAGATACTGTCGATTAGAAACTCCTTTTAAAATTGTTTTAATTTCAGGTATCTTCTCTGAGGGAATATGTATTGAAAATTTACTCCAATCAAGAACATCACTAAACGGCAATGTATAGTTATCAGAAATTATCACAGGAACACATCCCAATTGAATTGCTTCTACCAATCTAGGACTTGCTACTTCATACCCACTTGGACATAGGCAAAATTTGCTTTGACCCATTATTTTGAAGTAATCTTTTCTATTTTTAAGGTATTCATAGACTTGTACCTCATTGTCTTTTTCTTTCCAATGCTTTAATAAAACCTTCCTAATGTAACCATGGGCACCACCTGCAAAGAAGGCAAGTAGTCTACGTTTACTTGGAGGTATACCTTGATAAGCAGTAGGGTCAAGCTTGCCTACAGGAATTTTGGTTTCTGGAATAGAGACATCTCTTTGTGGTTCAAATCTTTCTGATGTATTGGCGTTACAAAGGACCCTAATGAAATTCTTGAAGAGATTAGGATTGGCAAGTGAAATTTGTGGTGCCTGAAATTTCAAAATTAAATACATTAGTGTTGAATTGTTTACAATATTGAATATAGGAAACCAATGAATTATTATTCGAATAAAGCCCAGTTTGCCCCCCTTAACCTATTGTTTAGAAATAAAAAGTTACAAAATTGACCTTTTGGCTCATTACTGCTGAACTTGTAATTCGTGTGCTAACTACCCGAAAATCCTCTAATTTTGTCAAATTCTCGCATAGTTTTTCCAAATTATTGCATAAATTTAGGCTTGTAGGACAAATAAGTGTAAATTACAAGTCCAATCAGCAAATTGTGCAAAAAGTTGAGTCTAACCTTTTGATCTTAAATAACAAGTTGAGGGTGCAAATTGGATTTTATTTCAATCATTATTCTAAACAAAGTACTCCCTCGCCAAAAAATATCTATTATTTAATTAAGATTTTTACAGGATAATTCAAGAAATAGTTAATTTTCTTGAACTATAACTAAATATTCAATTAATTTAATTAAATCACCCTTTATCTCACATAATTAATTTAACTAAAGATGATTTTAGAAATTTATAGAAATAGACTTTAATATAAATAAAAATAAAATTGAAAAAAGAAATTCATTAATTACTTCTTGATATTTTTAAAGCAATAAATATTTATGAAAAAAAAAGTTTTTTCTCGAAATAAAAATGGATATGAATGCAGTCGTATAAAAAGAGAGAAATTGACATACATACCCAATCATGGCAAGATACTAAGAAATGGTCAGCTCCATTGCTTCTATTCCAATAAGGGTATTTATGAGCTATAACGCCAATATAATCTTCGACCAACCTTTGTAGTTCAGCACGAGAATAGGTGACAAGAGGCCTATATACAAAGTGTATGATTTTGGCGACGCTAATAGGGAGAAAAAATAACTGTGCCTCATCAGGATGGCGAGCCATATAGTGGCTCTTCCCACTCTCCATCTCGTCAATGAACTGCCCTTCGATGCCATAGATATCATTCACTGGCCCATCATGTACCAGTGGCTGTTCCCCTTCCTTGTAAACCCATATCTTCAATCTTTTCTCCATCTCTATGTGACTTCTGCACAAAATAATTCTTGATTTAGGTTAAAACTAAGAAACCACCTTGTAATAGTTACATCACATTTTTAATTTCTAATTAGGGTGGCATTTTAGGTTATGTCGGATAATATTAATTGTTTTAATAGTTATTAGTTTTTTAGTAGCTGTTAGCTGTTTATGAGCTTTTAGTCGATAACTCTTTATATTAGTTGTTCAATTAGTTGAATTTGGAGAAAAATATAGGTATAATTGTCAAAAAAATTAATTAAAAAAAGTTAAACGCCAAGCATTAAAAGCTAAACATGTTTAACGTTTCATATAAAAAAAACTTTCTCATTTAAAAGCTATTGTAAAAGTTATATTATCGAACACTATTGATCAAAATACTAAAAGTTAGTTTAAAAACTGTTGTCCAACATGTTTTTATGTATTATTTTCCATTACCGTTCACTAAATATATTCTAAACAAAACAGTTTGTGAGTAAATTCAAAAACGCTAACAGCAAACTCGAAATAAAAGGCCAGCAATTCAAATTCCAAAAATGGACAGAGAGAGTAATGATATAACCATGTGAAATTTAGTAAATAAGTAGACAAATGAGTATAATGTGCTTCATTCCATGTGTACTTTAAACACGTGCACTTGCAAGTTGGAAATTTAGTACACACGAACTTGGCTTTATCCTGCCCTTTACAACCTGTCTCTGAAAACTTAAAACTAGAAATTTGTGTTCTTTAGCAGTTACTTTTCTTGTTTATCTCTCATATTATTAACAATTTTAACGCCTAATAATCCACCAACTGCTTAAGTTCTACATGTGAGCGTCTCCCTTTGAATTGGCAATTTCAAACTAAGCTAGTTTTATTGATTTCATGTTCCCTTTTACCTAGGCTAGGAAATATTTATACATCATGCACAAATTTCTGCTACGCGCAGAGTTCGAAGAAAGATTGAACTAGTTTTTTCATGTATTTTTATGACAGACTGTTTATACGACTCAAACCTTTGATCTCCATATCATATAATGAAAATTCTAACTTTATATTAAGACTTCTCTTCACATATAGTTAATTTACATTCGACTAAAATTCAAATTTATAATTTTAGAATCTGAAAAACGATTCTAATAGAATAAAATTAAAACTTATTGATCAAATTCAAACTTATTGATTATATTATATTGTATTTCATTAGAGTTCATCAAATGAAGTCATAGGTTTTATTTGATAATATTCAATAAATATAATGTAATTAAATACATTTTATATTAAAAACGTATTTGATTATATTATATTGTATTTCATTATAGTTCATCATATGAAGCATTAAGTTTTAATAATCAATTTAGTCCTTTAGATTTAAGTTGTGTTCGGTAACATAATATTTGAAATAAATTTTAGAAGTTAAGGTAGCGTTTTATAAAATATTAACCATGTAATGTTATTAGCTTTTTTAACGTTTTATGAAAAACTACTAAAACAGCTACAAATTATTCAGACAATTTATAAATATGACTAAAATAGCTAATTCTGTTGACAGGCCCTTAGAGAAAAATTTTTAAATATTATAAACTTTGATATTTTATTACATAATAATATCAGAATGTTATGTCTTTATCTAAAATTATTTTCATCTAATTACGTATCTTTCAGGCTTGAACAAAACGTCAATACTTCGGTTTCACAAGTTACTTATTTGTGGACGCAAATATTTAAAAACTATTAAATATTGGTTTCAATGTTGATCTTATCACTATTGAATTAATGCTGCTGATGTGAGATTTTGAACTGAAAATTCAGCTGACAACAGAATAGGAAGGAGAGAACAATAAAAAAAATCAGGCATCAAACAATATATGGTGGACCCACGTAATCAACAAATTGACCATGACGTGGAAACAATTAATAAAGTGTTTGGAGCAGACCAAACGATGCCGTTTAGACCGTGGAGCACTTAGATGTAATTGGCGTTGTGGAAGCGCACATCTGACGCAATAAAAAGTTTCTGAAGCTTAAAGAAAATCTAAAGGGCCACAAAAAAAAAAAAAAAAAAAATGAAGAATCCTCAAAAAGCACAGTTCAAAGTTTTAATTGATTAGATTTCTTACATTAGTTCTAGGATTAGACTTGTCTAATTTAGTTCTAGAATTAGACTTGTCCAAATTTTCAATATTTGTTTTCATTTTTCTTATAATTGGATTAGAATTACTCTCATTTGAATAAAAAATTATTTTTATTTATTTGATAGATATAAAAGTTTTTTTTTATCTATGTTCTGCATTTAAAAATTTTTAAGGGGAAACCATCCCGATAAGAATTTTCTCTATTTATAAAAATTGTATATTTGACCTACCTTTTAAATTAGGAGATAATTTTTTTTTTTTTTTTTTTTTTTTTTTTAGAATAAGAAGGTTTGTACTTTGTCCAAATAAAATAAATTTCTCGGAAATTGAAATTATATCCTCATTTGTATGGAGATTGATGTTGCTTACCACTCCAACTACGGTGTTCTTAGTAATCAGGAGATCAATTTAGTAAAGTTAAAAAAATTTTTTGATTTTGTCGTTATCTTGACGCTAAGTTAGAAAAAGAAAGAATGGACAGGGAACCAAAACGGAAAATGATATCATAGAGAAATTTCGAAAAAGAAGAAAAAAAAAAGGCACCATGATGATAATAAGAAAGGAATATATGCATAACAAAACTTAACTGGTGAAAAGCATAGGGATTTCTGTAGAGAATTCCTCTTGGAATATATGTCTCCTCCTTATACGACGAGTAGTTTTGCGTCTTAATTGCTTCACGAATTGATGCTCTTACTTTAGCCAAACCATTTTCTACTCTCTCCAAACTTCCCTTCTTCTTCTCCTTCTTCTTCTTCTGCTGCTGCCAACAAAACTCATTCAGATCAATACCGCATATGATTTTCTTTAATACTACATCAAACAATTCTTGAAAAGAAATTCAATCGTTAGCAAAAATCATCGGTCAGGCTTACTTCAGTTGGCTCGGTAACTGCAGAGACAGGACTAACACCATTAGTATAATTATCGCTGTCTTGCAGTGAAGATGGTGGATTTTGTGAAGAAGAAAGAGCCAAAACTGTTACAAAAGAACTAACACCAACAGAAGTATTACTGGCTGGCGTAGAAGAAAACTCGAGCTCTTCATGCTCAGTTTTAATGGCTGTATTATTGATAATATCATCATAACTATTATTAGCAGTCGTGGAAGAAGGGAAACTATAAAGAGAAGATAAAAAATCGCCGACACCGATCTTGTTCTGGTTCAAGAAACAAAAGTAGTAAACAAGAAGAATGAAAAAGTAGACAAGAAGAGTATAAAGTAGACGTAGATGGATGTGAGAGGACTTCTTTGCCATGGATTTGTAAAAGATATAGCTTTACATATATACACACAGGCCTACAGTACCAGAAGAACTGGATATAGGGATGCTTATGTGGAAAATTTTAACAAGAAAGGAAAAAGAAGACGGGAAGGGAAATGATAAGAAAAATGAAAAGGTAGGTTTTATATATATATATATATATATATAGGGTTTTTTTGCATATGTTGATGTTGTTGTTGGTTTGGGAGTTGGGTCCAAAGGAAAGAGTTTTTGAGAGTTTAATTAATGTGTTGGGATTTAATTTTTGTGTTGGGGTTTAATAAATTCGATGCTCAGAAATTAATGTTTGGCGTACCAAACATGCAGAAACTTACCACCCAGAGCCTGGCGGTACTTGCATAAGGAGCCATAGTGATAGACTCGACTCCGTTCCAAGTCAACTTTATACGTAAGATTGAAGATTCAAAACTAGAAGTCCCGGTTTTGACTTGTGACTTCAGAAATGAAATTTGCGAATGCATAACTTGCCTTTCAACTTTATACTTTTTCCGCGGCATCTTAAAATGGATACTTTTCAAGTTTTAGAAAAATATTTGATTAGACCGATTATATAAATAAATTAATAAAATAAAATAAAATTTTTTAATAAATTGTTTTTATTTTATTTTATTTTCGATAAAAAATACGTTTATTTCAATAAAACTTTTATTTTCATTGGTGTGATTTATGGGTAGAGCCATTAGACTCTAATCTAAAAAAAGTGTATTCTGAAAATTTTAATTTTTAACAATAACTTATTTTTGGAGAAACTAATGAATTAATCTGATTTTTTTCACGTTTTGACGTGGAAAATAACATTTAGAAATAAAATTATTATCAAAAATTACAACTTTAAGAGCATGATCCATCTCTAGAAAACTTTGAAATAATCACAGGAATGAAAGTGTGAAGTTCAGTCACAAATTTACATATTAACAAAATGGATTTAGTTTAATTTTGATAAATATAATTAATTCATTTAGAAACTAGCATGTCTGTCTAGGCCGCTAGAGATGCACATAGAATATTAAAATAAATCCATAGGCCTCTTTAATTGAAATGGACAATTCAAGCCGCCTTCAGACCCTATGCGTCCGCATTATAAACCCACGTGGTGTGGGGCTAAAGCTTCAGTAGTATTTTATGTCATTATGTAAATGTTCACTTCAAGGCTCAAGCATCTTTTATTACACACTCACTCTCCCTTGTCCAACTAATAATTCACGTTTCTGAGTTTACAACGTTATAAATTAATTTATCGTCAATTTTTCTTTTTTTAGTTAAAAATTAACAAAATAAAAACGTGCTTGAATTTATCCTAGTAATTTTTGGGGATAAGAAATTTCTTCAACGAAGAGTTGCATTAGGTGAAATTATTTTATTAATAATATTTTTTAAATAATTCATGTTAGTTTTTCCATTTCCTATTTTTCTATAAGTATTTTCACATTACTTTGTTTTCAAATACGAGGTTAATCTTTTAATTTTTTAATTTTTTGTCCATTTTTAAAATTTAAGTTTTGAACTCGTGACTTTATCAGTAAAGTTTATTTAAAAAATCTGTTTATTTTTATTGATCCAATCACAATTTAATCTAACTGAATTATTATTATTATTATTATTATTAAGGGAAGGTAATTTTTTTTTTTTAGAAATATAAAAACCAATAAAGAGTTGACTGAAAACTAAATCTAAAAAGACCCAAATTGGATAATCGTTTTATAACTAAAGATGAAAAAAGAATCTTCTGCACAATTTATACACTCCACACAATGGAAATTTTTATTAACACCAAAAATTCTTTTATTTTATTTTTATTTTATATTGGTCTCGATTAAAAATAAATAATGATAGTTCTATAACAAAGGCCATAGCCAATCCAAACCCAAACTTTGGCCCACAAAGCACAAACTTTGTTCTCTTTCACACATCCGTATAATATACTTTTGTGATGAGCACCAACAATTACCCGTGTCTAAATATATACACTATGAAGGGCAATCATTGTCTTAAGCCACTAGTTAATAATAAAATAATTCTAAAGCAGTATGCATTTCTGGTATTATATTATTTCAAATTAAAAAAGAAAAAAAGGGGATAATAAAAATATATGAAGATTAGAAATAAATATAAAATATTTTTATTTATGAAAGTGATTTTGATGTTGAAATCTTACCAAGAATAGTTATATATTTGATGTTTGACTCATTTCAGTTAAAACTTAGGTTAAAAGAAAAAAAATAGTATGTTCAATGTCACTCTTATAATATATATAACAAAATTGATCAATTAAACAGCCAATTTGAAACAATGGTTTTGATTTTATAAAATCAATTTTGTTCAATTAAAATGTATATATATACTATAATTTATTGTATATAAATATTTTTTTTTTATAAATTAGCGTAATTTACGATCTTTAATTTTCAAGTACAAGTTTAATTAATTATGAATTTGCAACTCGATTTATCAATAGCTATATAATTAAGTTTACAAATTGTATCCACTTGATAATAAAATAACAAATTTTCATTTACAACAAATAGTAAACAGTTCAAAAATAAATTTCAATTATAAAACAACTGTAAACATTTTATGGATGAAACTTAAATTTAAAATAATGAATTTAAATCCAAAAAATTTAATTCATCAATAAAGCATAATGATAAAAATTAAAATGTAATTAGTTATCTAATACTGCAATTAATAACCTTTTTATTTTTTTTTATTTTTTATTTTCAGTTAAAAAATAATAAGAATAACCTTTTTATTTTCAAAAAAAAAAAAAAAGGTTTTAGATAGAAAACATGGATAGCCGCCTTTTGGGCAGCCGCTAGCCGACTTTGGTCTGGAACTAATTCAAAAAAATCGAATCGAAACTGATTGAGAGTCGTCATTTTAAAAACAGAGAATTCTAGGTTAGAACCACAAATGATTGAATCGACTGAAACCGGTCGGTTTCAATTTAAAAATAAAGAATCGATTGGAATCATGCTGAAATAGCCGGCCCTACCTTCCAAATGGCTCGGAAGAGCATGTGATTTTAATCTATGACTAGGAGTTTACGAGGTTTGAATCCAACGGTTATAATTAGTACTGAATAGTAAAGCCTAGAGCCAAGTTGTCTGTTGGAAGTGAGTGGGGTGCAATTGTGCAAAGTGACAACAAAGATGTGCAGATTAATGAGTGAGAATATTTTTTATTCCTTTTCCCTTTCACAGAAACTTCTTTGGAAAAGTTGTCATATGCCACCACCAACTTATAATGGACAATATAATATTTTGCCATAGACTTAAGGGGTCTGCAAACCACCAACTGAAGCCAACTACAGACCCAACAATCCATTTCGGTTCGGTTTAATCATCTTATTCAAGAGATATTCCGTTTATCGGTTTGAATCAAAATCACTATTTAATTCGAGTTAGTTTCATTGGACTTAAAACTAAATAAACATTTCAAAAATTAACTAAAATTGACCGAACTAACTGATTTGGTTCAAATACTAATATAAATTAAGTCTGTCATAAATTTCGGTTTTTATTTTTTGAGTTTTACTCTTATTATTATCTGTTGACTGTTGCTATCCATTAAGTAAATATTAATCATTTAAAGAATCAATAAAAAAAAGGATGGAGATAAGTACAATTATTATTGTTTTTAGAATTGAAATTGTTTAATTATTTTTTTAATTGCATTAAAAATATGATATTCAAATGGGACCAAGGAAGTTGCAATTATTGAGAATTGATGAGCATTAAGTGTCGAAAAACAATTAAGCTAGCAATAACTTAATTAATGAATTAAGCAAATCGTCCGTGAACGATTAAAATATAATAAAGTAATTAACAACATGACAAAACCAATTACAGTCTGTATGATTATTAACAATTGAGCTTTACGTGGCAACCAAATTGAACGTTATATATTCATTAGAAAACAAAACAAAAGATAAAACATGACAGCAGGATGAAATTAATATTTAACTAAAAAATAAATATTTTATGGAAATATTATTAATATTAATTAATAATAATTTCTTATTATTTTTATTTATTAATAGACATTATGGTTACAAGAGATATTAACTCAACCTAAGCAGATTATACAACTCTTAACGTTAATTAATCCTCATTAGATACAACTTGTTATTCTTGAAGTTTTCTTTTATTTTTTGAATAATCGAGATCTGTAAAAAGGTTTTTTTCTTTTTTTTTTTTTTTTTTTTTTTTATAAAGAAGGAATAAGACAGCCAAAAAGTTTAACCAAATAAAGCTTTATAAGTAAAGCAAATGCATTTACATGTCATACAATTTATGGTCACAAGATGACTATAAAACTATTAACTATATATAAGAAATTAATAATATTCTAACATTTCTGTTTGGAGTAGCAGCGTAAACTCTAGTGAAAAAAAAAAAAAAAGAAATGAAAAAAAAAAGACAATATATATATATATATATATATATATATATATTAGTCAATATGCATAAACTAATTTGAATTACTCCACTAAATTTTTATCTTTTGCCACCACTAAGTTATTACTTTTATATGTTACTCCCCCATTAACTAAATTTTCCGAATCCGCCCTTACTTATGGTTTTTGCTAGAGATTCTTTTAAAAGTTGAGATTTAATTATTCGTTCGGAAAAAGAGAGTGTTTAGTAAATAAAAAGAGAGAAAAATAAAAAAATAAATTTTCTACATTTGAAATTTCTATGAAGAATCTCTTAAATTACCGACTAATTTTTTTGAATAATTTTTTTCAATCAAACTCGAGCTTCAGTTGTTCCTTGTGAAGCCAAAGCTTGACAAGATTCCGCTCAACTTATTTACAGTTCTATCTATCAATAGCATAAAATATAAATATGATTAGATGATCTAGAAAATTTTTAAAATATATAATATTTTTGTTGAAAGGATTTTAAAATATATAATGTTGGTATAAAAAATGCTCAGATAATGTATAATAATTATTTAGAATTTTTAAAATATTAAAATAAAATAAGTTTTGTTTTGAAAATATTATTAATAAATTTTATTAAATAACAACAATAGAAAAAATTAAACAAATATCTTAAAGTAATAAAATAATTAGAATGATTGCTCTGAATATTAAAAATTAAAAAATAAAAAATAATAATGTTACATAATATTTGATTATGTAAAAAAAACTTTATTATATAATACAATCTAATCTGTATGTCACTTCTCAAAAGTTTCATGCATTCTCTTAAATTTAAATAAATATCATGGTTTCATATATTTAAATTTAAATATTTACACTTTATTATTTTCTATAATATATATAAATATACAATATAACAACAATACTCGCGTAATTCACGAGCCTTCGTCTAGTTACCATGTATATATACATATTAAGTTCAAAAAGGGAAAAAATGGCATTTATGACCTTTATGTCAAAAAAAAGAAATTGGCATTTGACAAAATATTATATATATATATAGACATATATAAAGGAGAGGCAAACTAATTAAATTTTGCATTGGTGATATTGCCCAACATTAAGTGAAAACAAGAGTATCAGGCCCAACATTCGCTGAAACCAGGAGTATCCCAGCCCAATACCTTTCCAAGGGAGAGATTGTAGCAATCTGCCCCTAAACTTAGAAAGAAATATACAATTTACCCAAAAATTAACTTTTTATATTTTTTACCCCCCACAAACTTATATCAAAATGAACATACAAAATATATACAAAATTCGGTTACTTGTTGGATTGACTATCACTTAATGCAGAATACATAACCAACAAAAAGAAAATCACAATATGATATTGAAAATTCAAATACCAACTAATCTAATTAATAAAAATTAATAATTAATTTGAAAGTCTCAAATTAAGTCGCCTTAACCATACAGAATGAAGAAGCATATGAATCATATCATATGGTTTAATTGGCTTGTTGACCATAAAATGCCTCTGAACTTGCATTACTCTTTTTTGCAGCACAAGATATTTTCTTTCTGAAATCTTCTTCAAGATTTCTTTAATTTCAGGTATTCTTTTTGACGGAATATGCACAGAAAATTTGCTCCAATCAAGAACATCACTAAACGGTAACGAATAGTTCTCAGAAATAATAACAGGAACACATCCAAGTTGAATTGCTGCAACTACTCTAGGACTTGCAACTTCATATCCACTTGGACATAGACAAAACTTGCTTTGACCCATCAGTTTATAGTAATCAGTTTTCTTCTTGTCAAGGTACCCATGAATTTGAATTTCATCGTCTTTGTCTTTCCAATATTCTAACATAACCTGTCTAATATAACCATGGCTGCCGCCTGCGAAGAAGGCAAGGATTGTACGATTACTTGGAGGAAGGCCTTTATAAGGAAGGCCAAGCTTGCCTCTAGGAAGTCTGATTTCTGGTACAGAAGCATCTCTCTGAGGTTGGAAACTTTCAGATGTATTGGCATTACACAGTACTCTAATGAAATTCTTAAATAGTTCAGGATTTTTTGTTGAGATTTCTGGTGCCTGAGATTTTCAAAGTCAAGTTATTAACATTTACTTATCATATAATAATCTATAATCTACTATATTAACACGTGGGATGCTTCATGCACGCGTAACCCGACTATTCTCCATTCATTCGTCCACTCTTAGACCCGGAACCCACGAACTCGTGGATTCCTCTAACCTCGCTCAGGTGCTTTTTTTGCCATCAGTTCTGGTTAATCGATAATCTAATATAGTAAAGAAAGAATTTGACGTACCCAGTCATGGCAAGAGACAAAGAAATGGTCGCCTCCATTGCTTCTATTCCAATAAGGGTATTTATCTGCTATAATGCGAATGTAATCAACGGCCAACCGTTGAAGCTGGTCGCGAGAGTAGGTGACAAGAGGAGTATATACGTAGGAGATGACATTGGTGATGCTGATGGGAATTAAGAATGTGTGTGCCTCATCAGGATGGCGAGCAATGAAGCGGTTCTTACCATTCTCCATCTCATGAATGAATTGGCCTTCGATGCCATAGATTTCGTGCGTTGGCCCTCCATGAAATAGTGGTGGCTCCCCTTCCTTGTAAACCCACACCTTCAATCTTTTCTCCATCTCTATATGGCTCCTGCATAAACAAAAGACATAAAAATTATATAATTGAAGAATAGTAGACTTATATAGTTAATTATTTCTTATAAACATATTACATATATATGTTAAGAAGTATCATTGACAATGAAATTTAATTAATTCAAAATTTTAAATTTTAGCTACAATCATCTAATTTGAAAACCAAAAGCTAAAAGATTAAGAGAGTTGTAACTTGCTCTAACTCTAATTATGGAAAAAAAAAAAATTCTAAGATTTGAAATTGACTCAAACTTAATTGACTTTTGCTTTTTTATTTTTTAAATTAAGATAATCACAATACTTGAACTTGGTATTAAAAACTTTAGATAAATTATTTACTAATATTAATTAAAATAAATTTGAATGAGCTAAAATTTTATAAAATATTATTTTTGTATTAAATATGTATATATAAAAAATCGAGATAACAAAGTACAGTACAGTAAATGAATTTCTTCTCTTGCTGTGCAATTGACCTGACTTTTTAATTTAGAAATAATTTAGAAATTTGACTATTATATTTGCTATATTAAATAAGAATAAAATAATAAATTTTAAATATTATTTACTTTAAAAAAAAAAAGAAATAAGAAAACAATTTGGCACCGGTTGATTAAACCGAGCTTAAATCGATTTCAAAGAAGTTCATATGCTTCAATTCGCCGTAATTAAGTAAAGAAAGTAATTAACCTGTACTAAGTAGAACAAATAATCCGTAAGAGAGATTAAAGTTAAACACAACACAAACACCGCAATAGAAAAGAAACGCTAAATTATATATCAAAACTTAACTGATGAAAAGCGTAGGAGTTTCTGTAAACGACTCCTCTTGGAATGTAACTCTCCTCCTTAAAAGACGAGTAGTTTCGCTTTTCAACCGCTTGACGGATTGCTGCTCTTGCTCTAGCCAAACCATTTTCAATCTTCTCCAAACTTCCCTTCTTCTTGACAACATGTAATGGCGTCTTCTGCACAAAAAACTGTTAAACAATTAAATTCGGCAATTGGTTAAAGTTACGAACAATAATTAGGGCTACAGTAATTACAGTGTTGTTAAGAGGTAGAATTGGATTTGGTGAAGGAAAAGCTTGTTGGGTTTTGTTAATGGAAATAACAGGTCGAAAAAGAGAAGACAAGAAGTTGGAGATATTGTTATAGTTTATAATATTGTTATTTTTCATGGAACAAACCAAATAGAAACATAGGATTGTGAGAAGTATTATATGGATGTGAGAGGATTCTGCAGCCATTGATATAGCTTAAGGTTAGTCTTTGATCTTTCAAAACACAGGCAAAAAGGTAAGTATAAGTGGGTATGATAAGAGAGTTGTATTGGAAATAGAAGTCTAAGAACTGTAATGGAACGAAAGACCAGAAGGAAAATAAAAAAATGCATCGGGACTCATGACTGTTGATTATCACAGACGTAAAGACTGGGGGAGGAAGAGCGAGAGGAGAGGGAGGGACTATTGAGATTCTATGAGTAGAAGAGTAATTTCAGAGGAAAGTTAGTTTTCTATATCCACTTAAGTAAATCAGAAAATATTTATCTCTGCCTGAGTGTATATATATCCAACAAATCTGATAACGGTTAAAATAAAGATACTGAATATTTTAATATATATATATATATATATATAATTGATAATCTATAATATATTTATAAAGAAAATAAGAATGGGGAGGAG
Organism: Jatropha curcas; assembly: GCF_041381405.1. Lineage (NCBI taxonomy): Eukaryota > Viridiplantae > Streptophyta > Magnoliopsida > Malpighiales > Euphorbiaceae > Jatropha > Jatropha curcas. The sequence continues at coordinate 7,036,423 of NC_143158.1, read as the reverse complement.
AATATTGAGATAGTGAAAAATGACATGGTTAATTTTAATAATGACAAATTTTACTACACTTTAATTGGCTAACAGATAAAATAAAATATTATTATTTTTAATTTAGTTGGTTATATTGGTTTTCTTAATTAGAATTACTATTTTAACTAAATTAGGAATATATAATCTAATTCTAAATTGGTTTTCAATTTAAATCTAAATTTTATTGGCTAATAAATAAAATAAAAAATTATTATTGTATTAGTATTTATTTGAGCTTCTTAATTAGCGATAAAAGTGAAAGTAAAAAGTTGAGAATGAGATCATATTAGAAAATAGGTAATTGTAATTGTATATCTTCTATATTCCTTGTACAAGAATTTATAGAGGTGACTATGTGTAATAATATTTGTTCGAGCAAGAGATAAAGTATTGATGACCGAGTGAGAATCTCATGCCTTTAAATGTGAAATCAATATCAATTTTTTTACCGAGCATTACATATTTTGAAATAGTTATGTAACGCTCAATATATTCATCAATTTAAATATTCTATCAATTATAATCATTAAATTTAGATTATATACCATAGGTGTATATATATATATATATATACACACGAAGTAAGAAAGAGCACTAATGTAGGTTTTCTGGTGTAGATGTCTCCAGTGCAAGGTGTTTATCATCATATTATTCTTTTAGCATTTATTTTGTTCATGTGTTTATTTATTTTGATGTGATTTTATATAAAAATGATAACTAAATTGATGCGTAACTGTGAATCGTATTATTTAAGATTTAAACTTTATAGTATGGTTATGGATTTTATGCAATTGAAAGAGATACTGTGAGAAATTTTATTAAAAGGTCTTTCTTTTGATACTAATTATAGAACATGGTAAAATTTATTTAAGTTGTTATATTAAATACATTAAATACAATAAGTACATTCACAGGTTATTCTTAATTTGGAGATAAAAATTACCCTTAATTTTATTTTCTTAATCCCGTGCAAAAATCTTAAACGACTTATATTTTTATACTTATAAATTTGCTTTGATTTTAAAGTCCTAAATATAATTTCAATTTTGTAATTTAAATTTAATAGCCATAATTAATTCATGATCAACTTGCTTTTTTTTTTTTTTATATAGTCAAAATTTAATTTATCCCTAAAATTCTTAATTGGTTTGTTGAATCTCAATTTTTAATATTTAGTCCAATTTGAATTAGTGCTTTTATTTTTTATCTAATTGATATGGAAACTCTATTATGTGTTATATGTACAAATTTCAAGCTTGGCAAAACATTTAATATCCAATATTATTTATACACTCAATTAATAAATAAATATTTTAATTCAATTAGATTTTTTTTTGAAAATAATTCAATTAGGTTTACAATCATAATATCTTTCGTTTATTTAGGAATTTTTAAGTTAAACAATTGATTTTTTTATCATTTTAAATTAAATAATTAATTAAATATTTATTTTTATTCAACATTTCTCATTTAAACGCTAAAAGCTAATAGCTAACTACTATTAGAATTACTGAAACAACCTATTACTGAACAAATCCTAATTAATTTGAATTTTTACATGTATCACAAGTATTTTGTCAACATGTCGCCAGAAAATTTTACTGACAATTGTTTTTTTTAAGAGAATTGACAACTGTATTATTAGGACACCTCATCTTTCTAAAATTTAATTATTTATCTTTAAATACAATTTTTTTTTTTAGTTAATTGTGTTCATAGATTAAAAAAATATTTTTTTAAAAAGTAAAAACAACTTTATTAATTAAGGTAATCAAATGGAAGAAACAAATCACAACAATTTGGTAAATAATTCCAACTATAGGCTAGCATGAGAACAGACAACCCAGACCACGGATATGCCATCATTGCTTGCCTTTTCTTTGGAGGTCATATAATTAAGTGTGAAACTAATTACTAAATTATTTTCTTTCAAAAATAATTTTATTGCGAATAATTAATAAGAATATTTAAAACTTCTATTAAAATTTATATTCTAATCTATGCAATGCACGTATACATGACTAATTTTTCTTAAATGCACATGATTATAATTTTGTTTCTGAAATTTTTTACATTTTTCTATGTATTTTGGATTTAGATTTCAAAAAGAAAATAAAAAAAAAATAGAAAAATAGTTGGAGCGAAATTTTAATTTTGAATCCAATAGTTAAAGTGTCTAATTGGTCCATTCACAAACATGAAGGTACTATTTCTTTTTCCAACTAATTAAGCATTCAAAATAAAAATTTGGAAAAAAAAAAACTTATCTATTAACTATACTTCCTCCACCCATAAATTAGTATCACATTTGCGAAAGTACCATATACACAAATAAATGACACACTTATGAATTTAAAACTAATAAAAAATTTTATCATTCTTACCTTTTAAAAATGACGAATATAAATTGTTATAATTCTCAAAAATTCTCTCTTTATTGTAAATAAAGATAATATAGTAAATTTGCTCAATAATTCATTATAAATTAGATAAATTAAATGATTTTTTTATAACAAAAAAATAACAAATGCGACACTTATTCGTGGAAGAAGGGAGTATTGTATTATATGTTAATATATAATTCGCTGGATTTATATGTAATTAATATATTAGAGTAGGTAAGTAATCCTCTTTATAAGGAATGCTTATTGTCCCTTCTCTTAATTAGGTAGTGAGACTTGACATTTATGGTCTCATAAATAGGGGCATTGCGTGAAATGGGAAGCACAATCCAACCCCTTAGATTTTTTTTGTCAGGCATTTATTAATGTAACGAACATTTTATTGTCACTCTTATTTTGTAGGGATTTTATTTCCACACTTGATCTTTCTTCATCTTGATAAAATTAAACTAATTTTTATATAAAAATTTGGTGATATTAATATAAATAATTTTAAATATATAACTTTATTCACCTCTTATCTCATACTATGTAAGCCTAGCTTGAGATGAAAATGGAGAAAATAAAAGGCAAAATACATATATTTTGCCCCTTAAATTATTGAGCTTTTGTCCATTAAATTTTTAAAGCTTATTTTTCAATATTAGAATCTTCTTTTATTTTCGTTAAGATTAAGTTTTTATTAATTAAAAATAAATGAAAATTAAAGTTGCAATCATGTATTGTTTAGTTGATTTTATTATTTATACGGGAAGTGGGAGATCTTTGGTTATAATCTTTTCGATTACAATAATTTTTATTAATTTGGTGAACCAAGAATATTACCACTGTTTTGTAGCAATACTGAAATAAAAATTAAGGATTTAATTTTAATTAAAAAAAACTTCAAATGAAAAGAACTTACGTATCATGGCAAGAGATCGTATAATAGCGTCTGCCACTGCGATTGTTTCGGCTACCTAACCGGCAGAAAGAGAACATGGGCCTCATCAAAGAAAGGTGGCCCATGCAGGGGCTTTGACCACTTTCCATTTAATTGATAAAGTGGCCCCTCAATAGAATAGATGTTTTCCATGGGCCCACTATTCACTATGGGTCTCTCTCCTTCACCGTAGATCCAAATCTTGAAATTGTGAGGGGTTTTGGTTGAGCGTCTCCACAATTTAATTTGTTTTTCTCTAGAGGTGACCTTAAAATATGCTTTTCATTGATTTTTTTATTTTGAATTTATTGTTTTTCTCTAAACTACACGGCATTGACAACTTTCTCTTTCAAATAAAATTCAACAAAGCGACCGTAACTGCATTATGAACGAAAATAACTCGAATCTAAGGCTCCGTTTGTTTTAATAAAATAGCTTATAAGAAAATGTTTTTCATAATTTTTTATTGTTTAGGAGTTCAGAAAAATAAGTCAATCGAAAATATTTTTCTGGTCAAAGGAAAAGTAAGTCATTTTTAAAAGAAAATAATTTTCAATTTTCGAGAGAGTAAATATTTTTCGTGGCAAACCTTATAAATCTATATTTTTTTAATTTATTAATCATCATAGTTATTACCACCGGTTACTATTCATTATTGCTATTCATTATTGACCACCACCATCGGCACTAGCGACTTTCATAATTTATAATTTTTTTTGCATTCTGTTCATATTTAACAATAAAATTCTTAAATTATAAAATTTTTATTATTATTAATATTTTTATAGTCTTATGAGATAGAGACTTTAATATTTTTAACTAATTTTCAATATTACAACCAAACAATAAAAAATAAATTATTCAGAAAATATTCAGCAAGCCATTTTCTTGTAAGTTATTTTACGGAAACAAATGAAACATAAAACTTTTAACTTTCCATAAAATAAAAAGACTAATCATGCCACATTTGATTGTCGTTAATTTATTATCGTTTCCATAAAACATAAAACTTTTAATTTTTTTATTTAACTTTTTGAAAAATTTTCTCGAGTGGTATGAAAACTTTTTATTGGTAAAGATATTTAATCTGGTAAGATTTTGAATGGTAGTTGTATTGGGTTAGCATTCAGTTATATGGAATCAAATTAAATTATTTTTAACTAAAATAATTAAATATTAATTATGCAGTAACCTAATCGAATTTAATAAGTATGAATATTCAAAACAAACCGAATCGGTAGAAAATCAAATCGGATCAAAAAGTCAAAATCACAATTTTTACCTTTTTAAAAGATTTGATTTAGCTAGAAAACAAAATTGAAGTGACAAAAAACAATATTTGTTCAACCAAAATATGCCTATATTCTTCAAAAAAATAAGTATAATTTTACCAATTCAGTGAGTTAGATGTCGGCTACTTCTTATCATAAAGCTGTATTGTTATTTCGGTCTATTGAGGCTCCAAATAAATGGGAAAAAAAATCATTAATGTACATTTATTGATTAAATTAGGAAATTACATAATCATTTTCCCTTTTTTTTTCTGGTTTAATAATGAATAAAAAATATTCGCCACTTATAGGCATCACATACAAATCCCACCTTATAACAACATGCAAATATTCTTATAATACATAAATATTATTTACTATAATTAATTAGCTAACAACCTACACGGTCACGATACTCCAAAAATAGAAGTGTAGCAGCATAATGAGCTAATGCTCCCAATACAACAAATACATGAAAAATTTGATGGCTATGCCCCGCAAGATCAAACCATCCCGGCTTCAACCTCTCCGGAATCCGGCTAACATAAAAACCCGTACCAGTCAAATAAAATAATGCCATAGATGATTCATACGCTAAGATCATATTACGCTTCGGATTTGACCAATTCACAATTGTAGCATGGATTGCAGGAATTATCCCAAAAAATCCCATTGAAGAAAATAAAAGAGCTCGAAAAGCGCGAAATTTTCCGGCCGACAGCGATGGAGAAAGGAGTGTTACAATTGTGAACATTCCCATTGCCGTTATGCCAATAAGGTATACGTAGTGCCAATGTGTTTCACATTGGAATATGTAATAAATTGGAGGGAAAAATGAGGTAATAATCATTATAGTGATTCCAACATAATCTATACGTAACAAGAAAATGTTTAGGTTATGTGAATGGCAAGAAAAGAGGTGGCAAACGCTACTTGAGAGGAGGCAGAACATTGAACCGCCTAAAAATACGTAGAATGGCCACCGGGTCGCTGGAGTTCCGGGCAGTGGTGTAATTTCTGTTTTTGTATGGTTTATATGCTTTAAATCAAGAAGTTTGGTAGAGCCCTGCAAATTAATTGCATGGTGTTAATTTTATTGAAATTATTAATATAATTAATAAAAATTTAGGTGACCTACCAACTGGAAATCCTTAGAGTTACAGGAAATATTTGCCTCTCCACTTGTAAGGATTGACCTAAAACAAATATAAAGATCTAATTCAGGATTTCAATTTCCAAAATATAATAAATTTCAGATTTACAATAATCAAGAAAATTACCAAATTCCATTTTCCAATAAAAAAAAAAGGTTACTGCTTTCTTTAAATTAAATATTGAAACAGACCTGGTAAACAGGCCGAGAAGATCTGCTACCTCAGGAACTTGCATTATATTGGCCACAGTTAACCCCAGAAACAGTAAAAATCCAAATAGATGCCTGCAAATAATAATTAATTTTTTTAAAAAAAAAATCAAAGAATCATAAAAATTAAAATAATAATTAAACAACAGAAATAAAAAAAAAAAAAAAAAAAAAAGAAAAGAAAATCTCACTTACGTCCAGACATTAAGGGTTTCATTATGCCAACGAAAGATACTAAAGAGAGCTTCTTTGAGAGGCCAATTAGCTCTGTAATAACTCAGTATAAACTCGTTATCCTTCATATACTCCGGTAGCTCGCAGAACGACACTAAAGAATACCGTTTATAGTTCCCTTTGCTTATTTCGGTCGTCTGATCATTAAGAATCCCATCAAGGTCGACTTTCTTGGATTGAAGATGATGATGATCCATTTTCTTGGATTTTCTCTTGAAAACTACCGCATGATCAGCGCCCATAAGGATTATTAACCGTACGATCTTTGAATATGGTCTATATAGAAAGGTGTAGTTTTAGGAATTTCTGGTTTGGATTGTTCATCTATTTGGGATTATTAATTGAGTGGTGGTGTGGAGGATACACCAACTAACCGCAGCATTTAAAGAGAGTCAGGCTGCGTCTATCTAATACTCAATCAATGAGGTTGGTTTGGCGTTTGCATGCAGTAACTTTTGTACACGTTGTTAGGTTACCTACAAAAAATTGTGTGCAACCAAAGCATGTGCATAAATAGTAGTGGAGCCACCGTACATCGGGCCATTATAAGGCTTTTAGCCCTTTCCTGAAAAGCCTAAATCTTATACTAAAAAAAAAAAAATTTATCTACATATATTTTTCTATTCATTTCTTTGAAAATTATGAGTTAAAAGGTTTTGGAGTTTAAATTATATTGGACTAAATTATTTGGCACTAAAATTATTTTATTGATATCACGAAATAATGAGGATAAAATTCACTAAAAAAATATTTAATTTAGAATAATAAGTTTAAACACTTTATATAAACCTATAGCGATTATGCTTCTTTCATTTTCAAAAAATAGATTTGTTTCTATTGTGATATAGATTAAGAAAAATTAATTAATATAGTTTAAATAGTATATTGCTATATTAATATTAAATGATTTTTATTTTCATACTATTTATGGGAAAATCATTGATAACAAGAAAGATTAAATAAGAGTGTGTTAGAGAATTAACAAATTAATTGTATTCTCAATAAAGAAGTTACCTATATTTTATATTTGTGTGATAGATGGAGAGGGTAATAAATAAGTTTGTAACAAAATTATAATTTTACTATCCATCATTTGTAATTTCCTTTGTCTATGTGTCTCAAATACTATTGGAAAGGGAAAAAAAAAAAAAGAAATATGTTGTTATAAGAACAAATTTTCTAGCCGTTGAATTATAATTTGTATTTAGGATATATCATTAAATGTATTTTAATGATATATTTATATGAAATAAGTGTAATTTTAAATTTAGTAGCTGATAATTAAGGTAATTGATATAAAATCAATATTTTTTTGAATCGAGGACAGATAGATTTAAATCTGAATATATTATGAGATCGTACATGCACTTGCACTAGACTATGCGTTGTATATCAATAAATTTTTTAAAAAAAGTCTCTCACCTATTATTATTTTCATTATATATTTCTTTCTCGAATAATTTATTAGATACTGTTAAAAATGGAATTTAATGAGGAAAGGGAGGGAAGCTTTAATAGTTACTATCCAAATATTATTTTTTTATTTTTGAGGGGTAAATAGCTAAAATTGTTACGTTAGAGAAATTCTCTCCTACCAACACCAATAATAACTTTTGCTTGTAAATTTACCTTCAAGACTTTCCATCATTGCCCAATATTGAAAATACATATTATGTAGGGTGTAATTCACTTCAATTATATTTTTTTTCCTTTATATTTGCAATTTCCCTAAAAAGACAGAGACGTTTAGGTTTTTAAATTTCAATTTCTTATACAGTAAGATAATTACTTAATCATTAGGCCAAGCATAATTAATAGCATCATTATGTTCCAATAATTAGGGTAATTGGTTAAATTGTAGTAATGAATGAACTAATAATCTCAATATTTGATAAATCTAATATTAATTGATAGTTCTTAATATTGGATGATGACTCTTAATGAATTGGTATATATAATTATATGTTTGATAAAATTTTATAAAAGTTGCTATTTGAGATATTAAATAAGGATTTATTTTTTTCGATGTATCATAGTATACCTTGTATTATTTTTTATTTTAGTTTATTATTCAAACGAAAAATAAATCGAAGTGAGCAAATTATATTTAATTTTTTATACATATTATATTTTTTGGATTATACATACTAGCTAATAATATAATTTTTCTAACATCAGATAAAATATATTAATGATGGTTTCTTATTTTAATATTTTCAATCATATAAAAAGTTACTTTAGAAAAAGTTATATCTTGTTACTAATGAAGGTCTTCAAATAAAAAAAGAAAGAAAGAAAGAAAGAAAAGTTATATTTTGTTACTAATAAATTTAAAGAGGGTCTTTAAGAATAAGAGACAAATGAATCTAAATACAAATATTTATCTCTTAAAAACACAAATATTCTTAAATTATTCTATTCTGTAAACTTCTCCTGAACCGGCCCATTTATCTCTCAGAGTTAGCGGAGATTAATCAGGTTTACGGACCGTTAAAACGGATACGAACCTGAATATTTCGTACAAATATATAAAAAAAAATAATATTGTTTCTATACCAACTCTAGGAGTCCATTGAATCTATTAGCCAATTTAATTAAGTTGGTAAAAAATAACTACAAATTAATAATTTCTTTAGTGATTTTTAAATGTGAGTAACAGATAACATAAAATTAAATAGAAAACAAAACCATAATGCACAAAAATAGTCATTAAAAATTGATTCTTAATTGATTTAATTAATTTCAATTGGTAATTTTGACTTTGAAATGGGAATGGATTTGAGTTTCTGAAATGGAAAAAGTAAAAATTTAGCTTTTGTTTATCATATATTTAAAATCAACTTCTCTGTGACCCTTTCTGGATTTTGAATGTAACACGCAACCAATCTCTAGTATAGGTGGCCTAACTCAAAGCCGTAATTCTTTATTAGCACTAATTAATTAGTAATTTGATGACCTTCAAGTTCAAGGCACTTCATACTTTAACCACAAACAACAATTTTTTCCCCTTCGGGGTTATTAACTTATTCAACTCTAACAATACATCTGTATTCGGTAACAAATTTTTAAACTAGCTTTTAGAGGTTATAAGATAGTGTTTTATAGTAAATTTTTAGCTTATAACCTTTTATAAAAGGTTGATATCTGTATATTTTTAGCTTTTAGTGTTTAATGAAAAACTACTAAAATAACTACTTTTTACTCGAACAACTAAACGTTATTAAAATAACTAATAATTACCCAAAACAATTAATTTTACCGAATAGACTCTTAAGCACTTTATTGGCATCACTTGTGAAACTTGAATTTTATATAAATTCTTGCAATGTGGTCATTCAAAACTTCTTTTTTTTTTTTTTTTTTTTTTGAGTTTTTATAAGTTGAAAAAGGTACTTTCCAATATTAATCAAGTCCTAACATTCGGATCGACTCCAATATTTTCAATTGTAACTATTTTTTCTTTAAAAATTCTAAAAAAAATTGAGAAAATAGTTTGCAAGGTTTCAATCAGTTCAAATAAATGAGTAGTATAACTTTTAATTTAATATAGTAATTAGGTGATCTCCCATGTATTTTGCCTTGCTATGTAGTATTTGATTTTTTTTATTTAATATTTAATATATAAGATACGTGCTAAAAAATTAAAACGATAGTATGATGTAAATGGATTACAAAGAATTAAAATTTTTGGCTCAGTCATGGGTAAATAATACATTATTCAATAACCTTGAAAGGAAAAATAATATTATTATAGTATTTGTGTGGCCAATAGTGAAAGCTTACTATTGTATGCAACATGACATATGGAGAAAAGAATTAGTATGAAGCTTCAACGTGGTTTTTTGCATGGCAGCAGGCCCAACATCGAGCAGCTACCCAGTCTACCAGTAGCTCGTACGGTTCTGTGGTTAGGACCAAGCCCCCCCCCCCCCCCCCCCAAGGTTTTCTCAAATGTAACACGGATGCAGCAGTGCATCTTTCTTCAGCAAGGGTGGGAGTCGGCTGAGTTGTCAGGGACTCAAATGGACAATACTTGATCGCTTATCTTTCCGTGAGGCGTTGAGTTGGGTGAAAGGGTCCGCCTTGCACAGAGTAGTTTCTTAGTCGGACTCGCTGGGGTTGATCCAAGCACTGAGCTCAGGTCTAGCGACAGCTCCTATTCAGGGCGGTTAGTTTCTGAGTGCAAGTCTATGCTTAAAGAACTGCATGATTGTTCTTTCTGTTTTATCAAAAGATCAGCGAATAGGGTAGGACATCTCTTTGCGACTAACGCCTATTCTGTGGGGTCCTGTCCCTCCTAGTTTTATTTCAGATGTATTGTTTGATGATTCTGTTTAATGCAATCATTTTTCCTCAAAAAAAGATAGCTATAGACTCTGAATAAATCACACTACTTATATTTGTTTTGAAATTAGAATTCATTATCAATGGACAACGGACGTTTGATCCTTCAAATGAATAAAAAAATAGAGAAAATACAGTATAAAAAATATATAGCATTTTGTTAGATTGACCAAGTTTTCGAATTGGGATTACAATGTTTTTGAAAGATTTTAGACTAGTTTACATCATCAGAATTTAGTTTTCAAGTTGAAGTTTAACTTTTATATATTATTATTAGGGTTTGCTTTTGATTCTTGGACATGAAAATTCAATCAATTTCAGTTCCAAATCAAATTTTGTCATTGAATCCAAACTTATATAATATATTAAAAAAAATTGTTATGTTGAAGCCGGGGTTTGTGAAATTGAATATGAATATTTACTATTAAATAAGAAATAAAATTTTTAAAATGAGGTAATATCATTAATTAAAATTTTAATTGGTATTCCTCTGCTTTAGATGTATTTTCGTATCAGAAGAATAAGATTAGAATTTTTATATTAGAAGAAGTAGGAGGCTACCTCTAATAAACAGCGATAGCCCCAAACTAAAATTAGAGTTTAGAAAATTAGAGAGAAAAAAGAGTTATTGGCCTCGAGCTTATTCTGTTATAAATAAAATTTTTAATATGAGGTAATATTATTAATTAAAATTTTAATTACTATTCCTCTCCAATATATGTATTTTCTTATTAGAAGAACAATATTAGATTTCTCTTTTCTGTAAAAAAATATTAAAAAATATCTTTGAAGTTCTATAACTAAAAATATCATTAATTCAAGAAGAAGAAAAAGTCAACTTTACGTAGTCAACTTTATGTAGTCTTATCACGTTTCACATCACATAATGGATTAAAAATCTTAATTAAAAATCCTCTTGATATTTCGTATAACCATACAAAAAATATAGTGTATACAGATGTCATTAAAACTACATTAAAAGGTAAATATCATCATTAAAATGAATAATTGTTGACCTATTTATTTTTATCCTCAATATTTTTTGTTTGTCTTTTGTGTTATCAGATAAATGATGGACATTAGTCTACTAAGAGAACTCAAACCGATGCAACCATCTCGAATAATCAAAGTTCGAGTATCTTGAATATGGCAAACGAAGAATTTAGCAACAAAAGAGTTGATCAGCCTTAGATTGTACCTTAGTAGATGAAAATGTACTTAACATATATTGTTATATTGCATTTTTTCTGCACTTTTTAAAATTTTATTTTTAATTATTTAAAATATTTATTAAAATCTTCTCTAATATATTAATTTTTTTCTTTCTTTTTGACATACGTTAAACCACTTACTATTAAAAGAACAATGCTATCCATGCAACGATAAAAAAAGATGATGCCGATTATTTCGCTGCAAAGCTTGAACAAGGAACTGTATATGAAATCAATAATTTCTTCGTTTGTCCTAACAAGGAAATTCAAAAAGTTGTTCCTCATCCTTCCATGATTCGATTTGCTAGACGAACAAACATCATAAAACTAAGTGATGACCATCCTGAAATTCCTCTTCATAAATTTCATTTTATTGATTATGATGATCTAAAGGAAAAATTTTATAAAAAACAGTATCTCATATGTAAATAAACAAATAACTATTTTTAATAACTGCATTAACAATTCTCCAATCAAATATTTTTTGTCTAAATAAATATATTTTTATAGATGTGATAGGTCGGTCGATTGGTCACCATAAAAGGCATTGAGCAGAATTATATTGGTTACAGACTAGAGGTGCTAAGAAATATTATCATTCAAGATCTTAGGTATCAAAATCTTTTATTTTATTATTATTTGCAAACTTATACATCTTATACTTATAAATGTATAAACTTATAAACACATGTTTTGTATATATGTAGAGAGAAAAAAATATGCGAGTAACATTGTGAGGTGATCTCGCTAGAGAATTCCATGAAGATAACTTTAAGTTTACACCGCCACCTATCATTATCGTTTTCGCAGGAATGGTAGCTAGACGGTACCCTTCTAATTTTTTTAAATATGAAAACACCCTTTCTGTTATCGTCGAATATATATTTATAACACTTATCATACAATATAAGAGAAGCGTACCTTAGAAGCTCATCATCAACTATGTATTTCATAAATCCTAACATTTCAGAAGTTAATGAATATAAGATCAGGTCACACTAATCATCTAATAATATCTCTTTGAGAGAAAAAAAAAAAATATTACATTATCTCAATTTTTACATATGCTTTGTATTACATGCAGATTGGACAAAATTGAAAAAAAATATTGAGTTACTACCTGCATAAAAAATAACTCTTGTGCATCCAAAAGAACAAAAAATGATGAATAGGAAAAAAATTTCTGATTTTAACTCGATGGATCCTTATAAACATCAGGTTAGTACTTTCATTTAGTTTCTAATTTTGGTAATTACCTTTAGTTTATAAAAAAAATACAAACAAATGATTACTATTACTACAAAGGCAATTTTTTACATGCAAAAGGAACAATTATTCATATTGATACAAGTCATGGATAGTGGTATAAAGCATGTCCCAGATGTTATTTCCAAGTAAGAGAATATGGAAATATATGGTGGTGTGATACAGATGGAGAATTTTCGAACATGCCAACTACTTGATAAGAAATTCATTTTATTATCTTTAAATTAATTTATACAACCATTATAGCATAATATAAATCAATTGATAAATACAATATTGAGTAAAATGATGCATGTTCTTTTACTTATCTTTAGGTATGTTGTTTTGTATTTTGTAAAAAAAAAAAAAAAAAAAAAAAAAGTAAAAAAAGAGGCATAAAGATTTATTCTTTTTCTATATATATCTATTTGGAACATTAAATTCTAAAAAAATTGCTATTTGAAACATTAAATTTTAAAAAATATTGCTATTATATTTAGATTTAGCTATTATATTTTTATAATAAAACATTGTGAAATAATGAGCTATTCAATTATAATTGTTACTTAATTATATTCTTATAATTTGTAATAAAACATTACTTACATGTTCAGAATAAGTTGCATACCAGAAGATGAAACCAGACAAGTGAAAATTGCTATCTTTGGAAAACAAGCACAAATACTTATTGGAGAGTCCTGCTCAGCATTGACAATGTTGCAAGAATATATAGATCCTGAAGTTCTTCCACCATCAGTCAGTGCATTATTGAGTGCTAAAAGAATTTTTCAAGTTTCATTCAACATTAAAGCTGCAAACTCTAGAAAATTGAAATTGTTAGTAAACAGAATCTTTGATGATGAGTTTAAACCAGCTACTCCAATAACAGTTGAATCGCTAATGGCAGATATTTCACTGCAATTACTAGAAAAAGCTCCATCTGTTAAAAAAGAAATTTTACCAAGTCATGCTGGACAACAGTGCTTAAACAGGTAAATTCAAAGCTCTATTTATTAAATTCCTGATACTTAATAAAAAATTCTAATTATCAAACAATTGTCCTAAATTTTCTTACAGCCCATTAATTTCTGCAAAAAGAAAGAGAGAGGACATTGAAGAACAATGCAGGTAACTTATTATTTATATTCATTAAAATTAACCTTTACATATAACTATTTAAATCTAAATTTTAATCATTATTGTGTTATGTTTAGCATTGTTAAACAAACAAGAAGAGAAATTCAAGAATTAGCTGAGTCAGCTTTTCCACAGTAACTTTCTACATGTAAGACCCTATTAAAATGTTCACCTTTCAAATTTCAAACTAATCCTTTTGAACTAATAGTTCTCTTGAATACAGATAACATTTCGAATGTAGATACTTTTGGAGACAAATAGCTTTTTGGATGTGAATAATCTACTACGCCAATGACTTCCCAGACACTTTTGCTGTATATTAAAAACAATAATACAGGTAAAGTATAATTTATATTTGCAAAAATAATTTATCTTTAAGCTTGAGCAGAGATTCAACATAATGATTTTTTGTAAATAATACACTCTTTATGTCCTTTTATAATATAGAGTATTCTTTGAATTGACAAAGCTATTAAATGAACAAAAATAATTTAACCTTAAATATATATTGTTAAACAAGCAAAAAGAATATGTGACTATTTGCATATAAATAGCCTTTTTTAACTTAAAATTTTAACATGTATTTTTCTTTTGACTCAAAACAACCATTATTATTTCTAGAAAACTTTTCCTATCTCTTATATATTATTATTTGGTTTAATTTATAGATGTGTATAGACTCTTTTGGAATTCTATTGCCTGGGATGGAAATGTTTTTTTGCTCGGGAATTTTCAAACGTATTTTGTTGTGTACAAAAAACAATATAGGTACAGTATACTTTACAATCATATCTTTCTTTGAGAGTTTAGAATGTTTAAACAACACAATAGAAATTTTATATTTAGTATTATCAACAAGCAAAAAATATATATATTTTTTTTGCATTTAACACATATTTTTCTTTTGTCTTCAAACTCTTTTTTGAATGATATAGATATTAGAAAACTGTTAAATAATAATGTTTACATTTGGTATAAAATATAAGCGCTCATGACATTGTAAGTTTTATATTTCATATTGTTATGTAAGTGCACGTACTCTTTTAGAGCTCTACTACTTGAAATGCACAGTTAAAGTGTATTTTACAATCATGAAAGTAATTCATCTCCAAATTTAACTTTTTAAATCTAAATTATAATTATGAATTTGCTATATTTGGTGATATCGTACCGGCAAGAAGAAAATCCGAACGTTGTCCATATAAATAACGTTTTGGACAATGTCTTCTCGAATGTACGAAAGATGGCTGCTGAATAACCTTTTGAACTGTTAACTTAATATAAATGTATAACTAAACCTACAACATCAATGTCCTTATATAATATACATCAATCCATAAAAATACTATTTTATATATATATTTATTCACATAAATATTTTCAATTACGCGTAATAAAAAAAATGCATTATTTACTAATTCAAATGAAAACGTGAGAAATCCGTGACAACATGCGATCATTTCGCTTGTATCTCTCTTGTTAGTTATGATAATTATAATATTACTTTGAATGATAGCAAGTACATTATTGAATTTAATATATTATATTATACTATAGTTTTTTTTTTTATTAAAAAAAGGCTACATTAAAATAGAATATTTTAAATAAGTAAACCTTTTAGTTGTCCTGAACTCATATGAAGAGCGCTTTTTTTTGTCTCCATTGGCTGTCGCGTCGGCAATTAAGCGCTGATTTCGCCGGAAATTTCACCCTTGGCACCGCTCATTTTGTCTGGTCAGCTCTCTGATTGGTGAGAGAGTGAAGAGGAAGAAAGGCGCAGCTTTTCCACAGCTTCACCAATTTGGCTACTTCTGAGCGAATCAATACCGGAGATATACTTTGACAGGAGTTTGATGATTTTTTTTTTCTTTTATAAATATCCTATCACCTGATTTCTTTTTTTTTTTTTTTCCACCTCTTAGCAAATATTAAATAATATTTATAATTAGATAAAATATTTTACCATTGTAAACTTTTTATAAATAAATAAATTCAAAGCAAACAAATTTATTTCATTAAGTAGGACAGTTTGTTCGTAAATTAATTGAAGCCACACAGGAAGGATAGAGAACTGGGCTCCTTATAGCCCATTATCCTGTGTATACTCTATTGGTTCTCGTGAGTGGAGCCATTCAAGGCCCAACCTAAGCCCGCGTGTTATTGTAAATCATAGGGAAACTATTAATATTTAATAATAAGACAAATTAAATAGAAGCATATTAATTAGAGAATTAATAAATCAATTGTACTTAAAAAAAATAGTCTATAATTTGAGATAAATAAAAAAAAAAGTGCGATTATAAGTGAAGTAGAATTATAATTTTTTCTTATTTCTCTCTTCGAACTTACTACAAAGCTTAATATTTATGTGCTCTAATAATTATTTTTAATATTCAATAATTTTATATACAAATGAGCTTCCTAAAGATCGAAATTATATTTTTTGTTCTTATAAAAAGTGAGACCGCTTAATAGACTCAAACATAAAATGTCGAGGAGCGAAAAAAATTTTAAATTTTCACTATTTTTATTTTATAGCTAAATCGAAAATTGAAAAGAAAGTTTCAAAGTACGGTTGTATAACACAAGATATTACACAGTAAAAAAAAATAATAAATGCATGCTTTGAATTATTTAGAAAAAGAAATTAAATTTGAAAATCAATTTGAAGTAAAAGACGTGAAAAAGAAAAGAAATAGAGGGAGCAGAAAAATGAACGAGAAAAATAGGAGAATTTTATATATTCAAACAAGACATGATACCACACATAAAGACATGAAATGCTAGAGTTTTATGTACTGAAACAAGACATGATACTCACACATAAAAACACGAAATGCGGGAAATTTATGAGTAGAGAAATTATAAATTAGAATATTTATTTTAATTTGATAATGCATATTTTAATTTTAATGAGAAAAGGATAAGATTAAACAAAAACAGAAGCAAATACAACATGGTGAACTGAAAATTAAGAAACCTAACTGGGGGAAGTTTCTGTCGTTTTGGTTGTCATTTTGCAGTAACAACAGAAATTTTGAACCAGTTTAATTAATCCTTAACCTTATAGTAGGGAGTTTGATTTGCCTTCCAATACTACTTTTAAATTAAATGATAAATATTCCCTAATTAACAGAAATATCCTTCCTTATCTAATGGGATAATATCCTTGTCTAATTATAGAAAAATCTAAAAAGAATTAGATTTTTTTTTTTTTACTTGAGAGAAGAAAAATGTAATCTTGTTCTTCTAATAAGAAAATAGATTAATAAAAGAGCTCAAGAGATAATTCTTCCTTGCCCCTCTCTCTCTCTCAACTCTCTCTCTCTCTCTCTCTCTTTACTTCTCCATTCCTCTCTTCAACAAAAATGGTGGATTCTGGAGAAAGGCTTCTTTTTGGTGATTTAGGATTTGCATGGAGCATATTAGGGTGTTTTGAGTACATAGCGGATGAACATACTTTCTATCGTTGGTTGGTTTTTGTTGCACTTCTTATCTATTATCTGGTTTCTCACTACCTCTTCGTAGTGAAAGCAAAAGTGTATGCTTCGTTTCTAACAAATAAGTATGGATGTGGAGGTAAAACTTGTCTGCATTTTTGAATTTCATCTTCTCTTCTTTTAAAGATGATAAACAGGATTTGGTGCTTGCTCTCGTCTTTTTATCCATGTCATCATTTTGCTACTACATATCTCTGCGCCCTAAGATTGATTTGGGTATAACTAACCTGTTTTTAAGCTTATCTGTATATCATGCTGTTATGGCTTATAAAGCTGACCATATAGCATGGGGAGTTCTAATAGGGTCTATTCACATAATGTCTCTGGTGAATTTTTTGGAAGAATATTTTGAAAAAGAAGATTTTGAAAAACAAGAATCCAAATAGAAAAGCAGAAGACAAGGTGTAGAAATGACAAGTGGACAAGAGCTTAAGAAGAACTAAACAGATTTCTGATTTTAAAAGCTTTGATTTTGTTCATGTCTAAGCAGCTTGTCCCTCCTAATTTTATTTCTCAGTTGTGTTTGACGATGATGATTTACTTCAGTGAGAGTTGCTTCCTTTTCTTTCTTTGTTTACATTTAATGGTATTTCTAAATTTCTTCGTTCAGAACCAGAAAAGGCATACTAGCCAAATTGGTGACGACGAAAGAAAAAAACAAAATACTTATTATATGTAAAGGAATTTTAGCCAAGCCTCTTGCTTCATAAAATTATTTATGAACAAATTTATTATATCATTCATTCTTATCTAATTATTTATTTAATCGTTTATTATTAAATATGTATTATATAACAAAATCAAAATATACGACAGATGATCTAACATACAGAAATACTCTTTAAAGTTGAAATATATATATATATATATATATATATATATATATATTCATTTATCCCATTAAACATCCAAGACTAAATGTCCGACAAAGACGGGAAGAAAAAGACTTATTTTCATGTATTAGAATCATTTATGAACATTCTGGGACGTTATAACATTTAACCTTCGCCATCAGTGGTCTGATAGAGACACCACGCAGAAGTGCATAATTTATTATGTTTTGATGATGAAGTCATGGACCATTATACATCATATGCCAATAAAAGCAAGAAAGGATTGACTCTACATGGAATAAACAGAAAGTAGAAACTCACAAGCAAAGCCTCTTAAGGATCCATAATGGGAATGCTAACCGGAATGCTTGCACGAACATGGACGCTCCAGAAAAAATTTTAATGGCGATGAGAGTCTAACCCTTGAGACAACCTAATTGCTCCAAGGAACTACGGATTTCTGATGGCCTGCATTCTTCAGCTGTCTGAACAACATTGGAGTTATCCAATGCTATAACATCTGAAAGAGGGTAGTTTCTGTTGGCATGGAGTTGGTTACTTGCATTACTACAGACTCCTTTCAGTATCACACTCTTGTGTATCCCACCAAGCAATCCTTCATAATCCGTGTCTCCGGATTCTCCAACAAAAACTACCATTTTTGCCAATTCCACGCCCCAACGGACATATAGATACCTGAAATCCATAAATTTGAATGTAAGGGAACATCATGTTAAAGTTTAATCACACGTCAATAAAGAAATTTCAATGCATCAGATTATTCCAAATTAGAATAGATATATTCTCCATGAAGGCTCTCAAGTTTAGCCACAATTGCTTCACGCTTGCCAGTTGAGTTGTCTCACAATCTGTACCTAGTTCTGCTTATAAGATTGTAACGTTGAAAATGGAAGTCAATATCATGTATCTTGGCTTACGTAGAAAACTCTACCTTAGGGCTTGAGAGCGAGAAGCTAATACTGGAATAACATTTATCCTGGTCCCATTTTGACAATAAATAGCATGACAACGGAGAGCTTGAATCCTTAGCAACTTTCGGAGTTCCTTAACAGGGGAAACCTTCAAAAGACAAGCAGATGAAAGTAACAGGCAAATTTGTGACTATATGTCAATTGTATTACAAGCTAGTGCATGTGAACAAAATCAGACAACTGACAATGAAGTCTTGACAATTAAAGTGACCTTGGTTTGCAAAAGAACAACCAGAATGGTGCTTGCAAGTAGGATGCAAAAGAAAAATTACCAGTCCTGGCTTTTGCACTCTGAAAGCATAACAATAGTCGGTTGAAAGTTGTTCTGCTGATGTAACAATCTGTTCCTTGTTCTCAGCCTTTTTATCTGTAACTGAAGTTGCCCAGCGAACGAGAGTCTTCCTCAGCCCTTCTCCTCCCCATCGGTACTCAATATGTGAATGGTAATAAAAGTCAACCACAAAGGGACCATCCTCTGAATTAAGAGTTGAGTAATAGAGGTCACTACCACTATTGCATATAAAGGCATCAAAATCACTAGGGCTAAAACCCCCCGAGCAAAGGAACGAGTTTATCTCAGATATCGTCAGTGATGTTGACAATACGAACCCTATTGAGCCTTCATTCCTTTCTCTTTCAACAGCCTCAAAAATGTTTTTTGTTGCCTCTATAAGCCCAGTAATGCTGTCGAAATCTACTGCAATGACGAAAATCTGTTTCCTCCTCCTCAAAGCTGGAAACTTACCAGAACTGTTGTTTTGTTCTCCTTTTTCTATGGACCCAGTCTTCTGGGTGTTCTTCAGAACACCCTTTGACCATGCCAAAACAGCATTCTCTAATTTACTCTTTTTATCAGAAGCATCTCCTTCAAATTCTAGAGAATCATTTCCACTGGCTCCAGTCTTTTCTCCATCCAATGAGAACTTCAAGTTCAAAGATATATCATGTATGTCTCTCAAGGAATCACCTGGTGAATCTGTATCTGAAGTATCAGCTCCATCATTATCTTTTTGCCACTGAGGATGCCTTGGTTTGCAACTGGCTATTCGTGATAGGTAACTTTTGCAATGCTCTGGCCATGAGAATAGGTGAATATTTTTCAACCCATTTTGTCGGCATTTTGCCCAAAGGTGCTTGTCAGCAACAAGCTTTAGAAGAGCATCAGCAATAGACTTCTCATCATGAGGATCAACAAGAAGCCCATTGTCAAGTACCTAAGAAAAATAACTCCAATCAATACCAGAAGATTTCACAGATCACATGCATGCGCATTGCGCACACACACATATGATAGTTCCAAGTATTATGTTCTGATGAGATACCCGGTGTATGTCTACTGGACCTCCATTTTTTGTGGCAACAATGGGCAAACCGTGAGCCGCTGCCTGCCCAACAAAAGAATAACAGTTCACTTCCAGTCATAAATATTAAACAGGCTAAGGCTATTTCCACAGATATTAGGACTAGGGCCATAGCTTAGTTAGTTTGCTAAAAGTAGGATCAAAGGAGGCCAAAAGGAGATAATATTGGTTTATCCATTGCATATTTCAATGTTCCATCACATCCTTGCAATCAAAAGTAGCATTCGCAAACATTAAGTTTCTCAATTCATCTAAAGAGATCATCTTGAATCCCTTGAACACAGATGGAAGCCATTACTTACAAATTACAATAACAAAAATTTGTGATACCAGAGATTTTTAATTTTTTCCTTTGGCCGAAACAAGAAGGGAAAAAGAAAATGGGATTCAATTTGCAGACATCAAATCTCTATCACAACTAATAGGATTAGACAGGAAATTCAAAATGACAGATAAAAGAAATATGATGTATCTGGATTACCCTTGACATATAGGTCAAACTCCGTTTACTGTTTCTTTTCTATCTTTCTTGGGAAATTTGCAACTTTTCAAAGCAATTGTTTGTTGGAAGGTACTCTTGTTTATTTCAACTCTTGAGCAATTAATTGGCTGTGGTTCCTACTAAATTAGCCTGTGGAAATAGCATGAGCCTACAGACTAATCATAAAGATAAACTTCAGAATGTTAATGGGATCACCTCAATCAAAGTAAGCCCAAATGGCTCAATGAAAGCCGGATTGATGAAAACACCCTGCATAAATAAACAATTACAATGTGACAACTGAGTACAAAGTTCAAATTGATGTATCTTTGATAGATAAGTAGGAATCGAAAGATAAATGGAGAGAATATACTATTTAATATCAAATCACATACTGGAGGAAAATACAACTGAAGTCTTAGCAATTATAACAATGGATTAAGTTGTGTATATATCCTGTACAAAACATGTACAACAAAGATGCAATACCAGCTTTGCAAATATTTGCACCGGGAATCCAGGACACATGAACTATATACAAATAGAAGTAACATCTAACCTTTCCTGCACTTAAATATAGAGTTAGATGAAATAGCTTTCACGGGTTAGCGAAAATATATGCCTGTCAACAATCAACACTGTACCACCCAGTGACATGTACGGAGCTGATCTGCAAGCTGCTATGTTTGGTGTATGTTAGTGATCATAATCCTACTTTATGTTTTAGCATCATACCTGCTTCTAAGATATTTAACAATATGTGGTATGACAATTGGACTATCATAAAAATTCTTTTGTCTAGCATCAATTGACGCGCCAAGTAATAGCATTGTGCTGAACAAGCTAATTACTTCAAATCAAAAATGCCACAATAGAAGAAATAAACAAGAGCAACAAGAATGATATAAAAGGAGCTATTATGTTCTAAGTGATTACTTACAAAATTGAACATTAGAATATGATTAATTGATTATATTATTTCCCTTTTATAGATCAGCTCTCATTTCATACATAATAACAGTGAGGGAAAAAATCGTATAATGAAAGGTATGAAAGAGAAGAAGCAGAATGCAGGAAATTAATGTAAAAAGGAGAAAAAAAAGGAAAGGGTCCAGTTTTATCTGACACACTGCAAGGCATACTGCATACCTTGGTCTTTGCTGCTAAACGATAAATGTCAGGGACATCGGACTGCTTGTGGTGTTTAGGATATGCAACTTGCCCATAGAGATCATATTTGTCAATAAGCTTAAGCACTGAAAGAAGAACAGAAGCATTTGTGCTTGACATTTCATCAATTCCATCTCGGTTACCCATAATTAGTGTCTGTAAAATGAAGAACAGAGAGAGAGAAGAAGGAAAAGAAACAGGAAAAGGAAAATCCTAGGTAAGATGACCTGACAGCAAAGCAAATTCAGCAGAGCATATTTAAGATTATGTCTCCACCAAACAAGTCTCATTAGTTCACTTATAACATACAAGGTTAGCAAGCTCTCTCAATGGACGACATTCTCCAAATGCTTTAACCAAAGTTGTTATGTTCTTCTTGGGATCTGGTCTAGCAAGGGCAAGAATCATTGGCTTACGAGGATTCGTAAAGAAGCGCATTATCTGCAGCATAGCAAGAATTAAACTGACATCAACTTGACAATAACATGAACAATGGGGAATAGATCACTGGCTTTAAGCACATTACTCACAGAAGAACATTTTCCATTAAAGCAGAAGCAAACCAAAATGTGTTAACCATCCATCTAGGATGTACAAGGTAGCAAAAAAAAAAGGAAAAATTAAAACCTCAGCCCAGATTTGTGGATCAGGA
The DNA here is from genome assembly GCF_041381405.1 of Jatropha curcas. Lineage (NCBI taxonomy): Eukaryota > Viridiplantae > Streptophyta > Magnoliopsida > Malpighiales > Euphorbiaceae > Jatropha > Jatropha curcas. The sequence continues at coordinate 7,013,284 of NC_143158.1, read as the reverse complement.
GAAGTTGGATGGTCTTCATTTCCTTCTGTTTCACCATCCATGTCACCTTCTTGGGGAACAATGTGATGGAATTCCATTCCAGGAGGAATTATCTGCAGAGTACTACAAGTTGTTCATATACACTCCATTAACTAGAAAGAATGAAAGATTACGGCATAAGATTATAAGAACAGAACCAATATCTAGAATCATAACAAGCATGCCATGAATTGGGTGGTATACAGATCAGGTGCTGCGCCAATTCAATCTAGTATATCACTTTGGATCCCTGAGTTTCGTTTTGTATCAAGGTCTACAAATAGACACACACGTGCATGCACATAGGAAAAGGTAGGAGAAATCTAGACTTGTCATTTGGAACATCCCTCCCATACCTGAACAGAATAAATAAATCCCTTTACACCATTTTTATTACTTGGAGAAAAAAAAATTCATTGAAAATTTAAATATTTGCTTCAGCCACTTAAAATAGTCAGCAAATGCTATCAACAAATCAGATCAGAATTTCCTTTAAAATAAATGTGATACATCGCTTCCATGGTTCAGATTTAAACAAAGGCACAGCAGATCAGCAAAATAAAAAACCGAAACAGAGTGTATATGAGATTTTATTTATTAATTACATAAACTTGTACATCATGGAACTCGAAAGATAAATTGATGGTAAAAGGAGAAACCGGTTTTATCATTGATGAAATTTAGATAAACATTCTCCTATGATTCCCAATAAATAAATTCCTTGAACAGTTTTGAGAAAACTGAATGCAGTATCGGACCTTAACGTCAACAATTACTGCACTTTTTAGTAGGCAACAAATCTAACACCCAGCATTCGTATGGGCAGAGATCATTCTTTCCATTCAATTTTTGTATTATTTAAACATGCCCCCGGTTTAGCCAAGTGGGCAAGAACTAAATAAACACACCCCAACCAGCTGAGAATAAGCCAAGCTACAGTGCATGATAGCTTATTCAGGTTTTGGCAACTGTATTGGCTACCTAAGCAATTATAGCTTCTACAAGATCATCAATTTTGTTATTTGAAAAAAAAAAAACAAAAAAAGGAAAGGACATCTTAATACTCACAGCCATGCGAGGCATGAACCTGCCATAACAGCTCACATTGCGCTTGATTCTTGCTCTCAATTTACGCTCCAGTATTGGATCAAAACCATCATATAAACGCCACTGTTCATCTATCTCTTGTCTAGTACTAGTTATTACTATCTCAGAAGAATCCAGGGAGAACTCCTCAGCCTCTATCCTACGCATTATCTTGTATGTAGAATTTATTTCATCCCTCGATAGCCGGCCTTGTTTTAGTAACTGTTCCAACTTATCTCTGCCAAGGGAGTGACCAGTGAAAAGCATCGGCACATTTAAAGCACCAGATAGGAGAGCAGCAGAATCGCCTGCGTCAGCATAATGTCCATGAATTGCAACAGGCCAGATTGGCTTCCCACCAGCAATTTGCTCTCCCAGAACTTTGGACATCTGAATTATGTGATTAAGTGCACCATCAACAAATTCAGGTATGTGAGGCCATAAAAGCTCTTTAGGAATATATTTATCTTTTGGTCCAAAGGGTATCCGAACAATATAGGCACCGCTGCTCTCCCCCATCTCATCTTCAGAATCTTCTGAGTTTCTAAGTGTCAGCATTTCTGTGGGCTCACCATAACTCCAATCTACATCTGGAGCTGATACTTGTCTAGTTAGCAAATCAACTCGATAGACTCCTGGCATTGAGCCCAAAGCCCTTGCAAGTTCCACAACATACTTAACCTAAAATAAAGAAAAGCCCAAGATTACTAGTCATAACATAAAAAGATTATATGAAAGGGGAGCAAGATCACACAGGACCACACCAAACAAAATCTCGTATTAACAATATTACCTGACCACCAGTATCAGAATCACGTCCAAGCTCCATATTTTCACCTCGTATGAGACCATGAAGGCTGCATGGATACTATTTGTTAAAAATGATAATAAAAGGTCAACTTGCATGCCGGAAAAATCATACTGCGCATCGTAACATCATAATCAGGACATGTTTAATATCCCATGCAATTTCCTTTCAGCAGCTATTGAACTGATGCATAGACAATAAAAACAAACTGTCTATCGATACAGAAAGCACAAGTCCATAAAAACTGTACTAAATACTGCAAGACCAAATAAACACCTCAGAGTCCTCTTCATGATTACATGTAAACACTGGAAAACTAAAGTTCAGTCCATGCCTTATTAACACAATGTACAGCTTTTTGCCCTTCTGCTGACTAGCCCATGCCTCCATTGCATCAGCAGAATTGATTCTAGGCAGTCTGCCTCTGTTACTATCACCATGGGCTGATATATCACTTATGGCATCTCCTTTTTCTCCCTCAGATAGATCTTCAGACATATCAGCAGTTGCTTCCCTGCGGCCCCTTTCACGTTCAAGACGGCGTTTGGCATGTCTTTGGGCAAGCTCTCCCTCAAGCTATAAAAAATAAAGGCAATAATTAATACTTATAGTTCGTGGATCATTCATAACTCGTAAGGTAGCTTAGAACACGATGCCTTTTTCTCATTTTCTGTTACAATGAAATTTGGAAAAATTCAAAAGATTTAAACTAAAAGGTTCAAATTAATAACAATGAATAAGAAAAGGAAAAGAAACAATTTTTATATGAGAATCAAACAATTCAAGTTAAGCATTTGCCATGGATATATATTTAGCCCCCTCCCTAGGGACGGTATAAGCAAAATAGTCAGTTCATTTTCTAATTGTTATAACTATTCAAATCAGAATTAACACCAAATCAAACATTTCTATCGCTGGGTCAAAGTAAAAAACATTTCTTGATTCTTGAAAGCTTGAAAAACAGTAAGCAACAGTTTTTCATAAGAGGAACACACACAGAGGACCACTATATTGTTCTTCAAACGTGTCCTCAAATCCATAATGGATCAGACCCAACTAACAAACATGAACAGGATCAATACATTTCAAATTAATCCCATTAACACCAGTAGAACAAAAGAAAAATTACTTGAAATAACTAAACAATTAATCCGCTAATTAAGACAAATAAGCTATGATCAATGATTTATACGCAACGAAACACCAGAAATCAAATCTTAAAACTCAAATCCAGCAAAATTTAAAATTTATAAAATAATAATAACACTTCTAAAAAAACCCAGAAAATCAATATATATATATATATATATATATATATATATATATATATATATATATAAGTACAAAAAAAAAAAGAAAAAGAAAAAGAAACCTGCTTCTTTTGACGAGCTAAGTTCCAAATCCTCCAACACATATTCTCCAACCTGGTATTCCTCTCCTGAGGGCTCCTAGTCGCCTGAGCCTACAAACACTCAGAAACACCAATAGCTAATTGTCAAACAAAAACATACTCTCCTATATGATCACAATCAAATCAAAAAATACAAATAGACACATACCTTAACCCATGAGCGGTGGAGATCAGTCTCATCGAATCCAGTGATAACTTCTTCAACGAAATATCGAGTAGGGCTGAACCTTCCTCTTTCTCTAAGCAACAAAGACGATTTAGCATCATCGAGACCTGGCCCTACATCGAGAATTGCTTCCAAGTAACTGTTTATCCAATCGTTTCCTGCCATTACTTCGTTTGCTCAATTTGCATGCAATTAAGCTCTGGTCTGGTCTCCGGTCTCCTTGTCCAGCTAATGGAGAAAGATAGAATTGATTTTACAGAGGCTATTGCTTGTACGGGAAGGACTGGGAGAGTGTTAAGTGTCTGGCTGTTTAGCTAAGCCAATTTTGAGAAGGACAAAGAACAGAGACATAGGCTGGATATGGGGAGAGTTTACAGCAGCAACTGTCGATTTAAGAGCTTGCGGGTGGACTATAAGTGAAAAGCAGTAAAATGTGATTTTTTTTTTCTTTTTTTTTTGAATTGTATTTTTTTCTATTTTCATTTTTGTAAATACCTTAAGATAAAGTTTCATTACTTAATTCAATTTAAAAAGGAATTCGAAATTTGTTTATATATAATCATTATATCAAATGTCTATTTTTTTATAATTCTTCACATAAGATATATTTTTTAATTAATACAAAAATAAACTTATAATGAAATTTTCGATAATCATTTCTTATTAATTTTATTTTCAAAGTCTACTTAAAAGTAAACCGATTAGACTTTAAAAATAAAAACCCGGTATAACGTCACTCACTAAAATTTTATCGGCAAAGCATTTGGAGTAATATTTACTGTTTTAACTGAATTAAAACACCACCCTAATTAATTATGGCGTTTCATTATTTATATCTGTCTTATTTCTGACTGAAGCAATATGTGTTTATACTTTTTTTTGTCAGTTTGCATTAAACGGCTAATTAAACAGTTATTTTTACCGAATATTTTTATTTTAAGCCGTTATATAAACCGCCTTTATTTTAAACCCTTATAGCTATCTACAACAAATATCTAACAACTAATAAAACAGCTAACCATTTATTACAATAACTAATAATTAAAATTGCCGAATAAAACCTAAATTTGTGAATCTGAAATTTTCTACATTCTTATGAAAACTAAAAAGTGAACGGATGAATTACATGGCACTTAAATGACATCTATAAAATGAATTGAATAGTAACAATTGATAAATTTTTATAACCGAGTGTTTCATTCATATTACGAAAACTTTGGGGGGAAAAAAAAAAAAAATAGTCAGCAAATTAACTTAATCATAAATAGATAAGAGCATTATTAGAGTGAGAGCCTATTTGGTGCACTATTGTAGATACTGACAGAAAATGGAATAATTCTCATAATATGCTTTCGAGATTTTCCTAATAGCGCAATTATGATAATTTGATTAATTATGGTCACCCATTCCACGCGTTAGCTTTTTGGTTACTCACAGAAAAAAAAAAACAAAAAAACAAAAAAACAAAAAAATGGAAATTCACTTTATTTTCAAAAAGCATATACTATTACTAGATACGTAGATTTGCATCAAAAGCACGTAACTCTATTTTATCTAATAAGTTGAATTTTTTTTCTTTTTTGAAAATGATTTAATAATTTGAAATAAGGCTTCCCCAATTTTACATTTTTTCACCAAAATAAATGAATATTGTAAAAAAATTAATGAAGTATAATGTAAAACCAAAACTTTATGATTAAAACAAGGTGGAAAAATAAAATAATAGTAATTCAAGTAAAATAATATCTCTAAGACTAAAAAATAAAATGATAAGGAAAAAAGTATTTCATGTAAAATAATAATAACCTATTGCCAAAGAAAAATAAATATTTTATTGGTGATTAATAAATATTTTATTGGTGATTTTTTTTATAAGAATTAAATATATGAGTTGGTAATATATAATAAAGTGGTAATTCAAGAATATTTTTAATTGAGTTATATTTTTTTATGATTCCTAAATAACTCAAGATATTCCTTTAAATCGTATGTTCTATTATTAGAAATACAACGACAAATATTAAATAATAAGATACCAAGTTTTTAACTCTTTTAATTAAATTGTATATATGCTATAAGAATTAGCAGGTTAATTGTAAATGTTAATTTATTATTTATTATTTAATCATTTTATGATTTTGTTAACAGTTATGATTTTAAAATTTTTTAGTAACTTAAATTAATATAAAATAATTAACTCTCTATGCAATAAGATAGTTTACTAATCAATATTAGGACGCTAAAATATTAATTTGAATAATAAACTATTAAGATTTATAATTTACTTAAAATATCGATTAATAATACACTTTAGTTTTTTTTTTTTTTTGAATTCAAATAAAAAACCAATATAATTAATCCGATTAAAGATTTTTATGAATAATTAATTTTTTATTTATTTGTTAACAGTCAAAATAGGAGTATTCTATCATTATTAAATTTAACTGTATTTTTTTTATCCATCCCAATGCTACATTTTTTATTTACATTTTTGTATTATAATTATAATTATAATACATTATAAATAAAATTAAAAAAAAAAATCTAATTATGTAACACAAGAAAACCTAATTGAATAAACCCAAATCTTTGGAATCTTTTAGTGTGTAGATAAGCAAACCATGTCATCTGGGAGAATTGAACTTGTGTTTTTCCTTTCATGAAATAAAAGAAGAAATTTTGAAAAACATGCATGTAATTATGTCAAACATGAAGGCAATACATTATACATGCACATGCATTAATATTTTAGGACATGATGTGAAAGGGTTCTTACTTCTAAAATTCTAAATTAAGACAGACAAATAAGAAGGTCGAATGCAAGTTTTTTACGAATTAATGGCCATTATGGTCCATTGCATCAAAGTTTTCAAAACATGTAGACGTGACCCTTTGTTTTTTCTAATTATTATTCATTGCACCCGCACCAAAATTGTTAATTTTAAAATTATCAGATTTGACATGTAAAATATTAATTTGACGTGTGATTAACATAATTTTTATAATAATAATTGTCATAATTTTTAATTATTCAATAAGTGTTTATTGAATTTATGAGATAATTAAATGTTTTGAATTTGAATCGTCTTGAATATAAATATTTCCATTAATTTAGCGAGTCAAGTTAAAGTCTATCATGTTATGTAGCCTAAAATATTATTTGATTCGAACATTTCAATAAATAAAAAATAAATATTTATGAATTTTATTTTATAGATTGAAAAATTTAATAAGATAATTTTATAAATTAAAGTGTAAAATAAAAGTGATTAAAAAAATTAGAGGATAGATTTATGCATTTGCTATTCCTACTTAAAGAGATAGAAACCAAATTGCTAATTAAGTCCGATTTTAAATTAAAAACATTTTATGTAATTTGTAAATGTGTGATTGGCTTCTTTTTTTTTTTTTTTGGGAATATATTTCTGGACTCAGTCACAATCAGAAACTTCTATTTTTCTTATTACATATTTCAATACCGTTTGCTAATTATTGCAATTAAGAAAAGCCTTGCGACATTGTGAGGTGGCAACTGGCAAGGTTTTAAACCACAAATCCAATATAATAATCCCATTTTTAGAATATGCCAAAGCTTTTCCTCAAAAAAGGAGGGAGCATTTGATCTTGCTTGCCTATTTTTATTTACAGTATTTTCAGATTACAGAGGAAAGAATCAAGAAGAGAAAATAAGATAAAATTTCTAAAACAAAAAAATTTATAGAAATTTTTATACAAAATAAAAGGGAATGGAGAAATTTTTTGTTGAGAAGATTGAAATTGGAATAAATAAATTTAATAAAAAATAATTTTATCTTAAAAAAAGTTTCCCAACAAAAAATGAATTAATTAACATTAACAAATAATTCAATAATATTTTAAACAAGTCGAGCCTAATTCAAATATTATAAATTCCTTATCCTATCTATGAACAATTTCAGATTAAAAATTTTAATTAAGGTCAAATAATGCACTGCATGGGGTATTTCCTAATTAAAAATAAAGTTTCTATAAATCAGGTTTTTTCCGATGACGCACGGCAGCGGTCCGCCTACGCTCACATGTGATGTCGCGAGCTAAGTTAGCACAGTCACCGACTTTGCCAAGTAGTCCAAGATCCAATAAAGACATGAAAAAATTATTTTATTTTATTTTTTATTTTAGTATATACTCAAATTTTTTAAGTTAAAAAAGTTAAATGATAAGTTTAATTGAATTTAAATTACACTAAATATTTAGAACCAAATACAGAATTATCAAATCTAAATTACGCAAAAATGGACTGCTCAACATTTAAAATTGGACTAATTAAAGACCTTAGAGACCTGGACCGGGCCTACCTTGATGGGCTGTATCCAATAACTTCTTAATTGCACCTTATGGCACAATACAAAATTAATTAAGAGAACATAATTTGAGAATTATATATATATAGGTGTAATATAATTATTTGTTTGTTGTTTTTTGTGAGCAATATTTCGTCTGCTGTTAAATAATTATATAAGGATATATAATTATTTATCTTAATTAATAGTATATAAATAGGTAGTTAGGCATAAATGATTGCAATACAACAATTATAATAATTCACCAATTATTTTTGTTAAAAATTATTTAACTATTAGTTTATATAATCGCAAATAACCGCGGTAACAAAAATAGATATTAGCCTAATAGTAAGAGTAAGATCAAAAGAGTTATTTTGAGAAAAATTAGTCATGGTTAAAGAAAATGATATATTTCATTATTTGACTCTTGACATTAAAATTTTAATTAATAAAATAATTTTTTGTTGCCAATGATATGCATTGGGAGGGTCTCGTTTTAAAATAATTCTCATTTATCAGTGGGACTGATCTTGAAAATGGATTGAAAAATGTGGACATCGTTGAAAATGGAACTGCATTCAATTCTAGAATAGTTATTAGGTTAGATATTCATATCAGTTGATAGCGGTTACTAACAGTTGTAGCTGATAGCTAATAATATGTGTTTATATTTTATAGTATTATTATAGTTTTATTAATATTCAAAAAAATTTTTTTTTTGAGAAAGGAATTTTTCTTTTAAAATTGCTTAATTTGTTTTTTGAGTAGAAAAATTTTTGTGTTAATTGATTTTTTTAAAGACTCCAAAGATCAAAAGTTCATAAAATATTTTTACAGGTAAGTTATTTTTTAGAACGAAAAGACTTAAAAAATTATGAATCAAATATCAAATTCAATATAATTATAATTTTATGTCATTATTTATTACATTTTAAAATATTACTCTAATCATTACCGTCAATATAAATTTCCTTTTTAGAATAATTACTGTTGGTGTGATTTGTAGCATCATGTTAGAGTAAAAAATTATAAATTATAATCTGAAAAGGTAAATAAATGGTAAAAAGCACTTATAGGATTGATCACCACAATTTAGGTTTAGAGAAGGATTTAAGAGGTCTGGGAGAGGCTATAACCTTCCAAAATTAACTATTTGGGCTGGTTTCATCACCGTTTAGGTCATGAGTTTGATACTCCACAATGAAATCCTCAAACTAACCCCTTTACCGTCGAAGAAGAGCGAGAATTAATCAACTTTGTGGTTAAAACGGACACGGGGTAATCCAAATCTCACCTTAACAAAGAATATCATTTTTCTTTCTTATTCTCAACTTTTCTTGCACAAATAGCTATAATAATTTTTGGACAACCAAAATTCCATTGTTTCTCAAATACACTAAAATAACTTGAGAGTATGATTAAAAATCTTTGAGATTATTGGAGTGTTACTCAGGAGTTAGCAAAAGGAGTGGGATTGGTGATTTGACAAAGGCAGGTTGGCATGCACATGACATGAATTTGGTGTTTCTTGTGGCCTTTCTCATGAGTCATACCCCACTTTTGTCCAGTAGAATTGGAAGAATCAACTTGCATCTACATCATTGAGAGACATCTTTTACAACAAAATTTTTATTTTAATGCTAAAATTGAAATAATTGCTTTGTTTAAATCTTGTTTTGGTGAACATTTTCAATCCCACGTGAAAATGAAATCGGTTTTACACTTTGCATGATAGCTGGCGGGGGTCTTAAGTGTATGTTAACTTTGGGTGAAACTACCGTATAAAATTGAGATTTTCTTTATTCATACATAAATATTTATTCACCATTAGATTAATACAATTAAATATAAGACATAGATTTAAAAAAATTAAAATGATTTTTTACCTTTAAAACATGTTGTATTCATTTTTTTTTTAAAATAAAAATTATCTTATATTTCTTTATTATTATTATTTTGAATTCAAAAAGACATTTACTCTATCAATTATTTTTAATAAAATAATCAAAAATAAAATTATAAAATAAATTAAAAATTTCAATACCCATATATAATTTTTTTTGCTATGTATTAGATTTAAATTATTTAAATATTAATTTTTTGCATCTAATAAACTTTCATTTAAATCTTTTAAATAATAAAAGCAATTCAAATTTTAAGATCTTAATTCATACTTTAAAATAAATTTATTAAAATTTAACAACAACTAATTTTGCTTTCTTTTATTTTTTATCATGCCAAATTTACTTTGAATCTATGAAAAGTTACATAATTCTAAAATTTCAATTAACTTTTAAATTTATTTTTTAAATATATATATATATTTATTTTACTATTTTATTTAATCCACATATTTTACTAAAAGTCCTAAACCATAATATTCTATAATATTTCAATCTAATTTTTTAATTATCTATCTTTAAAGTGAAATTAATTTTACATATTTATGGGAGATTATATAATTTTAAGGTATTTGACGATCTAATTTTTAATATTTATACAAGTCACAATAGTATATATAAATATATACTTTTAATGAAGAATAAATTTGGACTTATATGTGTATTTTTAAAGATAAAAAAAATTATCTAAAAAAATATAAAAGAAAGAGTAAGAAAATAAAAGACTTATTTAATAGATAGCCATAAACTTATATCTAATGTCGTTTTCATTACCTATCTTTGATTTCAGCTGTACACGTGACAAAAACATAATATTAATAGATCATGACCCTCCAATTCTTCATATAAAAGAGGAAATACTAAGCAGCTAGCTCCGATATAAAAGAGGAAACGCTAAGTCTTTTTATAATTGTTAATAATCTCTAATAATTTATGGTTTTAAATTAAATTTATATTTTTATTATTAAATATTTAATATTTAATCAATGAGGATGTAGTAATTTGATTATTGTATTTATTGATAAAGAAGTATATTAAATAAAAATAAAAAAATAAAATTTAAATATCATTTATTTATAAAAATGAAATAATATTTTTGGATGAACGAAAAAGGAAATTAGGATAATAATTATGAAACCGAGGGACTCCTAAACTATATCAACTTTGGCATAAAGAAAAACAAAGGAATATTTTAGTAGAATGTGGGACACTTCAATCATTTGGTAGTTGTTTTTTATTTTCTTTTCTTTTTTTTTTTTTTAAATCAAGGGACAGGAGTACTAATTAATTAATTATTTATTTTCAATTGTCTAAAAAGGTGAGTAATTTATTATTCTAACGAAAGAATTCTCATAAATATGGTTAAAATGAAGAAAAGAATTTCGAGGAAACATAGCGATGTAATAATCTTTCAATCCAAATCCAAGCAATTGACATAAAATTTTTCCAACGGTCAATCTTGTCCAGCGTTTGGGTTCTCTTTGTGGCTTTGCTTAATATACTATATACTAATATAAAAGTAATTACTTAATTGGAGACGGCAACAAGTTACATCACCTGTTCACCCTCTTCCTTCCTTCCTTCCCTTCTTCCTCCTTTCTTCTCCAAACCAAAAATCAAAAAGTCTGAACTAAAATCACGAGGCCGGTCATCTTCACTTTCTTCTTTTCTTTTGATTCTTCTCTCACCAAAATCCAGTCGTCTTTATTTCCTTAGCCGCTTCTTTTGTTCAGGTTTGATTTTTTTATTACTTTCTTTATCTTATTCCTATGTAGGATATACTATTTCATGTGGCTGTTGCTATTTGTTTCTCCTTCTGGGTTTTTTTTTTTTTTTTTTTTTTTAATTTAAACTAGTTAAAAATCATTGGTTTTGTTATTTATTAGTGTAGAATTGTAAATTTGTTTTGGATGCTTTATTACCTGGGTTTGATTTATTTTATCATTTGGTGATGTGGGTGTAGGATACTTTGGTTCCACTATAAGCTTTTTGGCAATTTCGAGGTTTTGAGAAGGTGGGATTTTAATTTGCAGCTACTTTAGCAACTGGGTTTTGAACACTATTGGTAGTTTGGTTAGCAGGGTACCAAGGAACTGGAACAACTAATTATTTAGTTCAAATTTGGAAGTGATTGAAGTCAACATCAAATTATCAATATTTTACAAGTTTTGTGAATTTTGTCTTGAAGACTACATTTTGATTTTTTGCGGTGAAACGGAGACATTGATATTCCTTATCTAGGACAGTTTGAATCCTTGAATTTGAAGTTTCTGTTGGTGTTCTGAGTTTCAGCTACTTTCTTAACTGGGTTCTCTTTTTGTCAATTTGGTGAACTGGATCGGGAGAAGTTCAGTTGAGTTTCATGGTGATTGTCCAAAATTGAGCTACCTGTATAGAGCACTAAGAACATGTGAACAAGAAGATTGGTGGGCTTTGAACTTCCAGCTTTATTTCTATCTCGATTTTCTCCACACGATTGATAAAATTTCATGCTATATTTCTCTCTGGGTTTCTCTACTTGATTGGTAAAGTGCACTGGATGTGAACTACATTGGTTGAATCTCTAAGGTTTCCAAGGTTGCCGTTATGTATTTTCTCTTCAGTTTTATATAAGCTTCGTTGGGATTTGCAGAATATAGTGATGTTTTCTTTATATTTAAATACTCAAAGATGGAAATGGAGCATATTACATCATTGAGAATGGCAGTTCCAGCATTGGCTTTGTTGTTATTGGTGCAAATTTCAAGTATACTTGCTGCTGGATTTGACATACAATTAAAGGTTTGTGGTACTGACCACCTGGTCTATTCAAAATTTCATGGTCGTGAATTGTTTTATATTAATGGAAGTCTTGTAGACAAAGATTCATTTTGTAATGCTCTCCACTTCCACTATGCAAATGGTTGCATCTTTGAGGGATATCGCAGCAGTGGCTATTGTGGTTTGGACCTTTCATTAGGTATGCGCTGATACCAGATTCTAGGTTTGGTTTTCTACTTGAGAAATTTATGAAGCCACTTTTTATAAACTTGCAATTCTGTGCATTCAGTACTCAAGGTGAATTTCTAATTAACTGTTACTGTTTTGGTAGCTGACTTAACCCTGAAGCGTGGAAGAAAAGTTTTGGAAAAGAAGGTCAAGGGACAGTCCAAAATCTATGATACTGGAGAGGATATTCCACAAAAGAAGAAGAACAATGATTCTACCACCTTTTCAACCTCCAAACAAGTTGGCATAATTGCAACTGGAATTGTTGCCATGAGCTGTGGTCTTCTGTGTCCATGTTTTTACAGGAAAAGGAAAGCAACTTCCCACACTGTTCTTTCCAAGGATCCAATTTCATGTGCGTCTAGTAACACATTCATATCTCACCATCTTCAATGTTTGACCAAACAAACTTTTTCAACAACTTTTACAGTTGATATTCATTATCTGCAGTTTCATAATTACTTGAATTAAATTGAGGTTAAGAGTAGAACTGTTAAAATTTTGAATTATGTGACTTATTTTTCTATTTAGTCTATTGCGCCAATGACCAAAAAATTTAAAATTCAACCAAATTTTCAATTACGTAGAGTTTTTTATTTATTCAATTATTAGTGCCAAGTTCAACATTTTTATGAATTATAGCGAGCCTTAGATAGCCAATACTGAACCTTGAACCTGTACCTCTCCTTATTTCGGTTTATCCAGTTTATTTTCATTTCTTGTGGTGCTTGAGTGCCAGCTGTAGAGAGGATGTCATCAACTAGGGTGCTATTGGCCATGAACCACTCCCTTGCCAGCCGCTTGGGCTTTCTGTTTCCTGAGTCCACTTCAAATCTACCCTTGCACTGCTTTTATAAGCCAATTATTTTTCAGCAACTCTGCATATAACTTTCATCAATTCCATCTGTATTACTTGCTTTCAGTGCCCTTCAATTATGCTCCTATTATATTTTAGATGCGAATTAGTGCAAGGCTTGTTACAGATGTTAAAGTTGGTGTGTGTATATATATAATGTTAAAGTTGGCCTATGTATAATGGCCATTGCCGATGATTTATTTGAAATTGTTGATTAGACCTATTTCAAAATTGAATATTTTCCTTAATTGCGTTGTTGCAGTGGATTCGATTTCCTCTTTTGATGCAAATACTGCTTCTGAAAAAGTTCCACCCAGTCCATTTCGCGTGCCACCTAGTCCTTCCAGATTTTCAATGTCTCCAAAACTTAGTAGATTGGGATCAATTCATCTCAATATGAGTCAGGTTGCAAGAGCCACACATAATTTTTCGGCTGCACTTCGGATAGGAGAAGGGGGCTTTGGAACTGTCTACAGGGCCCAGTTAGAAGATGGGCAGGTGGTTGCTATAAAACGAGCAAAGAAGGTACACAGTAATTCCTCTTTTGAACTTAGTTAAAATAGCTTGTCATACCTGATGCTAGACTTGGAGAAATGTGCACTCCATTATTTCTAAGTGATAATGATAATGCATTAGAACTACTGAATTGCATGCACATGCGGCTAGGAACCACCAAAGAGCTCCTTACTTGCAGCAATAATAGAAGGTGATAAGGATTTTGTTCGCTTCACATTATAAGTACCATGCTAGGTTTTCTGTATGGTCTATATTTTTCAATTTCTCCATTTTGTTTTTGTGTTAAAGTTATTGTTTTGAATGTTGGAGTGGCTTTCATATTGTCTTTCTTAGCATTGGCTCTGCAAATTAGCCACATTATTCTCTTAAGCATTTTCTATTGGTTGATAAGAAAACATTATATAGGAACACTATGAGAGCTTGCGAACTGAATTCAGCAGTGAAGTTGAACTTCTGGCAAAAATTGATCACCGGAATCTGGTGAAGTTACTTGGTTACGTTGATAAAGGAAATGAGCGCCTTATTATTACAGAATTTGTACCTAATGGTACTCTTAGAGAACATTTGGATGGTAAGCTTATGTCATATGTAGATCACATGAAATTTTTCAATCTTGATGATAACCTTTACTAATGGTTTTGTGTAACTCTTTGCAGGTCAGCGTGGAAAAATTCTGGACTTTAACCAAAGGCTTGAAATATCTATTGATGTTGCTCATGCACTAACTTATCTCCATACATATGCAGGTTAGACATTATTCATTTTCTTATTGTTCGTGAAATTCCATAAAGTAGGAAATTTATTGAATCCAGATAACCAATCCGAGAAAGTTTATAAGCATGAGTTAGGGAACTGTAATTCTTGCACATATTACAATTTGTGCTAGTAGCATTTTATAGTGCATTAATCAACAATTGCTTCCAGCACCAACTATAGATGGTTTAAATTGCAAGTATTTAGAGTCACAGCTGCTTTCATTTTATTTCAGTAATCTCAACTCTACCGCCTTATGGGTGTTCGACACATAATAATATAGAAGCAAATTTATCTCATTAGATTTTTTTCCCAGTTTAGAAAAGTGTCCTTTTCAGAGAAAGTGCCAGAAGTTGTTTCACCTATCCTCATTTCCTTCGTCAACAGTGTCAATGTTCTCTACATTTCTCTAATGCAATGTCATGAAGGTGGC
Source organism: Jatropha curcas (assembly GCF_041381405.1). Lineage (NCBI taxonomy): Eukaryota > Viridiplantae > Streptophyta > Magnoliopsida > Malpighiales > Euphorbiaceae > Jatropha > Jatropha curcas. Next base: position 6,998,023 of record NC_143158.1, on the reverse strand, counting down.
CCTCAATTGATTACCAATTTTATTCTCCACTGAAAAATAATTTCAAAAGACAACTGTTAGTTATCACCTTCAAACATATGACTGACCTGAATTTACTTTCAGGCCTTGCAATCTCAACAAACATCTGAATTTGTGGAAATACAACATAAACCATATGTTGAAAAACTCTACTTCTGTCCATATTGTTGAGATAGCTAAATGCTTATTATGGAATATGATGTAAGCAAAGTGTTATTGCAACTTTCTCATCCCACCATTAATTGTCTCACTATCTTCCACCATCATGTTTATGTCCGTCTATGCAAAATTTATGTGTCTACAAAGTCATCAATGATATACTGGCTCCATCTGCAAAAAAAAAAAAAAAAAAAAAAAAAAGATACACTGACTCTATTACACGTACATTTCTTGGAGTCTTTGCACTTGCTATCAGGAGCAAATAAATCTAATCTTCCTATATATTATATATTGCTCCACATAAGTTAACATGCTATAACCGATACAATATTGATACTTTTATCTCATATTCATTTTTTGTTTTTTTCGGTAAGAGGGTGGCTTTGGTGTACTGAAACTTACCCCACTTGTGACCTAGAGGTCATGCCATTGAAACAGCTGCTCTACAAAAGAGTGGGGGGGAGACTGCATGCATCAAATGACAGAGTGGAAAATTATAGCTAAAGGGGGCTAAGTTTTCAAGAGTTACTGGGGGAAAAATTAAAAAAATTTACTATTTTAAAGAGAATTTGGGTTAAGTGAGCGGGGGCCACCTCCTGGCTCCTCCTCCCTCCGTCAATGCATACATCAATCCCCTAGAGCCACACATATGGGATGCTTCGTGCATTGGGTCGTGCTTTTTATACATGATCAAAATTTTTAATACACTGGTATTATATGCATATCATTCTTTTCCTGACATGTTTCTCAGATGCTGATAGATTAATGGTAATTATTTAGCTTATTTGGTTGCTAGACCTTTGACTTATGTTTGCCTTTGCTTTTTATGCTCTTTACCTCACAATAGAAAAGCAGATTATCCATCGAGATGTTAAATCTTCCAACATTCTTTTGACTGAAAGCATGAGGGCCAAGGTTGCGGATTTTGGATTTGCAAGACTTGGTCCGATGGACTCTGATCAGACCCATATTTCAACCAAAGTGAAAGGGACAGTGGGTTACCTTGACCCTGAATATATGAAGACTTACCAACTCACTCCAAAGAGTGATGTATACTCATTTGGGATTTTGCTTCTAGAAATTCTGACAGGTCGCCGCCCTGTGGAGCTGAAGAGACCTGCAGATGAGCGGGTTACACTTAGATGGGTAAGCTTATCGTCTCTGCCATTTAGTTTGCTGTAATTATGGTCACTAATATTGAATACCTTGGTATATGTGCAATGAATAAAGATAAGGGTATTACAGTAGATGTCCATGCGGAGCGATGTTTGTATTGAATGGATGAGTCTTCATAGTTAACTCTCAATCCTTTAATAAGTTAAACTAAATTTTTTGGATTTGTTTTATTTTCATAAAATTCAAAGTTGATTTTGAAGAGGGCTAACCGAGTATGTATTAGCATCGTTCATTAATACGTCATTAATCCAATATATTGCATGTTATTTCGCTTTCAAGCACTAAAAACATCATATGCTATGATCTTAAATTTCTTTCAGGCCTTTAGAAAGTACAATGAAGGAAGTGTGGTGGATTTGGTGGATCCATTAATGGAAGAAAGAGTAGATGGGGAAGTACTCATGAAAATATTTGCTTTAGCAATTCAATGTGCTGCACCGATTCGAGCAGATCGACCGGACATGAAAACAGTAGGAGAACAACTGTGGGCAATAAGGGCAGACTATCTAAAGAGTGCAAAGCGTGGCTAACAGCAAATACCGCTCCTCATATATAGCTCTTTATGTAACATTTTCCTTTCAGTCTCTTTGTAAAAAACTCCATTTTAAGGTTGAGACAAAAAATTACTTTGATAATTTGGCCATTTTATCTGGTTCGCTGCTCATTAATTTGAAAAACATACATGGAATCTGCGATTGATATTGTTTTTTACTAACTTTTTGTGTAGTTACTAGTCCATAAATGTATAGGCAAAAGCTTTCAAACTTTTAGGTTTGGAGTATTATACGTGATGTCTCTCAATCTTGCATTGCATTAACTCTTTTGGAGTGTTATGTTTGGAGTATTATAATATAAAACAAAATTGAAGAAAATTATTTTATTAATTTAATTTTTATGCATGCTTGTGGATAGTTTTTTAGTAAGTAATAGAAGTTTATGTTATTAAATTATTAATTAGTACATTTATTTAAAAAGTTTAGATTAAATCTGTGCAACATTATTTATTTGGACTATTAGAAATATTTTTCAAAATTTTATTTTTTAATTTTTTTTAAGTGAATCATAATTGTTGAGTATATCGGTTAATATGGTTCCCAAGAGTGATTAAAGATGAGTAGGAAATGATAGCTTAGAAGCATGTTTCAATTAAGCAATCCAATGAATCTTTGGAGCTTGATAACATATAATATCGTGAACAATGGCGGCAAGGCCACCTACGGCAATCCATGCATCTTCGAGGTATTCATCCAAAGATGGAGTTTAGATGCTTCTACATGAATATGATTTAAAAGATTTGTGCTGCTATAATTAAAAAGAAAAAAGAAAATTTGCTAATAAAATCGATAGGCAAGCAAATCGGAAGAAAACAAACAAGAATAAATAGACAATTATCATTAACAAGATATTAAATTTTAAATTTTAAAAAATATATATATATAATAGGAAAAAAAAAAAATCAATGATAGAGATATAGATAAAGATAAATATTAAGTTTTTAAACTTTTAAAATATAGATATAGATGTGCAGTGTTTCGTTTTGATCCTTGGTTATTTGCAGCCGCTTTCTACGTACACCTTCTCTTACTCATATAAAAGATCAGAGTTGGGTTCAGCTTCATCTCCAATGTTTTCTGAACTCTGATACTTACAATATTTGTAGTTGCTCCAACACCTAGCTACCTCTTTCATCAGCTCTTTTATTTTGATGTCAGGGATCATGAACGTTAAAGAAGAAATAAAGAATTTAAAACTTATCCTAGCCGGCGTTGGTGGCTTAGGGGGCAGTTTAATAGGATTTTTTGTGTTCTGTGAAACCCCAAGAGGTCAAGCCATGTTCGAAAATCAAACCTACCTATTTTACTTCATTGTAACTCTGTTGGTTGTCTACTATCTAGTTACTCAATATTTGTTTGTCTATAAAGCCAATCGTTATCATGGCTGGCTTATAAGAAAAAATAGTTTTTTGGGTAAATTTGTGGTTAATGCCTTCACTGCTGTTTTGAATTATAGTTTTTTTTATTATACAGAATTAAATGCTGACTCTTCATTTATTTTGATGTGCATCTCTTATTCTTCCTTTTCTTATTCATTGTCATTCATTCCCTTCACTGATTTTGGTCTCACTGAAGAATTACTGAGTCTAACAATAACACATAATGCTCTGTTTCGTAAAGTAAATCCAGAGTCATGGGCATTTCTCATTTTTTTCATGTTACCGACGTTTTTTATGCATGCTGGCGAGGAATATTATAGAATGGAAGAAGCAAAGTGGATGAAAGTAGAAGAAAGAGAGAAGAAAAAAGAGGAGAGGAAGAAGAAAGAAGGATTAGAAAGGAGAGAAGAAAGAAGAATAAAGGAAGAAGAAGAAGAAGAAAGTGTGGTGGACCCATTAATGGAAGAAAGAGTAGATGGGGAATTACTCATCTTAATTTTTGCTTTGGCTGAACTGATTGAGCAGATCGATCAGACACGAAATCGAGAAGAGTGCAAAAGCCTCTCTTTATAACTCTCTTTTGCTATTTTATAGATGAAATTTTCTTTTCAATACTGCTTTTCTTTTCATTTCCATGGCTGCAATCTGAATTGGCAATTTCGCATATTATCGTATCATTTGCCTTTACAACTAATTATTTTTCTTAATTTAATCTGAATTCCACATTTGGATTTCAAAAGACAATGTATTATATTTTTGATGTTATTATTATTTATTTTCGTGCCATTTATTATAAGGTTATATATATATAATCTGCTCCTTAATTATGTAATATTAAGGTGCAAGAACTATCTTTCGGCATTCCAAAAGTATATATTAAACTAAAATTATAGTTTAATTAATACTTCAATCATTTATTGCAATATGTATTAGTTAGAGTTTTGTTTTGGAAAATAATGATATGAAAATTTGCATTTTTTTTTCAGGAAAATATAAATTATTTAAAATCTATAAGATTAGTTAATTTTAATTTGTAGTTAAATATCCATTATCAGCTATGAGTCTTTTATTTTTGCAAAATAATAGTATATGCCCTCAAGAGATGTATGAGGTTGTGCTGCAAAATATTTATTTTAAAAATTATTTTGTTTCATTTTGATGGCAAAAAAAAAAAAAAAAAAAAAAAAAAACACGAACAGATATAAGTAGTAGTGCAAATGAATAAATGATCCCAAGAAAATTAAGCTAACGAGTAAAATGAAACCATAATAATAATAAAAAAAAGAATAAAGCTAATTTGGCCTATTAACTTATCTAATGGAATAAAAAAGCTCAGATTAGATCTTTTAGATCAATTTAGCCTTTTAATTTTTTTAAAAATGGTTAAACAGGTCAAATTTGGTGTTTTAGACTAATTTAGTCTTTAATTCTTCCCTATACTTATAATATGAGAATTCTTTATACATATTTATTAAAATTATAGTTGAAAATGGAATGTATAATTAATTTAAAAATTAATTAAATATAAAATAAATGAAAATGATATATTAAGTATATTATATCCCTCTTTATCTTTATCGATGATTTTGAGTTTTATGTATTAATTTGAACATTTTAACACCGACCTTTATTATTAGACAATTATATGTGAAATCTATGTATTTTGTCATATTGAACAAATTAAAATTATACTTATTTTGCAAATTGATTATGTCAAAAGAAATAATGTCTTATGAATTTTAAACTTCTATTCAAAGGAGCAGGAAAGTTGTTACTTTTAAATTGAATCAATTCATTAATTTGTAAAAATCGAATTAAGTTTGGAATATTAAATTAGGTCAAATATGACATTTTTTTAATTATTTTAAACAAATTCAGGACTGAACTGACTTACAAAATTAAATTTGATCTTTTTGATTCTACCAAACAAATTCAATGACCATATTCACCTTTATTCCAAAACAAAGGAATTGATTTATTGGAAAATTAAATTGTAATAATTATAAGAGTTTTTTAAATTGTTGTTGTGTGATAACGTCCTAAGACATAATTATAGTACTTTATATTTTATTAAATGAAGAATAATTTGATTATATATTAATAAAAAAATTACTATAATTAGGATTTTTCATCCTTAAAATATAGATAATATAAATCAAAATTGAAGAATAATATTTTATTAATTTAATTTTTATGCATGCTTGTGGATAGTTTTTAAGTAATAGAAGTTTATGTTATTCAATTATTAATTAGTACATTTATTTAAAAAGTTTAAATTAAATCTGTGCAACATTATTTATTTGGACTATTAGAAATATTTTTCAAAATTTTATTTTTTTAATTTTTTTAAGTGGATCATAATTATTTTGTATATCGGTTAATATGGTTCCCAAGAGTGATTAAGGATGAGTAGGAAATGATAGCTTAGAAGCATGTTTCAATTAAGCAATCCAATAAATCTTTGGAGCTTGATAACATATATATCGTGAACAATGGCGGCAAGGCCACCTACGGCAATCCATGCATCTTCGACGTATTCATCCTAAGATGCAGTTTAGATGCTTCTATATGAATATGATTTACAAAGATTTGTGCTGCTATAATTAAAAAGAAAAAAGAAAATTTGCTAATAAAATCAAAGGGCAAGCAAATCGGAAGAAAACAAACAACAATAAATAGACAATTATCATTAACAAGATATTAAATTTTAAATTTTACTATATATATATATATATATAATAGGAAAAAATCAATGATAGAGATATAGATAAAGATAAATATTAAGTTTTTAAACTTTGAAAAATATAGATACAGATGTGCAGTGTTTCGGTTTGATCCTTGGTTATTTGCAGCCGCTTTCTTCGTACACCTTCTTTTACTCATATAAAAGATCAGAGTTGGGTTTAGCTTCATCTCCAATGTTTTCTGAACTCTGATACTTACAATATTTGTAGTTGCTCCAACTCCTACCTCTTTCATCAGGTCTTTTATTTTGATGTCAGGGATCATGAATGTTAAAGAAGAAATGAAGGATTTAAATTTTGCTTATGGTATTTCTGGCTTAACTCTCAATTTAATAGGATTTTTGGCTTTCTGTGATACCCCAAGAGGTCAAACCATGTTTGAAAATCAATCCTACCTATTTGGCTTCATTATACATCTGTTGGTTGTCCACTTTCTGGTTACCCAATATTTTTTTGTTCATAAAGCCAAACGTTACCATGGCTGGCTTATAAGAAAAAATAATTGTTTGTGTAAAATTGGGGTTAATGTCTTCGCTGCTGTTTTGAATTATAGTGTTTTTTCTTATACAGAACTAAATGCTAACACTTCCTTTATTTTGATTTGCTTGTCTCTTTCTTCCTTTTTTTATTCATTATCATTCATTCCCTTCACTGATTTTTGTCTCACTGAAATATTTCTGCGTTTAACAATAACACATGCTGCTCTGTCTCATAAACCAGAGTCATGGGTAATTCTCGTTGGATGCATGTGTCTAATGTTTTTCATGAATGTTGCCCATGAAGCTTATAGAGAAGAAGAAGAAGAGTGGAAGAAAGTAGAAGAAGAGGAAAGGAGATTGAAGGAGAGAAAGAAAGAAGAAGAGAGGAAGAAGAAAGAAGGATTAGGAAGGAGAGAAGAAAGAGAATAAAGGAAGAAGAAGAAGGAAGAAAGTGTGGTGGACCCAATAATGGAAGAAAGAGTAGATGGGGAATTACTCATCTTAATTTTTGCTTTGGCTGAACTGATTGAGCAGATCGACCAGACACGAAATCGGAAAGAGTGCAAAAGCCTCTCTTTATAGCTCTCTGTGCTATTTTATAAAATTTCTTTTCAATCCTTTGTAAACAAACTCCTTTTTTTTTTCCGTTTCCATGGACATCCATTGACCAAATTAATAAAATTAAAAATTTTACACTATTAATAGCTTTCGTTCTTTTAAATTAAAAAATAAAGAATAGCGTGAACACTTTTTAAAAAATTTTATTAGTGTAAGCAAGGTTTTTCAATTTATTATTTTATTTAATCTGAATTTCATATTTTGATTTCATAAAAATATATCCAACAAATTGAAATTAACTTTTATGAAATTCTATCTCTTTTTGTAAAATTTGGACTATGAATATATCAAACAATAAATGATATCGTTGTACTATTTTTATTAAATCCACCGATTTCGGTTCTCTCTAAGATATTCTCTTAATCACTGTAGTAATATAAGAAATAGAACTATTTTACCACCAAATACTCCAGTAAAAAGAATTGTTTTTAGAGTATTTTTGTCACGACCCGTTTCCGTGGGCCGGACCGGCACTAGAGCTCAGGTAAGCTTAAGGCTTCCGAGGCCCGTAGTAAGCCTGAAACGCTAGAATCTATTATCTCGATATAAAATTTCAACATTCAGCCCATATGATTATGAAAGATAAACCTCAATATTTTATTAAATCTCGGCCCAAATTTATCGGCTACAACATTCCACAGTTCGGGCCTAATTAACAATGCATCACATTTATAATATAGGTTCTCATCTATAATAATAAACAATTAAAAGTATACAAATCCTATAACTGCGGAGTCACTAACTGTTAGTATACATAGCAAAATAATTATGGAACTAGAAAAAATTCTTTATTGCCCTGCGCCGAAGAAACATAGCCTAAATCGGATTAAAGGAAAAACCTACTTCCTGAAAAATCAAACAAGACATGTGAGTTTTCTAAGGAGTAATAATTATTGCACAATACACGCAGTCACACAAATGTGTACACATATTAATCTAGTCATCCGACTAGTTATATGCTCTCGCAGCCAGTCACACAAATGGCATATCACCAGCACTCACAATCATAAACATCTTCATACGTGGAAATTAGTCAGTGGCGCCACCTGAAACCCCAACGAGCCATCCTCACACATGGCTCGCCCTCTCATACATGTGTACCAGGGAGCCGATCCCCCATATGGCCAACTGGTCTAATCCTCACTGACCAGTCCTCTCATGGTATTTCCATTCTCTCTTTTCTTTTCCATACCAACAGGAGGCAACCCGGTGGTCTCCATCCAATCTAGATCATCAAGTGCTCACAACAGGAGGCCACCCTGCGGGCTACAATCAAATCTAGATTATCAGGTGTGCAACAACAAGAAGCCATCCTGTGGTTTTCCACATAATCCATATCATCAGGTGTACACGGGGGCGCCGATCTCCCATTTTCCCGGTCGACGGTCAAATATCATATAATATTCGGATCCATATCACAGACCGTCCTCACAAACCCACGGTGGTCCACTTCATCCCAATTCCACACAAACAAAGCATAGCATTATCACAACACAATTAATCAAACATTGCAATCAAATGCAGACATATTGATCAATTAAACATCGTAATGCAATGCACAATTAAACATCCAAAATCAATGCAAATAAATAAATAAATAGTATTAACAATAAACAACAATAATAAAATAAATAACAATAATAACAACAATAATGAAAATAAATAAATAAATATGTAAATAATTAAATGAGTAATAAAGATAATAAATAATCAGAGCACTCTATTTATTATGTACCAAGTTATACAATTAATCTAAATGAACTTATTTAATCATGTCATTAATTAAAACTAGTCTAGGTTCTATTGAAATTTCGGCAGCATCTCCCCTAAAAATAGGACTATCTACCTGTTTAAATATCACAATAATATATATATATATATATATACACACAGCCCATCCGCCGGGCAATCAATCAAGTCAAATACCCGTCCGCCTTTAAATGACATTATCGCCATTTAACATCCATAACAACTTACATGAGCTTAATTCATATTCTAAATAACATCATTTATCAATCATTGGATACATATGTATGTATATACAAGCATATGTGCATAATTAACTTTCACGATTAATTCTGATTCCATATCTTTTCATTGGTACCTAGGCATGTAAGACTTCAAGCTTAACCTCAGTTACCACTTATTAGAACAAGAAGTTTTACTCTATTCAAATTTACACATTATGTTCTAAGTATCTCGTATCATCCAACTAACAACATCAATAATTAATCACCAATACAAAATTTTAACTTTACTTTATAAGGTTAAGCAAATAACTAAGTAGATAAACAATTGCAAATTTATATTGGCTTAACGTTTATATCCTTCTAGTGTAACTATATATATATATATATACCTTTAATAATTATATGCAATTATAATTTATAAACTCTTCCATTTCCTTGTTATTAATTAAGATCTCGAAATTCCATTTAATGATCCATGAACCATCATCTATTGAATATGAATAAGCATTTATGAATATCTATCAGACCTCGAAATAAAAAAATACACTTCCTCATCCATTTTTGTCTTTCTACAACAATTTAATATATTTGCTGCCACTACACAGATTCGTAGTTTTTCTACGCTAAAATCTTAAATTGCACACCAACTAACCAATCTGTTGCAAATATTAGACCTACTACCTCATATGTACACTATCAAGCAATAATTTGAAGGAATAATTAAAAATAAAATTCCTAAATTCCAGTTTAATCTCATAGCTCACAGGCTGGCAAATTCACTAATCAACTTACCTTACTAAGAGAAAGGTTGGAAATTGCTTACCCAGTTGCGAAAATGTCGGAAAAGTGCAAGAAAGAAAAGAAATGCCACTGTCCCTGTCGAAGAATGATATCGCAACTCCTTGCGATTTGCTGCACCAGTAGGTGAACGACGATGGAGAAGGAGAGAGCGGAGCTACACCGTCGACGGGGATGAAGCTGGAGTCGATCGATCGCCGGAGAGTTGAGCTAAAGAGGCGACGCGATTTCCCGATCACAAACTCGCAAGTCTGCTGTGAGTGTACGCCAGAAATGAAAAGAGAGAGTGTCATGACCCGACTCCGTGGGCCGGACCGGCACTAGGGCCCAGGTAAGCATAAGGCCCCCGAGGCCCGTAGTAAGCCTAATTACTCAACTTATACATTCCATACCATTTATAAAATAACGCATACGGCAAGACCCAATTTAAATACACAACCCTATAACTGCGGAGTTCAATAATATTCTGATAGTAGAATAATTTAGACATCCAAAATTAAATAATAGAAATATAAAGTTTACATTTATAACTCTGCGGAGAAGATTGCAGAGCTTCCGTTGGATCAGCAACTTCCTACCACCTGAGAAGTTTGGAGAGAAGGGGGGTGAGTTTTGCAACTCAGTGAATAATAATAAATAATACACACCACATACAATCAAGCAAAATGCACCCTAGTATACTGAATGAACACACAACAGTTAATCATATGGCATCACATCAGCACCCACAAACAATATCACCTTCAAATAATCACATCACGTGGAAATTAGTCAGTGGAGTCACCGAACCCCCGATGAGCCGTCCTCCCACATGGCTCATCCTCTCACATGTGCACCAGGGAGCCGATCCCCCATACTGGCCGACCGGTCTAATCCTCACTTGACCAGCCCTCTCATTGTTTTTCTATCCTCTCTTTTTTTTTTTTTTTATACCAACAGGAGGCAACCCGGTGGTCTCCATCCAATCTAGATCATCAAACGCTCACAACAAGAAGCCACCCTGCGGGCTGCCATCAAATCTAGACTGTCTGGTGCGCAACGACGAGAAGCCAACCCGTGGTTAACCGTAACGGTAACAGTAGGTGCACATGGGGGCGCCGATCTCCCATTTACCCGGCTAACGGTAATCATATTGGATCCATATAACGGTACGGTCTCACAGTCCCATGGTGACTCACTTCATCCCAATTCCACACAAACAAATCACAATATATGCATAGCACAATTATTCAAACAATTCTTTCAACGTTCTACACCAAATACATCCAAATATACAATTATGCAACATAAAATAAATATGAGCTTTAATATAAAAATATATATATATATATATATATATATATATAAGGTTTGTAAAAAAAATGCTATGCAACTGCATGTTGATATGCATTATTTATTATTACTCACTGTGATGAAGAGCGAAATTCTAGCTTTGATTCTGTCCTGGAGGAGCACTAGATGGACCCGGGCGATCTAAGCAAAGTAAGAACGACACAAAAGAAAATAATTCTATCAGACAAAACATTTCTTTACCACTCTAAGAATTTTATTTTATATTCTAAATTTTTCTACGTAATTTAATCTTGATATATAATTTCTTTTCTGTAATAACTTTTTATTTTTCTACCGAACTCTATTTTATTTATTTCCTTCTGAAATCTATTTTATTTCCTACCGACATTTATTTCATTTTCTACCCAAATTTCGGCAGCATCTCCCCTAAAAATTGGACTATCTACCTGTTAGAATATCAATAATATACCAATAATTCCAAACCACACAGCCCATCCATCGGGCAATCAATCCGGTCAATTAGTCCCGTCCTCCACATTTATCCACATCAACCATATTTTGTAAATTTCAGAATAGTTTATCTATTATTAGAATTAAATTTTTAATTAATCAAGTAATTTAATTAATCAACAGATCTAGCCAAATTAAATTAATTAACTAAAGTTACTAAAATTAAATTAACTAAAATTACTAAGATTAATTTATACCCCAAAATTTATTAATTTCTGTCGCAGATTGCTAGATCGGAATTTATGCATGCCGGATCAAAGCTACACGCACTGGGACTGCAAGTTGGTGGCGCAATCTGACTGGCAGTGGCAGCGATGGAGGCACAGCTTACTCAGAGCTGCTACTGGCTGTGGCGTGCGGAGGAGCAGTGGCGGAGCTGTGGCTGGAGTCGCGAGGAACAGCGATCGAGCGGAGGAGCAGTAGCGCTGCGCGACTAAGCTGAGTTCGTGGTGGCGCGCCTGTTCGATCGAAAGCAGAGGAAGGATCCGTGTGCAGCGGCGACTGGCGTAGAAGAGGGAGCGACAGAAGCGACGCGATGGAGGTCTGCTCGAGCTGTGGAGGTGGCGCGCGATCTGCTGCGGCCCTGCTGCTCTGTCTCGCCAAGAACAGAAACGCAGCGAAGAAAGAAGAGAAGGAAAAGAAAAGAAAAAGAAGAGAAGGAAAAGAAAAAGAAGAGAGGAGGAGGAGGAGGTGGTGGCAGTGTCGGTGGACTGACTGGAGGCGCAGAGAATGGATGAGGGGTGAGGTGAGCGAGCGTGGAGATAAAAGAAAGGAGAGGTTTCTAGAGGGTTTGGGCTGATTCGTTTCGATTCCGGTTCGATTGAGCCCAAATCTTGGTTTTTGTTTGATTTTTGATTTTTCATTGGTTTTTGATTTGCTTTATCACGGTACAAATTATTAATTTGCATTTAAATATTTAGATACATTTTCCACGCTGTCAGTTTATTAAATTTAATTGGAAAATCTTTGAAAATAAAAATTCGGGTTGTTTCAGAGAGAGGAAGGGAGGCGAGGGCTGCTGCAGTGAGGAGGCGACAACGAGGTTGGCGATGGTCTCGGGTGGTCGGAAAAAAAAGGGAGGGGGAGGGGTGTCGCGCTCATGGCGCTGGCGCAAGGAAGAAGAAGGGAAAAGAGAAAAAAAAGAAAAAGAAAAAAGAAAAGAAAAGAAAAGAAAAAAAATCTTGGGGCTTCTAGACCATTCCAGTTCGATTCGAACCGGTTTGGTCTAATTTAATGATTCGCCTCGATTTTTGCTCGGTTTGCAGGTTTTTCACTTGGTTTTCAAGCTATTTGTGTGGTTTTCGAAAGATCAATTTAGTTTTAAGGCCCGGTTCGATTTATTTTAATTATTTAGTTTGGTTCCATAATATTTTCTCCATTCACTCAATATAAATAAAATATGAACAATTATGATATTTGATTTTTAGGATAATTAATTTATATATATTCATAACAGATTAAATTGTTGGAGTTTCATATTATTTCTTGAAAATTTTTAACTGTCCTCAAATAGAAAATTCTGATAATATATTTGGGCTTGGGCCCAACTCACAACACTTTGGACCCAAATTTAAGATTGTTTGGTGTTTAAAGCCCATATAGTCAAAAATCGAAATTTTTGATTTAATAAAACTTTAAAAGTTTTGAAAATAAAAATTCGGGGTATTTCAATTTCAAGCCAATCAAATAGTAATATTTAATTTTCAACTTATGATTTATTAATTTTAATAAATTATATCCAAACTTAAAAACTATGAAATTTAAAAATTATTTTTAAAAAAATATATCTACTCAAATTATACAAGCACAAAGAAAAAAAAGAATATTGTAAAAAACTTTTTTATTAAATAAAATTTTTTAAATTTTCAAAATCAAATATTTAAAAAATAAATTAAAAATTTTTTTCAAATGCCTCATTATCATATATATATTTATTAAAAAATAAAGTTTAAAAAAAAGATAAAAACTTAAAATTTTAAAATGTTTAACTAAGCTATATGTATTTACTTAAAAATAATTTTAATATATTATGTCCAATCAATTAATAAAATTTCATTAAATGCATTATTGAAAATTTCATTATTTTTTTTTTCTCACTCTCTATATATATAAAACCCTAAAATAACCATGACTTAAAGCTTTTTCTCTTTAAAATATGTATATAATACTTAACTTTAATATTGAATTGTAATTTTAATATATATAGATAATTAAGCCATTTAAAATTATTAAATTTTACTTATTCAAATTTATGTTTTTGAAAGATAAATAGATGTAGATAATGAGTTAATGCTATTAATTATATGAATTAATGTTTTAATAAATTTGAATTTTGCATATATTGTGTTTAGTATAGTATAATAAAGGAATGACAAATACATTAAAGTAACAAAATAAAATATCAAATTGTAGAAAAAAAATTACTGGGCTCGTGGATTGGATAGTTTGTATGTAAATTTATAGAAGCTACAAAATATATCTTACAAATTAATAAATCACAGGTTGGGCGAAATTACAAAAGGATAAATTAATAAATCACATTATAATTAAATCTAATTGTACTTGAAAGAAATTCAATATGTATTAGACGCATAGAAGAAAATTACATTTGAAACATTTTCTTCTCTCTTAAATTCTCTTCAGAATTTTTCACCAGAAGTTATCTTATTATATTATTTTTGTAAATAGTCTGACATTCCATATTTATTTTAGCCATAACCTCTTGTTGATTTAGATTTAAGAAATAGAAAATTTTAACTTTTTCCATTCATCAAAATAGAAAATTTTGTAAATTTCATACACTAAAATTGCAATTATGTCCACGCTTTCATTAAAGAGTTCTCTTTCCTTCACTTCTTTATTCCTTTTATTAAAATAGAGTGCGATTTGAGCTCCAAATCCATCACTTTCCAAAGATTAACGGAAATTATAAGAGAATGACCAAAATGTTAACGATAAATCATAAGTTAGGGATTTGCAGTGCACTGGATGTGAACTACATTGGTTGAATCTCTAAGGTTTCCAAGGTTGCCGTTATGTATTTTCTCTTCAGTTTTATATAAGCTTCGTTGGGATTTGCAGAATATAGTGATGTTTTCTTTATATTTAAATACTCAAAGATGGAAATGGAGCATATTACATCATTGAGAATGGCAGTTCCAGCATTGGCTTTGTTGTTATTGGTGCAAATTTCAAGTATACTTGCTGCTGGATTTGACATACAATTAAAGGTTTGTCGTACTGACCACCTGGTCTATTCAAAATTTCATGGTCGTGAATTGTTTTATATTAATGGAAGTCTTGTAGACAAAGATTCATTTTGTAATGCTCTCCACTTCCACTATGCAAATGGTTGCATCTTTGAGGAATATCGCAGCAGTGGCTATTGTGGTTTGGACCTTTCATTAGGTATGCGCTGATACCAGATTCTAGGTTTGGTTTTCTACTTGAGAAATTTATGAAGCCACTTTTTATAAACTTGCAATTCTGTGCATTCAGTACTCAAGGTGAATTTCTAATTAACTGTTACTGTTTTGGTAGCTGACTTAACCCTGAAGCGTGGAAGAAAAGTTTTGGAAAAGAAGGTCAAGGGACAGTTCAAATCTACCCTTGCACTGCTTTTATAAGCCAATTATTTTTCAGCAACTCTGCATATAACTTTCATCAATTCCATCTGTATTACTTGCTTTCAGTGCCCTTCAATTATGCTCCTATTATATTTTAGATGCGAATTAGTGCAAGGCTTGTTACAGATGTTAAAGTTGGTGTGTGTATATATATAATGTTAAAGTTGGCCTATATATAATGGCCATTGCTGATGATTTATTTGAAATTGTTGATTAGACCTATTTCAAAATTGAATATTTTCCTTAATTGCATTGTTGCAGTGGATTCGATTTCCTCTTTTGATGCAAATACTGCTTCTGAAAAAGTTCCACCCAGTCCATTTCGCGTGCCACCTAGTCCTTCCAGATTTTCAATGTCTCCAAAACTTAGTAGATTGGGATCAATTCATCTCAATATGAGCCAGGTTGCAAGAGCCACACATAATTTTTCAGCTGCACTTCGGATAGGAGAAGGGGGCTTTGGAACTGTCTACAGGGCCCAGTTAGAAGATGGGCAGGTGGTTGCTATAAAACGAGCAAAGAAGGTACACAGTAATTCCTCTTTTGAACTTAGTTAAAATAGCTTGTCATACCTGATGCTAGACTTGGAGAAATGTGCACTCCATTATTTCTAAGTGATAATGATAATGCATTAGAACTACTGAATTGCATGCACATGCAGCTAGGAGCCACCAAAGAGCTCCTTACTTGCAGCAATAATAGAAGGTGATAAGGATTTTGTTCGCTTCACATTATAAGTACCATGCTAGGTTTTCTGTATGGTCTATATTTTTCAATTTCTCCATTTTGTTTTTGTGTTAAAGTTATTGTTTTGAATGTTGGAGTGGCTTTCATATTGTCTTTCTTAGCATTGGCTCTGCAAATTAGCCACATTATTCTCTTAAGCATTTTCTATTGGTTGATAAGAAAACATTATATAGGAACACTATGAGAGCTTGCGAACTGAATTCAGCAGTGAAGTTGAACTTCTGGCAAAAATTGATCACCGGAATCTGGTGAAGTTACTTGGTTATGTTGATAAAGGAAATGAGCGCCTTATTATTACAGAATTTGTACCTAATGGTACTCTTAGAGAACATTTGGATGGTAAGCTTATGTCATATGTAGATCACATGAAATTTTTCAATCTTGATGATAACCTTTACTAATGGTTTTGTGTAACTCTTTGCAGGTCAGCGTGGAAAAATTCTGGACTTTAACCAAAGGCTTGAAATATCTATTGATGTTGCTCATGCACTAACTTATCTCCATACATATGCAGGTTAGACATTATTCATTTTCTTATTGTTCTTGAAATTCCATAAAGTAGGAAATTTATTGAATCCAAATAACCAATCCGAGAAAGTTTATAAGCATGAGTTAGGGAACTGTAATTCTTGCACGTATTACAATTTGTGCTAGTAGCATTTTATAGTGCATTAATCAACAATTGCTTCCAGCACCAACTATAGATGGTTTAAATTGCAAGTATTTAGAGTCACAGCTGCTTTCATTTTATTTCAGTAATCTCAACTCTACCGCCTTATGGGTGTTCGACACATAATAATATAGAAGCAAGTTTATCTCATTAGATTTTTTTCCCAGTTTAGAAAAGTGTCCTTTTCAGAGAAAGTGCCAGAAAGTTGTTTCACCTATCTTAATTTCATTGGTCAACAGTGTCAATGTTCTCTACATTTCTCTAATGCAATGTCATGAAGGTGGCCCTCAATTGATTACCAATTTTATTCTCCACTGAAAAATAATTTCAAAAGACAACTGTTAGTTATCACCTTCAAACATATGACTGACCTGAATTTACTTTCAGGCCTTGCAATCTCACCAAACATCTGAATTTGTGGAAATACAACATAAACCATACGTTGAAAAACTCTACTTCTGTCCATACTGTTGAGATAGCTAAATGCTTATTATGGAATATGATGTAAGCAACGTGTTATTGCAACTTTCTCATCCCACCATTAATTGTCTCACTATCTTCCACCATCATGGAATATGAGGAGCGATGTTTGTATTGAATGGATGAGTCTTCATAGTTAACTCTCAATCCTTTAATAAGTTAAAGTAAATTTTTTGGATTTGTTTTATTTTCATAAAATTCAAAGCTGATTTTGAAGAGGGGTAACCGAGTATGTATTAGCATCATTCATTAATCCGTCATAAATCCAATGTATGGCATGTTATTTCGCTTTCAAGCACTAAAAACATCATATACTATGATCTTAAATTTCTTTCAGGCCTTTAGAAAGTACAATGAAGGAAGTGTGGTGGATGTGGTGGATCCATTAATGGAAGAAAGAGTAGATGGGGAAGTACTCATGAAAATGTTTGCTTTAGCAATTCAGTGTGCTGCACCGATTCGAGCAGATCGACCGGACACGAAAACAGTAGGAGAACAACTGTGGGCAATAAGGGCAGACTATCTAAAGAGTGCTAAGAGTGGCTAACAGCAAATACCTCTCCTCATATATCGCTCTTTATGAAACATTTTCCTTTCAGTCTCTTTGTAAAAAACTCCATTTTAAGGTTCAGACCAAAAATTATTTTGATAATTTGGCCATTTTATCTGGTTCACTGCTTATTAATCTGAAAAACATACATGGAATCTGCGATTGATCTTGTTTTTTTTACTAACTTTTTATGTAGTTACTGATCCATAAATGTATAGGCAAAAGCTTACAAACTTTTAGGTTTGGAGTATTATACGTGATGTCTCTCAATCTTGCATTGCATTAACTCTTTTGGAGTATTATAATATAAAACAAAATTGAAGAAAATTATTTTATTAATTTAATTTTTATGCATGCTTGTGGATAGTTTTTTAGTAAGTAATGGAAGTATATGTTATTAAATTATTAATTAGTACATTTATTTAAAAAGTTTAGATTAAATCTGTGCAACATTATTTATTTGGACTATTAGAAATATTTTTCAAAATTTTATTTTTTAATTTTTTTTAAGTGAATCATAATTATTGAGTATATCGGTTAATATGGTTTCCAAGAGTGATTAAGGATGAGTAGGAAATGATAGCTTAGAAACATGTTTCAATTAAGCAATCCAATAAATCTTTGGAGCTTGATAACATATAATATCGTGAACAATGGCGGCAAGGCCACCTACGGCAATCCATGCATCTTCGAGGTATTCATCCAAAGATGCATTTAGATGCTTCTATATGAATATGATTTACAAAGATTTGTGCAGCTATAATTAAAAAGAAAAATGAAAATTTGCTAATAAAATCAAAGGGCAAGCAAATCGGAAGAAAACAAACAACAATAAATAGACAATTATCATTAACAAGATATTAAATTTTAAATTTTAATATATATATATATATATATATAATAGGAAGAAAAAAAAAAGAAATCAAAGATAGAGATATAGATAAAGATAAATATTAAGTTTTTAAACTTTGAAAAATATAGATATAGATGTGCAGTGTTTCGTTTTGATCCTTGGTTATTTGCAGCCGCTTTCTTCGTACACCTTCTTTTACTCATATAAAAGATCAGAGTTGGGTTCAGCTCCATCTCCAATGTTTTCTGAAACTCTGATACTTACAATATTTGTAGTTGCTCCAACTCCTAGCTACCTCTTTCATCAGCTCTTTTATTTTGATGTCTGGGTTCATGAAAAAGAAAGAAGAAATTAAGGATTTCAATTTTGTTTGTGGTATTTCTGGCTTAACTACCAATTTAATAGGATTTTTGGCTTTCTGTGATACCCCAAGAGGTCAAACCATGTTTGAAAATCAATCCTACCTATGTGGCTTCATTATACTTCTGTTGGTTGTCCACTTTCTGGTTACCCAATATTTTTTTGTTCATAAAGCCAAACGTTACCATGGCTGGCTTATAAGAAAAAATAATTGTTTGTGTAAAATTGGGGTTAATGTCTTCGCTGCTGTTTTGAATTATAGTGTTTTTTCTTATACAGAACTAAATGCTAACACTTCCTTTATTTTGATTTGCTTGTCTCTTTCTTCCTATTTTTATTCATTATCATTCATTCCCTTCACTGATTTTTGTCTCACTGAAATATTTCTGCGTTTAACAATAACACATGCTGCTCTGTCTCATAAACCAGAGTCATGGGTAATTCTCGTTGGATGCACGTGTCTAATGTTTTTTATGAATGTTACCCATGAAGCTTACAGAGAAGAAGAAGAAGAGTGGAAGAAAGTAGAAGAAGAGGAAAGGAGATTGAAGGAGAGAAAGAAAGAAGAAGAGGGGAAGAAGAAGTAGAAGAAAGTGTGGTGGACCCATTAATGGAAGAAAGAGTAGATGGGGAATTACTCATCTTAACCAGACACGAAATCGGAAAGAGTGCAAAAGCCTCTCTTTATAACTCTCTTGTGCTATTTTATAAAATTTCTTTTCAATCCTTTGTAAACAAACTCCTTTTTTTTTTTTCGTTTCCATGGAAATCCATGGACCAAATTAATAAAATTAAAAATTTTACAATATTAATAGCTTTCTTTCTTTTAAATTAAAAAATAAAGAAAAGTGTGAACACTTTTTAAAAAATTTTTAATTTCATTAGTTTGGTCTATATGTGAGGTATAGACTAATTTTATTAGTCTAAGAAAGGTTTTTCAATTTATTATTTTATTTAATCTGAATTTCATATTTTGATTTCATAAAAATATATCCAACAAATTGAAATTAACTTTTATGAAATTCTATCTCTTTTAGTAGAATTTGGACTATGAATATATTAAACAATAAATGATATCGTTGTACTATTTTTATTAAATCCACCGATTTCGGTTCTCTTTAAGATATTCTCTTAATCACTGTAGTAATATAAGAAATAGAACTATTTTACCACCAGATACTCCAGTAAAAAGAATTGTTTTTAGAGTATTTCAAACCAATCAAATAGTAATATTTAATTTTGAACTTATGATTTATTAATTTTAATAAATTATATCCAAACTTAAAAACTATGAAATTTAAAAATTATTTTTTAAAAAATATATCTACTCAAATTATACAAGCACAAAGAAAAAAAAAGAATATTGTAAAAAACTTTTTTATTAAATAAAAATTTTTAAATTTTCAAAATCAAATATTTAAAAAATAAATTAAAAAAATTTTTTCAAATGCCTCATTATCATATATATATTTATTAAAAAATAAAGTTTTAAAAAAAAAAGATAAAAACTAAAAATTTTAAAATGTTTAACTAAGTTATATGTATTTACTTAAAAAATAATCTTAATATATTATGTCCAATCAATTAATAAAATTTCATTAAATGCATTATTGAAAATTTCAGTATTTTTTTCTCTCTATATATATATATATAAAACCCTAAAATAACCATGACTTAAAGATTTTTCTCTTTAAAATATATAAATAATACTTAACTTTAATATTGAATTGTAATTTTAATATATATAGATAATTAAGCCATTTAAAATTATTAAATTTTACTTATTCAAATTTATGTTTTTGAAAATAAATAGATGTAGATAATGAGTTAATGCTATACTTTTTTAAAGCTCGTACTTGGTTTTTTTAATTGTTTATTAATTATATGAATTTATGTTTTAATAAATTTGAATTTTGCATATATTGTGTTTAGTATAGTATAATAAAGGAATACTTAAAAATGACAAATACATTAAAGTAACAAAATAAAATATCAAATTGTAGAAAAAAAATTACTAGGCTCTTGGATAGGATAGTTTGTATGTAAATTTATAGAAGCTACAACATATAGAAAGGTCCCCCTCAAATTACCAATCTATCCTCTCACTCTTCATCTTTTCTTTTTGGGTTTTGCTTCTTCAGCCCACATCCAGTAGTACTGTTCTTCTTGTTAAAAATATTCTATTTCTTCACGCGCTTTCAGGGGTAATTGTAATTTTTGTGCATGAACTTTATGGGAAAAAATTACCAATTTGGTGAATAAATTTTTAATTTTTTAATAATTGAGTGTATTTTACATTCGTGGACAGTTGGAAATCTATGTGGAACGGTTGGGTCCTACTTGTTCATATAAGAGTTTGAAATGGTACTGTTCACTTGCTTTCGTGGGAGCTGTTGTCCTTGTCGCTGCACAGGTTGGACGAAATTACAAAAGGATAAATTAATAAATCACATTATAATTAAATCTAATTGTACTTGCAAGAAATTCAATATGTATTAGACGCATAGAAGAAAATTACATTTGAAACATTTTCTTCTCTCTTAAATTCTCTTCAGAATTTTTCACCAGAAGTTATCTTATTATATTATTTTTGTAAATAGTCTACATTCCATATTTATTTTAGCCATAACCTCTTGTTGATTGATATTTAAGAAATAGAAAATTTTAACTTTTTCCATTCATCAAAATAGAAAATTTCATACACTAAAATTGCAATTATGTCCACGCTTTCGTTAAAGAGTTCTCTTTCCTTCACTTCTTTATTCCTTTTATTAAAATAGAGTGTGATTTGAGCTCCAAATCGATCGCTTTCCAAAGATTAATGGAAATTATATGAGAATGACCAAAATTTTAAATCATAAATTAGGGACTTTATATTTAGTTTGACTGTAATTTATAGGCTAATTTCTTGGTCAATTGATAGTTAAAATAAGATATTTTTTACAGAAGGATTAATATTTTAACGGAATTAGAAGTTAGAGACCTTATAATTAGTTTTTAAAAATAAAAATTATCGTATGTTAATTTGAGTATAAATCAAAAGATCCAATTTATTGTTTTTCTCGTAATTTAGTAGGTAGTGAGCTCTAAGAGTCAGACCATTTGTCTATCATAAGAGTAAGGATATGCAATGAAATGCACCAATTCAGATTTAAAAACCAAGACTTGTCAATAAGATGTACATGATTGGAAGATCAACATTACAAACGAGTAACTTCAGAAGAAAACCATATTATGAAGCTCGAGTGGACAAGCACTTTAATTCTTGAATATGTGAAGATTAATGGAAACAAATGGTTAAAGAAAAATCTAACAAAAAGAAGAATATGTATTTTTCGCTGAAAATTTGAGACTTTCACATACTATTTGGATAAAACATTTTTCTTATACTTATATTAGTTGTAAGTTACGTAGAAAATCTATGCAATTGAACACTTCGCAAGATGAAATGCTCAATTTGCAGAGAATTTGTCTGATGACACCTAAAGAAATATCCCTTAGAAGAAACAACACAAACAGTCACGCCTTATACACAGACAGCATTTAATTTCAAAATGACTTCTTTTCTTGAAGTGCATAACATTAACATAAATGAACAACACATGCTCCTTGCTCCAACAGAAACAGTATGCATCTCACAGTGTCTAGTTTAGTTTTAGAACCAGTAATAGTTCAGTGATCTCCATCAACAAAACATTCTGTTGTTGGTCTCTGTACAGTCCAATCCACAAACGTTAAAGGGCGGCGTCTTTGGTCTCTGTACAGACCACTCCACAAACGTTAAAGGGAGGCGTCGTTGGTCTCTGTACAAACCACTCCACAAACGTTAAAGGGAGGCGTCGTTAGTCTTTGTCCAGTCCGCTCCACAGGACTGTAAATCTCTGCTTCAAATCAAAAAAAAGGACACAGTATCAATATTAACAGAAACAAATAAGAAAATACAATCTATTAAATATTTCTATAAAAACCTCGTGCTAACACGGTTCTTCTCTTACACAATCAATCAGCTTAGTTTTTTCTTTTTTCTTTTTTCTTTGTTGTCTCCTCTCTGAGTTTGAAAATAAATGGATCCAGAAATTGGAGTTGGTGAGATAATAAGAATGTTCTGTGGTATTATTGGGCTATTTCTTAGTTCCGCGGCATATATTGCTTACTTGGTTTCCAACATTCGTGACACCATGTCAATTTCTTCAATGTGGTTACTTATGTGGCTGTTACCTCTTTATTTATTTTACAAGCTCTCATTTATTTAAGACATACTCATCTTCTCGATTTTATTATAAAAAAACAAGGATGGAAAGGCAAAACATGTTTTTATGCGATTGTAGGCCTTGTTAATTTTCTGTTTTGTTTTTATACAGAATCTGGTCCGCATGCAGTCCTTATTTTGGCATTGATGTCCTTTTCTTCTTTCTTGTTTTTCTTGACATTTCGTGCTGAAACTAATATTGGCTTTACAGAGATGTTTCTCAGTTTGCTAATAACCCATTCATTTCTCACTTTTAAGTCTCTAGTTAACAAAGTCAAGTTTTGCCCTTTCATTAAAACTCCCTTAGAAAACAAAATTACGAAGCAAAATCCCACCCAAAAACAAAGTCAAGTTTTGCTTCGTAATTTTGTTTTCTAAGGGAGTTTTAATGAAAGGGCAAAACTTGACTTTGTTAACTAGAGACTTAAAAGCGAGAAATGAATGGGTTATTAGCAAACTGAGAAACATCTCTGTAAAGCCAATATTAGTTTCAGTACGAAATGTCAAGAAAAACAAGAAAGAAGAAAAGGACATCAATGCCAAAATGAGGACTGCATGCGGACCAGGTTGTGTATAAAAACAAAACAGAAAATTAACAAAGCCTACAATCGCATAAAAACATGTTTTGCCTTTCCATCCTTGTTTTTTTATAATAAAATCGAGAAGATGAGTATGTCTTAAATAAATGAGAGCTTGTAAAATAAACAAAGAGGAAACAGCCACATGAGTAACCACGTTGAAGAAATTGACATGGTTGTCACGAATGTTGGAAACCAAGTAAGCAATATATGCGGCGGAACTGAGAAATAGCCCAATAATACCACAGAACATTCTTATTATCTCACCAACTCCAATTTCTGGATCCATTTATTTTCAAACTCAGAGAGGAGAGGAGAGGAGACAACAAAGAAAAAAGAAAAAACTAAGCTGATTGAGTGTAAGAGGAGAACTGTGTTAGCATGAGGTTTTTATAGAAATATTTAATAGATTATATTTTCTTATTTGTTTCTGTTGATATTGATACTGTGTCCTTTTTTTTGATTTGAAGCAGAGATTTACAGTCCTGTGCAGAGACCCCCGACGCTTCTCTGTTTTACCAATGGCAGTTTTGCTTTTTCAGAGTTTCACCATTTGGCAACAGGATACTCTGTTTTACCAATGGCAGTTTTGCTTTTTCATGCTACAAAATGACAAATTTTTTTCAAACTCTCTCTTTTATTGTTTAAGTCATAATAGAATAAGTTTAATATAATATAACTCTTAATTTATATTAGATTGAGTTGAGAAAAAGATTTGCAGTAAACACAAGGTATTATATATATATATATATATATATATATATTTGAAAGAAAATAACTTCATAAATCAAAATATTCAGAATACAAACAAGTAGGGACAGATTCCATACTTGGAAACTAGCTTGATAACAAGAAGCTCGAGCCAAAAAGTGAGCCCTTGTGTTATTTTAAAAATTATTTTGTTTCATTTTGATGGCAAAAAGAAAAAAGAACTAATTAAGTATCAGTGCCAATGAATAAATGAACCCAAGAAAATTAAGCTAAAGAGTGAAATGGAGCCATATAAAAAAAGGACCTTTTAAAAAAAAATATGAAATTGATTTATTGAGAAAAAAATTGTAACAATTATAAGATTTAAATAAATTGTTGTTGTGTGATAACTTCCTAACCCATAATTATAGTAATTTATCTTTTATTAAATGGATAATAATTTCGCTATATATTAATAAAAAATTACCATAATTAGGATTTTTCATCCTTAAAATATAGATAAATATAAAATAAAATATGTAATTGAAGAATAATATTTTATTAATTTAATTTTTATGCATGCTTGGGATTTTTTTTTTTTTGGTAAGTAATAGAAGTTTATGTTATTACATTATTAATTAGTACATTTAATTAAAAATTAAAAATTTAATCTATGCAACATTATTTATTTAGACTAATAGATATTTGTTTCGACTTCTTATCTTTTAATTTTTATCAGAGTCACATGATGATTAAAAATAATGAAAATATTTTTTTATTTGCAATTTGATCTTTAATTATAATTGAGGATGTTATTGCCATAAAAGATAAAAAATAGAGTGAAATTATAAAAACTTATAAAATTCAGGGTATTATGATATAGTAACCCAGCTTAGAGGAGGAGTTATGTGCTCCGTTTTAGTTTTATTTCAAATCTAAATTTCATAAGTGTCTTAATTAATTTTATTATAATTTTTTAATTAAAATAAAATAAATAATACGCAACACTTCATCTTTTTGAGTTTTGATCATTAAATTAATAGTAGCATAATAGCATAATGTTACATTGAATTGAATAAAAAATTATTTTCAAATGAATTCAATAAAACATAACCAAGAGAGTCACTTCCATATAACTTTTTTTATTATTATTTTAGACACTCAATTTAAATATTTTCTACTCAAACATCAAAATAAAAATAATTAAAAATAGTCAACATATTGAAATGGGTTGAATAATCAATGAGGTTAAACGGTCTCTAGTAATCCCAATTGATGTTCCAATGCCATCTCCATATTGAAAGATGCATTGAGAAGTTCTTGCCATGTTAAGACATAACAAGTTCATAAGAGAACACTTATTGTCAATCCCTTCATTCAATTTCTTCCAAGAATGCCTTATTAAACCCTTTATGTGCTCCTTTGCTTCTTCTTCACTTGCATTTTCTTTTATCATATAGCATTGGATTGATTTTATTACATCACCTCTCTTGCTTTCCGCCTTTGTGAGGATCAAAAAAAAAAAAAAAAAAAAAAGAAAATTTAGTGCTTCGATGCCCTCTGTCTATAAATATAAGTCATTTTATAGTAATGTTTTCTACAAATACAAGTCGTGTTGAGAATATCAAAGAGTTTTTACTCTCAATTCGATAATTATCTCTAAAATATTTTAAAGGATAATTTAATTAAATTAATGAATTTTGATTATAATTTAAGTCAACTACAATAATTTTAAAAGACTTATATTTTGTAAACAGAAGGAAATACTTACTATAGAAGTTCCTAAATCATTTGTAAGTCGAGTGATTAAGGATGACCGGTAAATAAGCTCTGAAACATGATTCAAACAATCCATTGAATCTTTTGAGCTTAATAACATATAAGAGTGAACAATTGCAGCAAGGCCACCGATAGAGATCCATGCATTTTCAAGGTATTCATCCAACGATGGAGTGTAGTTGCTGCAAAACCACCTTGCTTCTACTAAATATGATTTACAAAGATTTGTCCACTGCCATAATCAAACACATGATTAATGATTTATTTGTAATTAATAATTACAAGTTAATTAGGTATTAGTAAAGAGAAATGTGAGATTATTAGCTTTTGAGTCATAATATATAAATGGTTTAACTAATAATTACCTCTTTCTTGAGGTAGGGTAGAATATTGGATCCTGAATCCTTCATTACACCATAAGCTAATTCATTTGCAAAATTATAAATTGCAAAATAGCATATCTTCATGTATTCTGGAAGTTCCTCAATGGCCCCAATGTCCCATCTGTATTGAATTCAAGGATTAGAGCATTATATATATATTGAAATTAATTATTAGATTTAGTGCTTTTTTTATAAATAAAACAACGATTATGCTTTTTTTTTATAAATAATAATGATATTATTATTATTATTATTATGTATCATAATAAATTGAAAAATTATTTACTTATTTATTTAATTAATATAGTTGCAAAACTCCAACGAGAAGATATAAAGATATCCTTTTAGTTACGATTTTTCATTGATTAAATTGTGGATGTAAATGAACTTATTTGAGAGTGAAAAATAAGCTTGTGAAATCCCTTAATTGTAATATCAAAAGGTTAAAAGAGAAAGAAAATACCTATTAATTGCATTTGTAAATATCTGGAGCTCATCCAACGATCCATATAT
The DNA here is from genome assembly GCF_041381405.1 of Jatropha curcas. Classification (NCBI taxonomy): domain Eukaryota; kingdom Viridiplantae; phylum Streptophyta; class Magnoliopsida; order Malpighiales; family Euphorbiaceae; genus Jatropha; species Jatropha curcas. The sequence continues at coordinate 6,970,847 of NC_143158.1, read as the reverse complement.
ATCATACATATCATCAACTGCAGTTAAAATGCAGACTAATTTAGTGAGAGAAATTCTAGATTTGGAGAAATGTGGCTCAAAGATCATTCCCATTGCCCATAAATAATTCTCCATCAATCTATCTCTTGCAAAATCTAGCTTTTCTCCAAATCCCAAGTCTTTCCACCACCTATAATAATTAGACAAATAACATATTTTTTATCAGGAAAGTTCCTATTAAAATTTATTTAAAAACTTAATTTTGATACACAAATAACATAATATATTACCTTGCCAGCTCCTTTAGCTCTCCTTGATACACAGATTGGACCAAATTATAATCCAACTTAGCTAGTCTTAGCAAAAACAAATTTCTTGTATCATCTTTCTCATAGACATTGATAAAATTTCTGGCCTCTAACCTTAACATCCTCCAATGGAGAGGAACATCCAGTGCTTGTTGAACTTGCTCAGCCATATAGTTGTCTTGTAGTTTCCCCAGTAATAACTTTAGATTTTTAGTGCTAAAGTGGTTGGCTTCTTCTAAAGCATCTTCACCAAGCATTCCAAGATGTGAAGCATCATACAAGCTCAATAGCCCTTTCGCATCCTCCTTTAAATTGTCCATGAATTTCCCATCTTCATAACAGAATTTATCAAAAGCTCCTGCAACACCATAAAAAAGCGACTTTGGGCTAATTATAATACGGTTTTGTCATTTGAATACATGAGCAAGCGTGCGTGCACACATATATATATATACCTGAACTAACTGGAAAGCCATGTTCGCGTAAAAGCCGAAAGTGCAAAGCAATTGTGTTAAGATCCCCAGAAACAGATAGATCAAGTCTAGAAAGATCCATCAAAGTCTCTTTAATCTCAACTTGAAAATGGTAAGCAACTCCTAGTCTCTGTATTGAGTCTATTAGCTTCAACTGGACATAAGGTTCTTTAGTGGAGTCAAGTAATAAGGTTCTTACTTGATGCTTCAACTCTTCCAATTGGGTGGCATGTAATTCATACTACACGACAAGCTAAAAGTTAATTTGTCACAAAACTAAGCTTTTTGAATAAAACCCTCAATCAATTAGTTAATTTTAGATTTGGATTAAAAAAATATTTTTTTTTTCTAAAATTTCCATTTTTTATATTATTAAAAATATTAATTAATGACAGTTAAAAATTGATTATATATTAAATTTGATCATCACAAAAATTTCAAAATAATTAAAATTTTTTGAAAAAGTATATTAAATGAATAATATTACTTACAGTATAAGGAGTTGATAAAGAATCGATAATTTGAAAATTCCAAATAGTAGGATGATAATTTGCGGATCGTCTTTTTTTCCCATGGAGCATGTTGCCATGGAACATGTTGGAAGCGGATGCAAATAACTTAAATCGGCTCTGATTGATTTTTGGCGTAGACCATAACAAAGGTAAGATTGTACGGTAATGCATAGAAGTGCAGGCAAGTGAAGGAGAAAGGGTAGCAAATGATAGCTTCATTTTTTTTTTTTTTTTTTTTTTGTGGTTTAAATGGAATTGAGAAATCAACATAAATGCCATATTCTTATATACACGCGCAATGTGAACTGTTGTTTTCGTTTTGAGGCTAGGAGTTATCTCAATCAACTAACTGTGCATTCAGTTAAAGCTCATTATGACTTTCAAATTTTTTTTGTTATAGATTAACAGTTTGGTCCAACCGACAATATGTTTTTTTTTTTTTTTTTTCCTTTTCTTATAACATGATTCACGTTTTCTATTCACAACATTAAAGTTTGTTTTTTAATAAAATTAAAATAGATAATTTATTATATTAATAAAATCAGAGAAATAAATTTAGTACAATATGTCAAAAAAACCATGATTCATTTATAGATTAACAGTTTGGTCCAACCGACAATATGTTTTTTTTTTTTTTTTTTTGTCCTTTTCTTATAACATGATTCACGTTTTCTATTCACAACATTAAAGTTTGTTTTTTAATAAAATTAAAATAGATAATTTATTATATTAATAAAATCAGAGAAATAAATTTAGTACAATATGTCAAAAAAACCATGATTCATTTTTTTCTTTTTCCTTTTTTTTGAGAAAAATATGAAAGTAGTGAAATAGAGAATTCATAAATCATTAATATACTTTCTCTCTCAATTTAGTTTTGTTCAAAATATTATGTTCTTATAAATTATTTCTGATCATAAAATTTTTTTTCTTGTGGTGTTTATTATATATATTATACCCTCAAAAAGGCAAAAAAAAAAAGAAAAGTGTTTATTTTATCTCTCGTAAATAACAATCGTATGTATTGGTAGCTTTCTTATAATATTTCCATTTAATGCCACTCGTCCCCTTTGTTTTACAATTCAATTTCCATAATTAAAACTATGATTTAAATAAAATAATCCCATTTTAATACCATTCTGTTAAAGAGTATTGGGATTTGTGAGTAGGACTCAATCCAACCTTGAGTTTGAGTTTATTGCCCAGTTGAAAGATGAGCTATTATTACCAAGTCAAGCTTGCAAGTTCATATACATTGTATACATATATTATTCAGTCTGCGCCCAGAATATGCAACCTTGATATAAATTGTAAGCTCTTTTTTGCCTGGGATTTGCACCCCAGATAATTCTTTGCGAATTACATACCAGTTTTCAAGACCGAATCTATAAACTATAAAAGAATGATTAAGCAGAAAGCAGGATTTAATTGAATTGATCAGTCTAATTCTGTCAATCTAGAACCAAACAGTTTTTAGCTGTGTCAATAATGTCATCCATTTGAGTTCATCCCACATTCTATAAAAAGTCACTTCCTAAAAGACAACAGTAATCTCTTTCAAAAAAAAAAAAAAAAAAAGACAACAGTAATATTTTCTCAATAAAAGTCATGGTGCTAGGCTGGTAGCATGTGCATTGTCGTATTCGCGGTGCTAGCAATTGGGTGGTTCAGAATTGTATCGCCCCGCAACGAGCAGCGATGATGGTAAGTCAGACTCCAGATATCATTGATTCAACAGAACAGAAAAATTAAATATGCCAGCAATGCTGGTCCAAATGAAGAAACAGAACCTTCCACATTACTAGTTGAGTGCAAAACATCACAATTAACAACATTAATGCTGACCTAATCACCAACAATCAACAAAACACTGGAGAAGATTTATATAACACCATATATAGTCTGCTTGAGTTAATAATGAGAAGAGCCTGTGTGTTAAAGCTTCACAAAAGCTACACAACTCGAGGTTTTTTTTTTTTTTCCTTCCAACAGCATCTAAAATACTGATTTCACGAGCAAAGTAATTTCAACCTCAATCTCAAAGTGACTCAAAAATCTAATGGTAGTGATAATAGTAGCAATGCAGCTGTATTCAAAAAGGGTTCAAATGCTTTTTCTAAAAATATGAACAAATAGTTAACTTTGAAAATTTTGTGTTTGAAATAAAGTACAGATATTTCAGTACGGCAAAGTTTGTTCCAACAAATTTTCTTGACACAATGACTTACCTCATCTCGTTGTGTTACTTATAAGCAGTCTGATGCTTTAACATGATACTCCTCATCTGATCTTCTTTGTTTCTGGTTGTTTTATTCGAGGAAGCTCAAAGTGTATTTTGGAGCTCAAATAGGACTGCTACCTCATTTTTAAGCACAACCTCCAATACTTGATTGAGACACCTAGGTGCTTTTAAGCGAAATAAACAGCAAGATGCTTTTCCACCTGTGCTGCTCCTGATCGGGAAAGTGTACACCCAGTACATGCAAGACATACCTTAGAAAATTTTAAATAAATGGGGCAGTCTGATTCTTAGTCTTTTCCATCTGCTCCCAATGTGCAAAGGGTGCAAACCCAGTATATGTTCTGGCATGAAGTCATGCCTTGTCAATATGCCTACAACAGGGGACCTCTGCAATTAAGAAGCATTAACATTAAGGAACAGAAAAATCCACAAAATTATAACATCAAGAAAGGATATTATTTAAAAGAAAAATCCACCATTTGTCTATTATAAGAAACCAATTTCCACATGCATGGAACTGATTAGTTACATGCAAATTAGAAATGGTTAATAGGGGAATCAAACAACTGTTGAAGCAATTCAGGTTTTTTTTTCAATGTTTTCTGAAATTTTCAGCACAGGCATATAATTTGCAACAGAAAAGATAGGAACTTGAATAACAATACTAAAACAAAACTTGGAAAGATCTCGTATCTAAAGGCAGATACAAGATCAAGGGGGAGGACTAAACATGAGGAGAACTGCCAAGATGTTGGCAGATCAAATCAAAACAATAACCCTCCAAATGCCCCAAATCTGCAAACAGAAGAGAGATAGGATAGAAGTACTTACACTAGATATCTTGGGTATCACCAGCAGGTGCCTTAAACCAACTTCCCGAAAGAGTGTGCGAGCCTTGGCCAGAGACATCGTCTCCACAACAGTATAAGGCGAAGCATTAGTGAAAGGATGTAAATCTAAGAACATCTCCATCTCTTCTTCAGTAATTTCTATATCCTCTATCTTGTCACCATTACCCCAGCCCCTCTTTGCAAAGTCGTCAGCTGAGAATTGACTAAAGGCATCAGCGCTTATTGACACTGGAGTAGATGAAAAAACTTTCTTCTTTAGCAATTCAACAAGATGAGCACGGAGGATTAGCCCAAGCAGAACCTCAGATTCAGAAAGCGGAGGATCATCAATTACAGGAAATCCATTATGCCTTGTTGTTTTGAGAACATGTACTATATTACCAACCTTCTCAATGCCATGAAACAGCTGAAGCGGACCTGTAACTACATCTGCAACTGTCAGCTGCCTCATGTAAGGCTCAGAATGAGTTTCTAGATAAGGAAAACCCTTCAATTTCATGATAATATCATAAATGTTATGATTAAAAGCATCCGCCACAGTCTTGGAAACAAGAAGAACCAACATTATCAAGGGTAGTAGCAACAGATTATTGGTCAATTCTAGGATGATAACACATAAAGAAACTGTCATCCTCATGGATCCACCAAGAAATGAAGCAGCACCCAGCACAGCAAAGAGCCCGTGATTAAGACTGGAATTTGAACCAACTACCATTCCAACAAAACGTCCATAAGATGCACCTGTCACAATAACTGGCACAAAAAGACCCGAAGGAGCAACAACCCCATAACTAATGATGCTAAGAAAGTAACATGTTATAAAAAATATGAGAACTGAAGAATATTGAAACTCCTCATCAGTGTCCCTGCTGAAAAGATTTCTAATAGCATCATCATTTGTGTTAAAAATGAGGCTAGCTAGATCATTATAGTGACCAGGAGTACATTGAAATTTCTTGTAGTTGCCAGAACGGCCTATTGTTGGACAGGCTTCTGGTGCATCAGATGGACAAGTTTGACAAGATGCCAGCCATGGTAATCCGAAAAGAAGAAGGGACGTGAATATAGAAATTGAACAAGTAAGAAGAATTCTGTAAATTGTGCCTTTCCTGGAAAAAAATGGAAGAAGGAAAATGAATTCTGAAATAATATTTTCCAACACTGAAAACACAAATTTTGTGCAAATACCAAAAACTGAAAAGGAAGCTTACTCATAAATTAGATTGTAAATCCGAAGAACCTTCTCTAAAAGAAAATTATAGAAACTTCCCAATATGCCCCCTATAACTCCAAGGAGAAGCACAGGCGGCACGTCAATGAGGTGATATGTAACATTTGCTGAATAGACATCAAACATTATGAGCCCTCCAGTACCAAATAGCCCACATTTGCCACTCAAACATAAATCAATTAGAGCCCGAAGCACAATTGCAACTATGGCTGTTGTGAAGAAAGCTCTCCACAAAAGGGCACTTCTCCACCTGGATAACAAAATCTTAGCATTAATGTTTAACATTGTAACAACAAAACTGTCTTCAAGCAATTTCCACAGTGGAACTGGATGGATGTAACTCATAGGGGATCTAACTCTGATTCATCTGCTAAAAGGAGTTATATTAAAGAGAACAGTGCCTCTGTGGAGATAATTTAGAATTAAAAGTAAGAATAATCAATGAAATGCACCAATTCAGATTTAAAACCAAGACTTGTCAATGAGATGTACATGATTGGAAGATCAACATTACAAATGAGTAACTTGATAATTAATGGCAATAAATGGTAAACTGTGAAAATCTTGTAACTTCAGTCAAGTAACTAAACAAAGGGAAAATGCAGAAAACCATATTATGAAGCTCGAGTGGACAAGCCATTTAATTCTTGAATATGTGAAGATTATTGGAAACAAATGGTTAGAGAAAAATCTAAAAAAATAATAACAAAAAAAAAAAAAGAATATACATGTTGGTCTATGTATTTAGCTGAAAATGGTGTCTTATAGACCCTTGCAATCATGAAAATGCAAGATATCAACAATAAAAACAAGACTCAAGAATGTTCAATTTATTGGGTTTTAAACGTGTGACAAAGATACCAAGAAGCCATTTCTTCAAGAGCAAACAGCACACCACCGACTGGGGCACGAAAGGCAGCAGCAATTCCAGCAGCTGATCCGCATGTTACAAGATCTCGGCGATCCCGGTCATTTTTGAAATAGCGTAGCCATTTCCATGTCAATTTATATTTTCTAGATCCACCCTGACCCAGCAATGATGCAATACATGCACCAGTATGCACCATGGGCCCTGCCTTTCCAACAAGAAGTGATGATGAAACAGCAGAAATGCTTCCAATAATCTGCAAAATGAGCAAATTTGAGACTTTCACATACTATTTGGATAACACATTTTTCTTATATTAGTTGTAAGTTACGTAAAAAATCTATGCAATTGAACAGTTTGCAAGGTGAAATGCTCAATTTGCAGAGAATTTCACAGGGAAAAAAAAAATTGTCTGAAGACACCTAAAGAAATATCCCTTAGAAGAAACAACAAAAACAGTCACGCCTTATAGACAGCATTTAATTTTAAAATGACCTCTTTTCTTGAAGAGCATAGCATTAACATAAATGAACAACACATGCTCCTTGCTCCAATAGAAACAGTATGCATCTCAATTTTTATTCTTAGTAATAGATAAAATTGGATGAATCAAATGAACATGGAGAAGAAATGTGGGTGGAGTTGCAAGCACAACCCCCATTGTGGTGCACAAACTATTCCAGTTCAAACATAATATCTATGCCCACAACACATGAGATATCATATAGTGCAAGTTCATTCTTGGTACTATATTACAATACCAAGAAGATCAAGGGCCAAAGTATTAAATGTCATTCTTCAATCAACTCACAAATAAAAATATATTGAGAATAGATCAAGCAAAATATTTTTAAAAAGAAGGGGGAATGCTTTTTCAAAATTCATAAGACATATAAATATAAAACCTTGTCAACCAAATAAATAAACCACTATAGCAATGCCATTAAGAATGTAAAATGCTTTCAGAAATGTCAAGTATTCGGATCTAAGGCTAGACTATCATCCTCATAACAGTGTGAACACAGCAAAAAGAGTCAAGAGGTTGACAATGACAAAAATAGACAACTACTAAACCTACACTTATCAACAAAACTCGAAAGAAATCATCATGCCTAACACGCTATCCCATACAACAAATTCATAAATTACTTACCTTGACAACCAAAGTTCGCACGGAAAGAATTCCCGGTGCATCCACACCATTCAGGTAAGCTTTCACTTCTGGTATACCAGAACCAGCAGCAGCTGGAGCAATAAAATCCGTGATGATGCAAGAGAACAGAGTAAGAGCAAAATTAGATAGTGAGAACACTAGAAAAGCCATCCAATACCTGCAAAATTTGAAACAGTAAAATCTTCAATTCTCTACTCGAATCATAATCCTCTCGCGCTTAAAACCTCAAAGCAGCTGTCTATTTTCGGGGAAACCAAACAAAAACTAAAGCTAGATCGATTACATACCTATTATGGAGCATCATATTGGAAGTTACAACAAACTTCACACCAGCAATATTCTCAACAGCAAGATTATTAAAAAACCCAATAAGACTAACAACGATTCCGATTAAGAAACAAAGCGACCACTTCATAAACAAGTATTGAAAAATCTGGATCTTTCCTCGAGTCCTCCAATCCTGCTTAAAGAAATCATTCTCAGCAACTCTGCAATAAACGAAACAAACAAAACCGATTCAAAATTTTTCCTCAACAAAAGGAAAGAAATCGTTTGTTTTGAAGCAAGTTAATAATGAAGACTGATTACTCGTAGTCGAGGCTTTCGATAGGGCAGACATTGGCTCCAACGATAGCAACTTGAGAAGTAGAGTTAGTGATGGATCGAGAAGATGTGAGTAACGGAACTGTAAGTGATTCTTGGTCGGCAGCTCCATTAATGGAATTCGTTGACATGGTGTTTGTCTATTATTCGGTTTTGAGCAGAGTATTGAGTTCAAATGTTCAATTGAATAACATTTGCAGAGAATACATTACGGAGAAAAAAATAGAGAAATGAAGAGGAAAGAGGAAGTAGAGAATTGAAATTTTTTTTACTTTTTTAATTTTTCTGAAGGGGAAGAGTTTGTGACAGCGTTGGAGAGCTGGTTTTGGTGGACAAGTTAAGTGTTGGGTAATGATACAGTCAGCCGGACATACAAGGAACTCCAGCGGACTTTCTTTTTTTTTATTTTCTTTCTTTTTTTCTTTTTCTCGTATCCATTAAGTTTTTTTTTTAGTATCCATTAAAAATTTATAAAACTACCAAAAAAAAATTTTTCAAATAAAAAAATGTAAAAAATTATTCCAAATATTTAGTAAATTTTTATTATCGATTATAAGATTATATCAAATTAACAACATTTTTACAAATTCTTGTGGGCTAACTACAGTAAATTTCTATCTAATTTTTTACTAATCTAATTTTTATCAGATTGACATGAGCTCAATAGATATATATATTTTTAAAAAAGTAATAAAATCTAAAATATTAAATATTGTTGATTTTTAATCGTCTAGTTTTTTTTGAAGCTATTTTTAATTGTCTAGTTAAAAAAAATGTATTTTTTAATTATTTTTAATCGCTCTGTGGTGTTTTTTAAAATTTATTCTTTTGCCAACTCTCTCCTTCAATTAGTCATTGTCGATCGGTTTGCCCACCAATTTCGCCAATTAAATTAAATCAATAAAAAAATACATAGATAGGAAGAAAGTTATTAAAATATTATATCAGAAAATTTATGATGTAATTTTTATATTTTGAAAAATATAATTAATTCGTTTTATATTTTTAAAAATAAAAAAGATATTTACGTTATTTTATAAAATACTCAATAAAAAAATTATAAAAATTTAATCTTTTAATTTCAGGAAAATAAATTTAAAAAAATTTTAATATATTTTATAAAAGACGGAACAAACTAGTCCGTATTGTGGATTTCCCTTGAGTTTTTCTCGGAGGCACCGGGGCAGAGAGAGAGAGATCTCATACTATTCAGTCTCTAACAGTCATATTATTATTTATCATTATTATAAAATTATGACCAAACCACCGTTCTAAACGTTCGTTTGAGCGTTGGAAACTTCCAGCGCGAGGGAAGTCTACGTGGAAGCCAAAGATTGGTAGTTATCTCCATACGTGTATTGTTTGTTTGTATGTTCGTTGTAGTAGACTGAAATGTGGCTTGCGTGGAATTTCCTCTTTTGTCCTTTTTGTTATTCTCAGCTTCGCGCCCCATGTGATGTACCGTACACAGGGCGGACGCAGGCCAGGACCAAAAGGTGCCATGGCCCTCCAAAATAAAAAAAAAATCAATTTTTAATGTAAAAAACCTTTTTAAAAAAATATTTTATAATTTTATTACTCATAATTAAGTAAAATTATTTGTTAACCTTCTAACTATTTTTTATATTACAAATTAAATTTATTAGGAGCGTGCAAATGTAGGGAAGACTTTCCTTTACGAATGGCTCGCAGGTTGTGCTTAGCTGGCCTTTGCTTGACAACCATGTCGCATGTAGTGACCCTCTTTTAGACACATGCACTTATTTTAATTTTGGATGTAGGACATTTATCCAAAACGACATAAGAAATCATTAAAATTATATTACAATCTGAAAATAAGTTCATATTCTAAATATACAATTGCATGTTGCATTGGCACATGGCTTAACCCTAACCCTAATACATGGTAACTATGGCATAAAATATTAATTGCTACTTGTCAAGTGGTAATTTCCAAAGCAACTGGAGCAGTTTGTGGTCCTTTTGCCTTTTATATTATAAAATATTGAAATCAATCTAGCTAATCATCTTCTTTCTTTTTAAGGGGAAACATTTTGGTTTGTATGGGAATTTTACATGATTCTCCAAATAGTATTAAATAAACCACTCTAATAGCGTTTGATTCAGCTAATTTATGTAACTAATAGTTAATTCATATTTAATAGTTAGGTTATAACTGTTTAGTAACTTTCTAATCACTCAATGATTAGAACTTAAGACCTCTCATTTTTCTTTACAAATGACAATATCAATTCTGATTGATTTTGATGTTTTTATTTATATAATATGTTTAAATTAAAAAATAATATGTAATATTAAAAATTATATATATATATATATATATATATAATATTTAAAGATAATTATCCATTTAATAATTATTTTACATTTTAACAGTAACGGTTATCAAAAATTTTATCAAAGGTTATCATTCATCAATTAATTTCTATTAATATTAACTAAGCCATTTGGCAATCAAGCACAACACAAGCACAAGCTGGCTCTTAAAATAATGATAAAGCAGCACGCAAAAAGTAATGACAAAGACAATCAGTCGCTTGCAAGTTTTACTATGTGACAAAACTTGAAAGGGCTCATTATCCTTTTATATTGTAAAAATTTACAAACTTCTCCAAACATACAAATTGAACAATTTTGTCCATGCGTGGAAGTTTTCAAAAAATGGAAGAGCAGACTATATTGAAAAGGACTGGCCCATCTTTGTGAACCTCATTCAATCATGTAAATTAAGGTTGTGGGAGGATTGGATTTTGACACTCTGGCCCAAATTTCTTATTGGGCTTTTGATCAAACACCTGGTGATGTTGGACTAAAAAGTAAAAACCGATTCAAGTTTGGAATTATGTTAGTTTAAAATCGAAAAATAGATCATTACTCAGCTTTAGAAAAGCAGGGGTCAACGATATTCATGTCTAATGTGAAAATCAAATTGAATCGATCTATTTTGACTTGTTTCAAATAGCTTTTTAAAATTTAATTACCAATCGTTAGGGTAGGTGATAACCATTAGTTTTTTTATTTTCAGTTTGATTTTATACATAGCTAATTGAATAATTTTTTTTATGTCTAAATAGATGAGTTGGTTGAAACTAATTGAACCAAATCTGAATCATTCTGGTTTGGTGCAGATTATTTGATTACCATGAAATTGCATTTGGTCAGCCCAAACCGAATTATATAATCTCCATTCGTTGACTCTTTGATAGCCTGCAGCCTTGTACAATAGATACATCCTTCTACTACAATTAGATTCATTACGTCGACTGCTGATAAGAATGTAGCTTCCAAATATTAACTCAAAAGGCTGAAAGTCTTCAAATTGGTATTTTTTTTTTACAGAATTTTCATTAATAAAAAATATCTAAATAGCAATTTGCTTTATAATTTAATTGGTGAAATAATATTTTTTATAATTAGTGCATGTGCACGAATCCATTTACAAAATAAACAATATTATATATAAAAAATAAATAAAATCAATCCCAATAACAAAAGTACTTCCTTTATTCTTGCCAAGGAAACGAACATGCACTGGCTTATGAGTTGGACCCATTTTAAAAGTTAGGGTACTAAACTCATTTTCTAAGATTTTAGAATTTATTTTTATTTTCTCTTCTATTTATTTTCCTTTCATTCATATTTACTTTTTTTCCTCTATTTTAATTGATATTTTCTTTGCTAATATAATATACAAACTTTACTTCTACTGTCAGCAAACAGTTCAATAAATAGAAGTCAATTATATTCTCAAATAAATTTTAACAGTAAAGTTAGAAATTCAAATATAAATATAAAACTGCTACTGTTGAAAGAGTATTATCTGATTCACGATCAATTATGAAAATATATATACAGAAAAAAATATCTGTAATATTCAATTTTTATTTTTCTCACTCAAAATGCTATTGTACTCTTTTCATGATTCTTCTTCTTTTCTATACATATAAAGTTCCAAATTCCTTACAACTCACTTTTTTGGCCTTTATAAAAATTAATCTACCCCTTGTTTTAGATTCATTCAACATAATCATTATTTTTGTTGGTTATAAATTATAATATTTATTTCGAATAAGATGTAAATAAGGGTTTGTTTGGAATTATAATTATTACTATTAATAATTTTTGGATAAAAAAATTAGGATGAATCCTTCTAATTAAGGAACAATATTTATTTGCAACATATATATCTTTATGAACTTAAAGTTTGAATTTAGTTTTTAAATTTTTAGCATATTTTTAATATTAAAAGTGAAAATTTTCTATAAAAATATTCTTTATCAATCACTAAATTATTTTTTTAAGAAGTATATAATAAAGAAAATAATCATTTATTTCGTTGACAAAAAAAGTAAAAAACATGAAAAACGCAGTCGGTGTTATCTTATGTTATGTGGACCCTCACTTTTTTCTTTGCCTTTCCCAAATAAAAAAAATTAATTAGTTAAAGTAGTCAAATCGCAGTCGTTAATGACGCTGAGCTGTCCAAAATACACTGGTAATTACAGTTTAAACTCGCCATTACGATCTTACAGATGGAAGCTTGTATTACGCGAAGCAATGTCCAAATTAATTCATGTCCGGAAAACAACAAAAACATATAGAAATGATGAATTTGGAAGTCGGCTTTTTGTCGGCAACGACCTTTCACTTACTTTCTTGCTAAAGCACTTTCTTTCTATGAAGTCTGGTATGTCCGCCTAGTAGTATCTTCGTTTACAACGATTCCCCAATCAAAATCGCCATTAACATCAGACCCCACCAAGCTTCTTAATCTCCGCTATTAAACCCATAATAACATATTAAGCTAAATAGCTCCAAGCCTCCAACAAATCATTATTTCTCCAACAACCACGCAAACCAGACCAATCCCTTGTCTCCTCTCGTTTCTCGCAATTGAATTTGTTGTCTCTGTATTGATCATCAACCCAGTAAAAATGTCGTTTTTTGTTGGTCTGGTTATTGGGATAGTCGTTGGTCTTGCTTTGATCATTGGGTTTGTGCGGTCAGAGAATGCCCGATCCAAGCTTCGCTCTGAGCTTGTTAGTGTTGTGTATACTTGATAGTTTAAATTGTTTTTAGTTTCCATTTTGTGTTTTTTTAGAATTTTATTTTGGTGGTGGATTAATTCAGGCAACTACTATTGCTGCGTTTGCGAGAATGACGGTGGAGGATTCTAGAAAGATCTTGCCTGCTGAGTACTACCCTTCATGGGTTGTTTTCTCCCAGCGCCAGAAGTTGAGTCCTCTCATTTGCTTACCTACTCTGTTTCTTTATAGTATTTATCTATATGAATAGGATCTGTCTTTTGGTTCCTAATTTGGTTATGTTTGTTGGCTTTGCATTTTTTTTCAGTTGAATTGGCTTAATCTTCAACTCACAAAGATCTGGCCCTATGTCAATGAGGTATTGACTTTTTTTGGGTTTCACTTTTTCGCTTTAATGGATTAATGCTTTTGCCTCAGCCTTTCTGGGTTTTAATAGTTAAGTATCGTGAGAAGAAACGGGTTTTAGTTAATGGGCAACTTCAAATAAATATCATGGTCGTGTTGTTTCGATAGGCAGCGTCTGAGTTGATAAAGACTTCGGTGGAGCCTGTTCTTGAGCAATATAGACCAATTATACTGTCTTCTCTTAAATTTTCCAAGTTCACTCTTGGAACTGTTGCACCACAATTTACAGGTTGGTTTCATTTAAATGTATCAAAATAATATTAGATTTTAATTTTTAATTTATATTTTTGCAACTGAGTTCCAACTATTCTCATGTATTGATGTTAATTTGAAAAACATGCTTCATTAATACTCGTTTGCAATTAGAGATATATGTAGCAATTTTTGTTTGGCTTTTGTATGATGGTCAAATGGCTAACCTGAGCTGGATGAGCTTCTGTTGGGAGATTTGTTTGCAGTGAATTTTCTTGCCCATTCCACCTGGGGATCTACTTTAGCATATCAGCAAAAATAGGATGTTGCTGTGTGATATCTTTGGTTGTCTAAAATTGTACAAATTAGTGATCCCTATCCATCTTCAGCTTCTTACAACTCAATGTTATTGTTCAGGAGTTTCTATTATTGAAGATGGTGGAGGAAGTGGCATTACAATGGAGTTGGAAATGAATTGGGATGGGAATCCAAGTATAGTACTTGATATTAAGACTAGACTTGGAGTTTCCTTGCCTGTGCAGGTAACCTTTTGGATATTTGCTGATTTATGAAATTGAGGATTTTGTGATAATTGAACTTAGCTAAGACTTACAGCCTTTTAATCTTGTGGGAAGCATGTATTATCTGATATCCAAATTTCTCGCATTGCAATTGAAAAAGGTCATCTGCAATTGCAAGTCTATTTCAAAATTGCTTTCTTTTGGAGGGTGGAACCCTTGATTCTGTGCATATAAAAAAAAGTTCTGGGTGCGAATATCAACTATTGGGAAAAAACGATAATTTGTGAACTTGTTAGAGAGAGCCTATAATCATGTTTGTTGGACGTGCTCCTTTGTATTGTATAGAGAGTGGGTTTTGATGCATCGTTGTGTAAGTGGATGCCGGGGTTGTCTATCCTTTTGTTCTCTATCCATGCAAATGGGGTTTAGACCATGGAGATTCATATTATTTGCCATCTCATTCTTACTTTTCTTGGTGCATGAAGTCCTCAGTAAAATGTTCTCTAAAGCAATAAAGAAAAGGGATTCCAAATGACTTATTTATGGAAGAAGAGCTAGGGGGTTGGGAAGGGGGCTTCTCATAGTCTCTTGCACTTCCTTTGCCAATGACTCTACTTTCATTTCTTTGCCCCATTATATGTAAGATGGCATAGAATATGCAAAGAAAAGATAATGCCTGTTGGAGGCTTGTTAAAGGAAGATGTTTTGATATTAAATCAGTATGTTATTCACAGTGAGAGTATAAGTAACATCATGATTAGCTTCCCATGAAAAGGCAATAGGAATTTAGTTTGTGGAAGATTCTCCAATGAAGGATGTTTTTTTTTTTTTTTTTGGCTTGGGAAGTCCAGAAATTGGGGGACAACGAAGGCTAGTAGATGTTATTTATGTGAAAGTGCAGTTGCTTTGCTATGCCACCTCTTTGTTTCTTACTTCGTTATTCTTGGGCAAGATGGTTACGGGATTTGGCTTAGTTAGGCTGCTGTGGCTTTTCTTAGAATATGAGTTTTAGGCTTGGAAAGGTATTTTAGCAATTGTCTCTCCCACCTTTTTATGTTGCAAGGAGAACACGGAAGTCGATAACATTCGAGAGAGGAATTGTTTCTCCTCATTCTAGAAGATAAATACTTTACACTTTGGTATTGTGTGAAGCTTTTTATGGATTTGTAGCATTTCTGGTGCCACCTGGATTTTCGATCTTGTAGATGGAAACTTCTTCAACTTTTGGCTTGACTTCCTTTTTGCCTCCTAGTGAATTATTATTATTATTATGCTTTATTCTTTATTATTTATTCTAGTGAACTATGCTTTATTCTTTTCTTCTCTTCTGTTCAGGTGAAAGATATTGGATTTACTGGGGTTTTCAGGTTGATCTTTAAGCCGCTAGTCGATGAGTTTCCTTGCTTTGGAGCTGTTTCTTATTCCCTGAGGCAAAAGGTGCGGTATCTTTGAGTTTTTTGGAAGCTTATGATTTATGAGATAGGAAAGATATATTTAGACATGCATGCACAACACGAACACATGCTGGAACACACAGGAAGGAAGAGTTTTGACTGGGATGCAATATAAAAAACATATGCACATGCAATGCCTGCAGACATTATCACGTTTTATAATGAAGCAAGCAGCTTTCTTATTAATGAATTGAAGTAGAACATTTAGACTGAATCTGATTTGCTCCTAATATGTCAAGCTAATGACAAGTTTCTGAGATGTTATAAGTTTATCTATTAATAATATTAAATTGGGATGCAGCAGTATGCAATCAAATCGACAAACACAGATTATCAATTTATATGGTTCTCAACTCTTTTTCAATGATAACCTGTAAGGTCCCTTTTTTTATTTTTTTAATTTCTACTTCTTTATATGGATAAAACATCTATGTCTTGATTTTCTCCCACATTCTCTGAAAAACAACAAACACAATGGTCCTCCCTTTAATTCTACTTCATTATGGATCCATATCAATTAGGAATTAGTCTAAAATATGAGTTATAACATCACATAGGAAATAATCTTACTGTGAACATGAAATAATTCAAGTTTTTTTCCCCCATGAATGCAAAAGTTCTTTTTTAAAATCCCACATGGATTTTGAGTCAAATCCTAACAGTTATTATATTGTTATATGCATATATGAGAAAATTTCCAAATCTCAAACAGGATGTTTTTGAAACATAAAGAAGTGGATTTGAAGTAAAAAACACATGCGTCTTTGCGCTTTTCCACACACGTATGCTTTCATGTGCATATGCCCATGCAGACACACACAGACAAGCAACTCATATGTTTGGTGGACTTTGGTTGTTGGTTTGCAGAAAAAGTTGGATTTCACACTTAAAGTTGTTGGTGGGGACATATCAGCAATTCCTGGAATTAGTGATGCTATTGAGGTTTGTGCAACCAGTAATTGCCTTTTCTGACACAAACATATAATATGATAATGCATTGATGTTTCACTGACTGTAACTTCTTGTTATCTGCGTTTATTTGTTATTACAGTTAGCAAAATGAATATTTCTCCCTCCATTGTAAATCAGACGTTCATTTCTAGATCTTAAAGTTTTACAATTAGAGTACAAATGCTCCAGGCTCCAGCCATGTTGTAAACTAAATGCTTTGAGTTCAAGATAGGATTGTGGAGTTTCACTTCTTTGTCTCTTAAATTATGGCCCTAACTTGTAAAGTTTGTTGCTGGATCCATTGAGTTGTGATTGGAGGTTTATGAAAAGAGGGGTGTTCTCAAATGCTTGCTAATTTCTTGTTCAATTAAGTAAATCTAGAAGACCATTGCCTCACAATTTTATCTTGGAAATGCTATATTGATGTATGACTTGTATTTTCTCATTTCTCTATTGACAAAGCATCATGTTAATGGTACCAGGGCTTGAACATAAGTTGCTCCAAGAGATTATTTGCTCAGGATTTATTGCACTTCCTGTAATCTGAAATGTGATGGCTTGGGTTATTATATAGACATTTTCCACAAGGAATTCCTCAGCCTAAGACAATTTTCAACTTTGCATGCAAGGAACAGATTTTTTGTTTTTTGTTTTTTTTTTTTTTTTGTATAACATGCACGGCATCTATCAACATTAAAAGGTTTTGGTTGTTTTTGGATACCTTGGATCACAAACCTGAAAAGCGTGTTGACTTAGTGTAAACGTTTATTAACTATTTATCTGTGAATAGCCTGTTGGTTTCATTTATACATATGAAGACTGTTGCTTCTGTTGTTGTGTATAATGGTGGTAGTGGAGGCTGAATTTCTTTTTTCATATTAGGACAATAACCTGAGTTCCAGTTTTCTGATTTCTGTGATAAAATGATCGAAGGTCTAATGAAATAATATATTTACCTAATACAGCGGACAATACGGGATGCCGTTGAAGATTCAATCACTTGGCCTGTTCGCAAAGTTATCCCAATTGTGCCTGGGGACTACAGGTATTTCAGTAACAGTTGAGTTGGGAAGTTTAGAAAAGTGTTACTGGTTTCTTTTGATCAATGAGGGGAAGTAGGATTGGGGTTTTGGTGGTTGCTTGTTATTTTCTATGATCTTTATTTCTAACAATCCATGGAAAAAGCTAATAATTAATATTTTTGGTTGTTCAGTGATCTGGAGTTAAAGCCTGTTGGCACACTGGAAGTGAAGCTTGTGCAAGCAAAGGAGTTGACAAACAAAGACATAATTGGAAAATCAGATCCCTATGCTGAATTATGCATTCGTCCTCTGCGTGACAGAACAAAAACCAGTAAAATTATTGTAGGATATCCTAATATATCTTGTCTATTTTTCTTTATTTAACTCGACCTAAACAAAATTTCTTGGTCTTCCCCTCACAGAACAATGATCTGAGTCCAATCTGGAATGAACACTTTGAATTCATTGTTGAAGATGAATCCACTCAACACTTGGTGGTAAAGATCTTTGATGACGAAGGGCCACTGCAGGCATCTGAGCTCATTGGATGTGCTCAAGTGCCGCTAAGGGAGCTTCAGCCCGGTAAAGTGAAGGATGTGTGGTTGAAGCTAGTTAAAGATTTGGAGGTCCATAGGGATAATAAAAGCAGGGGACAGGTGATCTGGTCTTCCTTTAATAACTAGGAAACGTTTTGTTTTTCTTTTCTCCATCTTTATTGTTATCCTTTCTTATCAGTCCTTTGGTTAGCGAATAAATTTATCTAGCTGAATGTTCCTATTAGTTGGAGTTGAACGATTAAATGGCCAGAACCAATTGGATTTCATGAATTGAAGCATTTATTCTTTTTGCTAAAAATTGATGGAACTGATTTCAGCTCAAGCTTGGGAAATCAATTTGGCTAATATGAGAACTTCTGACAAACTATTTGTTGATGATTATTTTAGTTCATTTCTCTAAAGAAAAAAATTGTCTATCATTAAATGCTAAAAAATTTTATGGCAGTATCATTTTATATGATTTTAGGTTCACTTGGAGCTTTTGTACTATCCGTTTGGCATGGGGAATGGCTTTACCAACCCCTTTGCTCCCAGCTATTCGATGACCTCCTTGGAGAAGGTTCTTAAAAGTGGAGCTGATGGGATGGAAGTTACTGAAAATGGAAAATCAGTCACACGAAGGAGAAGGGATGTGATTATTAGAGGAGTTCTTTCTGTAACTATTATATCTGCTGAAGATTTGCCTGTGGTAGATTTTATGGGAAAGGCTGATCCCTATGTTGTCCTCACAATGAAGAAATCAGAAACAAGGAACAAAACCAGGGTAAGTACTGCAGTTAAGGAAGCAGAAATTTAGGATTTATTTGGACTTATCCTTGAATTTAATAACATCTAATTTTTTATATGAATTTTCTGTTTGAGTGTTGTATAACCTCTGACTAAACAAATGTAGGCTTTTTATTACTATTCAATTTTCTTTTTCCCGTTTAGTGTTCATTCACAAATTTTCTTGTTAGGATAGTTTCATCAAGTGGAAATAGTTGCAGGCCATGCAAGAAATAGACGTCCTTTTCATAAATGCCTATTCCATCCTAAACCACAATTTTTTGAACCTAGGATGTTGATGCAGACTTGAATCCTAAGTTATCACACCAGAGTTCTTTATTCAACAGAAAGCCAAATAAGTCTTTCGAGGCTACATTATTTGCAAAACAACTCTACAAAATGTAAAAAATTTACTTATCAAGTTTCATAATGTTAAAAGAAGAACAGTAGTTGCTGAGAGGTCCTCCTCTGCTAGATGGGCTTGGACTCAAATCTCAATTCGGAATCAGCTATGCCCATGAGAAGAAATATAAATTGGACCATAAGTGCTAATTGGAATCCCCCAAGCTCAACTACTACTGGGAGGATTGTTTGGAAATTCATGTGCTTCCTCTTCAGTTAATACTAGGAATTTGCCTATCTAAGGTTGTGATTTTTTTTTGAGGATTTTAAAGTTTTTAACAATCTCCTCAAATTGCAGAAAGGTTCTTTCTTCTTTTATTTTTAGTAGCATGTGTTTATAATTTCTCTACAAGTATAACGCCTTTTGTTTTTAGTTGTTGCTATATTTTTTGCAATTCTCAATGTTGTAAAAGGAAGGTACTCATCCATAAGAAGGTTTCATGTGCCTGTGCAAATGTCCCTTGTGGCCTTGCACTTCTTTTTTCAGGTTGTGAATGACAGTTTGAACCCTGTTTGGAACCAAACCTTTGACTTTGTTGTTGAGGATGGACTACATGATATGTTGATTGTTGAAGTTTGGGATCATGACACATTTGGCAAGGTAAAAACTATTTGATGTATTTATTTAGCTGTTTCTCACTGGAACAGGGAGATCATCCCTATTGAGTTTTGCTTTAGAAGCTCTGAGAATTCAGGTAGATATTTAGTTTTTTATGTGTTTCTTTGGGAAAAATTTTCTCTACAGTCTGTTATATTGAATCAAAGCCTAATAATTTACATGAGGAGCACACTCACTTGCCAATACTACTGATTATCTCTCTATTCACTCTATACTGTTCAAATATTGATCAAACTAGCGACTCTGGAATCAAATTCCATACACCTCTGCATTCATGTGCTTGCCATATGCTGTGGATGTTTTTGTTGATGTTTTTCTTTTGTTATAAAGACAAAAGGAAGACAAAGGAAAAAGCAACTTGAATTTCACAGTCTCATATATTTTATGATCATGCAGGACTATATGGGAAGATGCATCCTGACATTGACAAGGGTTATTCTGGAAGGAGAGTACAGAGACCAGTTTCCACTTGATGGGGCTAAATCTGGAACATTACATCTGAACCTCAAGTGGATGCCACAACCTATCTACCGTGATTCCTGAACAAATCCTTGTTTAAATAGCAGATTAGTGGCACTTTGCAGGCAGCCTGAGGCTCTTTTTAAACCCACAGAATAGATCCATAAAGAGAAACATCACTAGCTTTCACTTAAAGTGCATATTTAGTTATCAATAAATTTTGCACTATGTATATGTGAGAGCAAACCCTTAGTGTACATAACTATTTTTTCAAGAATAGGCAACAAGTCAAGTATTTGAGAGGGCAGATCAACACCAATTGGGTAGTCTCGTGAGCTGCGGACACCCTTTACGTCAATTTCTTATGCGGGGTAGGGGGCAGAAATGTTGCAAGGTATCATCTGATTTTTTGACCGTTTTGTAATGCTTTTTATATACTGCAGTTTATGCAATATTCTCAATATCATTTCATTCGCTATTCTATCAATAATCTTTTTAAAACTAGAAGGCTGCTGTCATAAAATTTTGTTGGTTGACTGAAGCAGCATTGGAGTTGTCTTCATGAATGTCATTTAGAATATTATCACTGTATGCAATGAATTCTATTAAAATGCTCAACTCTTTGTAGTAATTCTTGTAGTAACTTAATGTTAAAGAATTTTTTTTTTTATTTAAGAATTTCATTTTAATTAACTAAAATAATATGTAAAAGAACTGCGCAGAGTTCCAAGTAACACGTGGCATTATGCAAGTTATTTTTGAATAATGGATTTCGATTTAAATAAAGGGTACAGAGAAGAAAGGCAATAATTTTCTGCAATTCAACATTATTATTCCAAGAAAGCTACCCAGAGTGATTTATTATACAAGAAAGCCAGCTTACTTAACACGTTTTAAAGATATACAGGTTGCCCCAATTGTTCTTGTAGCTTCATTAGCCTCCTGAAACACTGCTGATAAGCTTCACTAGCCTTTCCTGAAACATTTGCTTCAAGAAAGCGTTATTTCAAGGCTACTGAAATCTTATCACTGCTGATTAGCGATCCAGCCTACAATATTCCTCAGATGAAGCTTCTTCAGTTTTCTCCGTCTCTGATTACTTACCCTGCGCAGACACAACTCACTTTTACTATAAATTCTCATCATTAATACAAATTTTTGCACTAATTCCATTTATGCACATATTACAATCTACAGAGAGAGCAGTTTTTGGTTTCTTTCCGTTTCTCATTGTGAAGACCATTGTTTCATAACTAAATGCCATCTTAACATATAAGCAAGCTCTTGCATTTTCCCTAACATCAGTATTGTTGACACGCGATTACACACATAAAAGCTATCATCTCGGTATTTGTATGTTAAAGCCTTTCAACCTCCTGCTATGCCTGGCATTGCCTTATGTAGCAAGAAGGGAATTTAACCGACATTTGTTTTGGCTGACATGTGCCAGAAAACTTGAATTTTTCTGCTATATTGTCGACCAATGGCCAAAATAGGCACGGTGTACTTACCAGTACTGATTGTGCAATACAAATGCATCAGTTGGCACTTTTTTACCATCATCATTGCGGTTCCAATGGTAGATCGCATGAGTCCTATTCATTATCTCCAATGTTGAATGCCCATAACTAGCTTCTCTGAATGCGGAATAATCTGGTTGCGGATCTCTGAACCTACAGATGCAACGGAACAATTGTTTAATATTGAAAGTAACTTTGGTTTTCTTGTTGAATCTTTCACATGACATTAGACATCATTGTAATTGATCTTTTTCCTCCTCTTGCAATTATACTTACTTTCCAGCAAGACCTTCTTGATTTCCTCCATCTCCAACGGTAATGTAAACGGGGGCAGATTTGTCTGGTATAGGGTAACGGTCACCACTTGAAATATTGTAGTGAATATTTGAGATCCGATACTGAAATTTTTAAAAGAGAGGAGGAAAGACTTAGCTTCCTTAAAGCAACAAATTATATGTGTTAGTTGTCCTAATGGAAGAACATGGAAAATAATAGAATTTAAGAAACATACTGATCTCTCATAGGCATGAACATGGCCAGCAAATATTATATCAACTTTGTAACGGATGAACCATTTCTCAAAGACTACTCGCATGCTTTCACCCTCCATGAAGTGTGCTTCATTACTGTTGTAAAGTGGGACATGCATGAGAACAATGAGCCAAGGTGTCTTCTCCCTGTTAACATTTTTGAGTTCTCCTTTGAGCCAAAGCCATTGGGGAGTGTATTTCACTGTTCAAATTTAAAAGAATCTCATCTTAAATCACACAATTTAACCAAAAAAAGAGGAGCAGATGAAACTGATTTTTTATACCTGATTTAGTTTGTATTCTTAAAATGAAAATAATACATTACAGGATGACTACCTAATTGATAGTAAAGTCAAGGAAAGGAAGGAAAAGTTACCAAAAGGAGAATAGCTGGATAACACAATTATGTGAGCAGATGCACGTCTGATAGCATACCAGAGAGGACTGCTACTTTTGGAGGCCAAATAAGGGGTCGGGTACCTTTGAAGATAAGATTTGAAAGGAACAACTTCCTCCTGCATATGTTTATACATTAAAAGATTTGGAGCTAAACAAGAAATTACTATTGCTAAGACATTTGTACAAAGTTAATAGCAGCAAATACTTGTACAATTGAATAAAAAAAATATTAAAAAATCCAGAGCAATGACATAATTCTAATCGCTGAACTATATTACTATGCATACCACTGTTGACTACTGCCAAATGTCATGTAACTTGGGCAATAAAGAAACAAAAATAAATTATAGACCCACAGAACAAATTCAGATGATGAAGACAGACAGAGCGCTATGATCCAGCCCTATGTCTTTTCATGTCCAATAATTTTTCCCATGACCACCGTCTTTTTGTAAAATTGATGAAATAGTTGCATTTTATCAGGGATCACAGACTGCAGGTCCTACAAGTACAACTTCCACATAAAAAACCCTTTTCATCTTTTTTTTTTTTTTTTTTTTTTTCTGATGATCCAGCAATATCTTCGGTTAGGCAACTCTTAGTTAATGTGTCCTCCATGGAATGCACAATGTAGAAATACATAACAAGAAAGAATAAAAAAAACAAAACAAAAAAAGTGTTAAATGAAGCTTTGAGCCTTTGACTATGTCCTTGAGATTGTTCCACGATACCACACAAGAACAGCAGTCCACACAAGAACAGCAGTACTACGGCAACAAAAGGAGGAACAAAAGCCTATAAATTATCATAGGATGGTTACTGTTTCACTGTGCAATGTTTCTATGGACAAGAAGCACATCATTCTAAAAGATCTTATAGTATTGACAAGTAACTAAAGAGATTAATAATATTCATATTGAAGTAATTTAGAAATGATAAAATAGTCTAAAAGTTTACCATGTACGGCATGTACTCTATTTCATGATTTCCAACACACCACATCCACGGCTGATATGCTGCACTTTTCTCAACAAAACGACCCCATGAATCCCATCGTATACCTACATCATTATATTGATATCTATCGGCATAAGAAAGATCTCCAACAAATAATACAGCCGGGGCTTTACTCTGCATGAAATGCTCAAGAGTAGACAGGGAATTATAGGTCTGTCCCAAGTCACCTGCCACATGGAGCCACTGATTAGTGCAACGATATCAAAATGATTTACACAAACCACGTTGAGTTTTTAGATGAATGCATATAAATAAGCATGATTATGGAGTTACAGGTAATGCTTTTCTAGAAGTTCAGTAGTAACTCAGATAAGAGTTGCAAAGTTCATCAAACCAATCATCTAAGGCTTAAACTACAAAATTACCCTGAACTTTGCGACTTGTTATAAAATCACTCTATTTTGACCTTTGTACCTCGGGCATCCCAGTTTAGAAACTTAGATATATTGACACCCCAATTTCATATTTGACCTAGATTTTGAGTAAAATATTATAAAATGGGACCCACAAGGTTAACTTAATCCAAGGCTAAAAAATGCGCCGTTTTTTTAATTATCCCATAAGGGG
This sequence comes from Jatropha curcas, assembly GCF_041381405.1. NCBI lineage: Eukaryota > Viridiplantae > Streptophyta > Magnoliopsida > Malpighiales > Euphorbiaceae > Jatropha > Jatropha curcas. The sequence continues at coordinate 6,946,160 of NC_143158.1, read as the reverse complement.
ACACATTTCTTGCACCCAAGATGAAACTAAACTCAAGCTAATAGCCACATGGTGAGTACCACTTTATAACATTTGATTCTATACTCTGTCAAATTTGAATTTGGGTGACAATATATCCAAGTTTGTAAGTTGAGGTGTCAGGAGGACAAATGTTATACAGGTTGCAAAGTTCGGGATATTTTTGTAGGTTAAGCCATTATTTGATAATAAAGATGAGAGATGCATAAAGATAATTGATTCGGACAAAGGATAAGGAGACACAAGGAGAAAGAAAAAAAATCAGAAGCAATGACTAAGGCTGTATAAAATAGATTGCCAATGAGTATATATATAGGAATAACATTTCAAAATTAAATTTCAGCAAATATCAAAATATAATGAAAGAAACTAAATTAAAGTTCTAATCCAAGTTTTGGTAACTTCTAACTGTTAGTTAAAAGACAAAAAACAAACAATTCATGAGATGTTCCATTAGTTGTATTACATGACTCTGTGTCACAGGCAATTGTTTTGATTTGGCAAAATAACTTTGATAAAGATCTAATTTTCTTCAAGTTCCAGCAATCTGAATATTCTAGCTCTTTCTAGAATCGGCATCATTGTATTTCATATAACATAACATATCAAACCTGAAACTATGATACTCTAAATTCCATTTAGATTGCGACAAATAACAAATACTTAAAATTCAATGCAGATCAATATTATATTCTTTTAAACGGAAAAATTAAAGATTGCCCTTAGATGACTTTGTACAGAGGGAATAACTCACCAATTATTCCAAATTTGTAAGGAACATCTGGATTAATTATTGGAGGTGTTTCAAACCAGAATTCCCTAGAAGAATCACCATCCCCAATCTTGTAATAATATTTGGTGTCATACTGAAAACAAGAAAAAACCAAGTGATTAATTCAGAAAACCATAGAGTGACCAGAAACCCCTAATTGGTGGCATATCAATCAGCAATTTGTAAAAACTGATTAACGTTAATGGCGATTTTAGATTCAAAACTAGTTGTCTAAAAGTCATACTCGTGTATTCCATAACTTATTTACAGTAATAAATAGTAATGATAATTTATAAATGCACTGAGTTTATGCAAGGGTGTCTTGTTTATAGATAACACAACTTCTTGCAACTAGCAATTTGCTCCTGTTTCAAGAAAATTAAGCTATGCATGAATATAGCCCGGCGCTTTTCCATTGGTCAACCATACATTACCTTAAGGCCATCAAGAAGGCAATGATGAATGTATCCAGATTTGTATTGGTAAAATGTATAGTTTCTCACTATCCCCTCAGCAGTAAAATCATATTTTTTCTTTGATGTGCCATATTGCACTTTGCTGGACCCAGGTTCATCAGGTGTCACCCATGAGATAATTACAGCTTTTCCATTGTAATCACCTTGGGTTATATGCACCTGCAGTTAAAGTAAACCGCAAAAATGCTGATAAAGAGGTGACAATAAAAGAAACATCATATATGCATAATTAGAAAGCGGTCGTATTATCCGATCATCAACTGATTATAATTTACAACAATTAGAAACATTCTCAATCGAAGTCATGAGATCTTTGAGAATATAATTTAGTTTTACAGGTTTGCAAACAAGCAAAAAGCATAATGTCATCGTGTCCGACGCAAATGATGCTACTTTATGTGCACAGTTTCTATTCAACAATAATTAACAGACAAAGAATACTTTATATATTCAATGACATAAAGAATACTTATTAAGTGTATCAGTAAAATATATATCATAGGTGTAAGCCTTGACATGGAAAATACACATGCATGCACCCAGCCATTTCTTTCTTTCCTACTCTGTTTTTCATTCTCACATCTTAGCCATCATTGTCAAATGTAATATTTTTAGTTAAAGCAGGAGTAAGTCTATGCACTTCAGAGAAACACACTGAAGGTTGGAAAGTAGAGTGATTTTTATAGGTAGGTAGTGGCTTTATCTGGTATCAATTAATATTTCTGTATGCTTTCCGGATCATGTTTATCTCATAAACATCTTCACAAGTCTCAAAGTTTCACTACAACTCGACAAGGACTCAAATATGGTCATGAACAGATAAATATGAATATGATCATGAACAGATAAATATTTTGATAAATATTCATTCTCAATTTGCAAATCACTTGTTTACTAATAATTCACAATTAAAAGCACTACTTGAAACATAAAGCATAGAATAACTATATTAGCTAGCTAATTCATATCAAACGAGATACTTTTCTGAGGGGTTAACCACCATTCAGGAGATACACATCTCAAACCTTCACTTGGAACATGTTAGATAAATCTAAATATTTAAAATATTCTTCATCAGCCCCACTTTGTGTCCGTCATTGATGGCATTGTCTCTAACCAATATCATCAAGTATTATGGAGAATGAAAAAGCATAAATCTGCACTTATATATATAGTGCTTACTTGTTGTGGTGCATTATAACCCTTTGGAACAGCAAATACTTCATTATCAAGAGGGATGTCAGTAGATGGCCACGCAGACCGAATAAAAGAACTTGTGATTCCCGCATTTCCAATGTTCACAAATCCCAAAAATAAAATGAATGCCAATAAGCATTGAAGAAATGTGGACTTCATCTTAGTAACTTCTGGCCAGATTATTAATCAATCATCCAGTGAAAATATATTTAACTACCTGCACCACAGAAACAAAGAATCAACATTCAATCTAACAATCTTAATCCTTACATCCCAAATCTCGAAATCCAACAATCTAATAACCTTAACTCTAAAATCCCAAATCTTCAAATCTTTATTCAGTTGACCACTTAATCTGACATTTCAACTCAAAAAAAGACACAGACCCTCTCGAAAATCACATCCCAGAAGTCCCAACAAAAATCAAAATGAAAAGTAAAAAGTAAAGGAACCAACTTTTACAAAAAGACAAAGTTTTTAATTTGTCTTCAGAATTAACCGCCCCATATATTATTTACATACGCAAAAGAACTACAGTATGAAATAACCAAATGAAGCAGTTCTATATTTTCTAAGTCTCCAACAATTATGAATAAAACAAATAAAGAAAAAAACTACCCATGAAAACAAGATTAATCATATATAAACAATTACAGTAGAGCGAGCGAGGGACATATATATAGAGAAACAAGGTACCTCAAATCTTTGCAGGCAAGAAGAGACAAGAGAGTCAATGAATGAACATACCCAATGTTATCGTTATGGATCTTATGGTTGGAGATAAGGTGGATGATATGGAACAGGGGATGCGTGAGTTAGCAGGGAACAAAAACTGGAGTGGCGCGGTGTAGGCTAGAAGGAACTGTTTGTTTTCGTTCTGGCAGATGTCATGGTAAGGTGCGATGGTGCATAATTATGGCTTCCCTTTGCAGGCAATTGGTTCTTTGTCGGAGGCAGGGACCCACCATAGCGACACCAAACAGGAGAAACAACAAACAAGCCTGAAATTATATATATGGATCCAATCATGCAATGGTAAGATTACAGATTTTTATTTTGTCTTTTTTTTTTCCCTTATTTCCCCAAAAATACACTAATTTCTCTTTTTACGTATAAAAAAATTCATTAAATATTTGTTTAGATAAACTGATAAATTGATAAAGTACACAAATATAGAAATCCTGAGAATGATTTTTTTTTTTTTTGAGAAAAAATTTGTATATTATTGAAATAAAACTTACGTATTTGATAGTTGCTTTCCATAGAAATACATAATAATAATACAAATAAAATATATTATCAATTTATAATATTTAATTTTTGAAATTTATTTTTAAAATATGATATAATTTTTCCTGATTATTTTATTTCAATTTTTTAATTTTTCTATAGCATAAAAAAGAAAAAAGAAAACTCCAAATAAATAAATGTGAGATGCGAAATAAGATGGTGGATTGCGGACTGTAAATCATTGACTTTTGCATCATTGCCCTATTAATCTGTTGATCTAATAACTGTTTCCATAATAAGTTTTGTCAATTTTTTTTATGTGTATTATATATATCCTAATTAGAAAATTAACATAACTCTTAAAATTTTATATATTTTATTACCATTTAAATAGAAAAATCTAATATTGGATTTTGTAAAACTCTCAATAATAACAATATTCATAATATATAAAAAAATAATTTTATGTTATATATACGGTTTTACATGGAATAATAATAACAGTATTATATAAATTTTTTTGAAGATTAATAATATTATTAATCAATAATAATAATAGTTGTTTGGGTTTGTTGCAACCATCTAGTTTAGGCAAGTTGTTTGATTCTTTTGAGTTTTATCCTATTTTGTAATTAAAAAAAAAATCTTACATATAAAGCAGAATAAATTAATGTAATTGGAATTTTCTTTTAATTAATTGAACATAAAATATATTAGAATAATTTTTAGTGGCTTTATACAACAAAAAGAAATAATTTTTATATTTAAATAACAATTACTGAGAGACAGAGAGTGTTTGATTTGATTTTTAATTTTTAATTTTTTAACATAAAATATATTCCTTGATTAGAAGTATGTTTCTTGTGAACCGTATTAAAATACATTTTGTCCTTGTAGTTACGTATATGCAATACGTATACATATTCTTTGACCATAGTAATAAGATATAATACTGAATATAAAAACAAAAACTTTAACTAAAACTTTTGTTTTTGTCCATCTCTTAAAATGTGTAAATCATATCTTAAAAAAAAAAAAGGCTTCATTTATTTATATAAAATAATTTTGTCTAAAAAATATTTTTAAAATTTTCTATACTTTGAAAATTGTTCGGTCTATATAAATTGTGTTCGACAACAGTTACTTAAATAATTAATAACTACACTCTACTAAAATTGATAACTAACAAAAACAACTAATTTTACCGAAAATTACCATACATAATATATATTTTTAGGCACCACCAAACATTCACTTTTCTTTTGTTAATAGGTTGGAAAATAAGAGAGGCTCCTTGCAATGACAGGCATCACATCACCACTCGTCTAACCTTCAAACAACTTAATCTAAAGTCCAAATATGGTAAAGCTTTTTCAGAACTCGAAGAAAAAAAGAAACAAACAAACACCCATATGTCCAAAATTTATCCCAAATACAAAAAACATGGATAAATAAAATCAAACCTAAAACAACAAACACCAATAAATTGATAATACAACAAACACCGAAAAGTCAAACTACGCAGACATATTAAGGAGTTTCAAGTCTAAATTATTTATCTGAATTTGCAAATCAAATTTTAGCTGAATAAAAAGATTTCTTTTTAGAGCTGATACAATGAGCTATGTAAATGAAAAGATAAATTTGCATCGTATAATAGTAAAATTACATTATGCATCATTGGTTAATCATCCAATGATCGGTTGTTAATTATTCAACTCAACAAAATAGTAAATTCAGATTTAATATTCAGAATTCAATCTAAACAAATAATTTCTAAATTATTGATTCTACTTTTTCAAATATGTCATGTGATTCGAAGTTTCTCTTCCCACAGGAAGCATTGAATTTTTTTTTTTTTTTAAAGACTGAGTTGTGTGATAAAGGGGGAAAGAAAAAAAAAAGGAATAAATATATATAACAAACCATAAATATGAATTATATAATTAATTAGATAAAACTAAGAGCAAAATTGTAAATAAAACATATTTTTTACAAGTAGAATCAGAAATAATAATAGATTCGACCTCTAATTCTTTTTTACTGTGACAAAGCAAAACATAAATTAAGAAACTACTTTCAATATGAAGTTGTATTATAAGAGTATAGAAAAAGAGAACTTGTATTTGTTCTCTAAATTTTCTTTGCATTTTTTTTTATAAGTTTAACTTTATTAAAAATAAATAAGATAATAAAAATACGCTTAATAAGTATATATTTTGAATTAATTTGTATTTATTCTTTGAAGTTTAATCTAATTCACGATTCATAATCTTTATTTTAAATTTGAATTTTTGAAATTTCATTTTGTAGTCTATATAGTTTTTAAATTTTTTGTTAATGAAAAATAAAAAATATATAAAATTTTTGTTAAAAACAATTTTTAATAACAAGTACCGATGATGTTAAATTAATAATTATTTGTTATATCATTTTCAAAAAAAAAAAAAATCTGTTATAGTGATTTTAATTTACAAAACAAATAAGTAAAATTTCCTTTTACTTTTTCTAATATGAAACTTTTTAAATATAGTCTTTTATTGTCTAATCAAACATTATTCAATATAAAAAAAATTCATAAACAGAAAAGAAACTAATAATTATTTGAAAATTGGGTGTGGCTTTGTCATGAAAGGAAGATCAATGATGGTGACGGTGATACTCTAGAAATGCAACGAGGACTCCATTCTATTGTAGAACCAACCTTTTCCTTTTCCAAGTTATCTTCTGCTCTTCAACTTTAAGGAATTGGATTATGAATGATAATTATAAGAAAATGGAAATTGTTTTTTTCCCATCCAAAAAAATATACAATGATTTAATAAAAAGCCAAGTTACATTTTTAATTCACTTTTTTTTTATTTAAATGATTTCTTATGGACAAATAAATAATTAGTTTTATACTTCTCTAAATATGTTGTGAGACTCACATTTAATATTTATCTAGTCATTTTCTCCTTAACCAAACAAGTGCGAAAGCAAAACCTAAAAGGTAAATTTATTGATTCATTAGTTTTGATGTAAATAATTTGCCAAAAAAAAAAAAAAGAAAAAGAAAAAGAAAAAGTTCCAACTAAGGAAAATGAATGATAACTCATGGACTCTTGCTCTAAAACCAAACCCCACATAAAAGGAAATGAACGTACTTGTATAGACCGTATCCATAGTTATGTTTACATACTAAATCAATAATAATAATAATTTTTTAAAAATTATTCAAATTTTATTTTTTTCTTTCAATATATAATTAAAAATATTCTCATTTCAATAAAAAATTAAAAATATTCTCATTTTAATAAAAAATATTATTTTTATTGATTTACTCGACTGTGGAACTGTCTAGTTTTTCAAAGGAAACAGTGAGAAATGAATCTGGGACTGGGACACTATTATTACACTTTATTTTTATTTTTTTTATTATTACGTGACAACTATATAAACTAACAAAAGGAAAATCGCTTATTCGCTTTTGTTTTCAAACAGGTTCTGGACTCTGGAGCACATACTTGGATCCGATCCGAATATGCCCCTCTTTGCTTGTCGTTTAGTATTTTTCTATGTTTCAACTAACTCCTTTTATTTTAATATTAAATACTTAACCTTAATTTTTCTATATTTTTAAAATAAATTAATTTTTGACTGAGTTTTATCCTTGCGTCAAACTTCTCTCGTTTGCAGCAATTTTTTTTTTTCCAATTATATAATGTGTTTTTTAAATTTTTTAGTAGTGTTATAGGTCAATGAGTTGAGAATTGAAATTAAACCCTATATGATCGAATTTCTCATATATTGATATGTCGATTTCCTCGATTTAAGGTATATTATAAATTAATTTTCGCTCTCAATGTCAGGTTTGTTTATTTTTAATATCTAGTGAACATAAACTACTTTAAGTTAATATTATAATATCTAAAAATTTTAGAGTTGAACCATTTATGCGGAAAGAGTAAATAATTTATGCAAAAAATAGAAAGAAAAAAGGAAAAATAATTCTAGTCAAAATAATTTTAATTTTTAAAAATTTTTCAACAGTGAAAATAAATCTCCCAAACAAGAGCCACTCATTAATCACACGTCACAATACAAAAAGCTTGTGAATCAGCAAATTCTTGGCTAACCAAAACCATATCAGATCTAATATAAATCTCTGTTAATATAAAATATAAATTTAAACTAAAACCAAACAAAAGAAACAAGTGGCGTCCTGAAATTTCATGAGCTACTGTGTTACCCTCTGACTGGTCGTTGAGCTTCATTTCTAAGAAACTCTGAATCTATATGTAACATGTAAGTCTGTGTCTCTCTCGAACAGACTCATACTCTGTCTGTTTTCTCTCTCTTTACCCACTAATGGAAAACCCATCATCAAAAGAAGAGATTTCAAGAGTCCTTAAAGTCCTAGAAGCTCTTAAACAAGCTTCTCATGACTTACAGCTCCATCCCACTCCTAAATCTACCGATTCCAACTCACCCGCCATTAAAGCTCTGTTAGAGCTCGAAACAGAGTCCGATACTATTCTTTCTAAAGACCCAAATCTCTCTACTCTCTCTCAACATCTCACCAGTCTTAGAACTCTTATTGAATCTTTACAAGAATCGCGTGGTTACAGTTTTAGAAATTTCCTAAATCGCCGAGTCTCCACTCACTCCATTTCACGAGTCGCGGGGTCAATCGAGTCAGAAATTCAAGCTTGGATCGATCGTGAAAGCATCGAGAGCTTAACAGCGGCGTTGAAAGAGCCTGGGAAGAACGAAAACGAGGAGGTATTGGTGAGTTTGTTAACTCAGTTTGAAAACAGAGTCTCGCAAGGGTTTAATCGCGAGTTACAAGATTTAGTTCTTAAGTCTAAAATTCTATATATTCTTGAAAACATTATTTGCGATCCTAATAATAACAATTGGTCTAAAAGAATTAAAGAACAGTGTGGTTTTGTAGTTGCAGCTTTGATTCGATTCAATAAAGATGTTTTTGTGGGTCAAGTGCTAATGGGTCCATTAATACATGCTCTTGTATCAATGGCTTCGTGGAAATCAATCAGAGTGCTCTGTTCTTTAATTAAGTTAATTAAATCGCCATTAGTGGATGAGATCGAGTCAAATGGAGAAATACCCAAAATTATTTGTTTCTTGGATTACAAAGATTTGCAAATTAGGGTTTTGGCAATGGAGTGCATTCTTGAAATTGGGTATTTTGGTAGAAAAGAAGCAATTGAAGCTATGCTTAAAGAAGGGTTGATTAAAAAACTTGTGGAATTGCAAAGATTGGATCTTGGTAGCGATTTGATTGATATTAGTAATTTTGATGAGGAGAAGGAGAGTGAAAAGATTAAAGAAAAGAAGGTTTTAGAGAGGTTTCCATTTGCAGGCTGTGTGGCAAAATTTGCAGTGCAATTAGAGGTTGGAGAAGGGTTAAGGCAAAGAGAGAAGAGAGCATTTAAGCAAGAAATATTGGAGAGAGTTAAAGAAGCTTCTGTTTCTGATGCTGAAGCTGCTACTATTGTAGCTGAGGTTTTGTGGGGATCTTCACCTTGAAAATTCGTCAAATGTTCATGTTTCTTCTTTTCTTTTAGTGAATTTATAGTTGAAAAAAAAAAAGTTAAAAAAATTCTTTTGGTGTAAATTATGCATGCATGTGTTGAGGTCTTATGTAAATATGAATTGTTGAATAAACTGGATGGATTCTTGATTGATGAACTTTTGCATATTTTGAAGCAATTTGCCAATCACAATTTCATTTTGTTTTTCACTTGATTAGGTTTTATTTAAATTTTCACAATTAAATTCGTAAACTGATTATTTCAGAATGATTAAGTTTAATTAGAATTTAATTTATAATTTCACATTATAATAGAAGGCCCTGTTTAGTATTTTGACTAAGGTTAAAAAACAATTTTTATTATTTATAATGTTCAATGGCGTGATATTTATACTAATATTCTTTTATTATTTACAATGTTCAATTGAGTGATATTTTTACCAATATTTAAAATTTGCAGGAGAAGATTAAAACCGTTAAATCTTTTTATTATTTTTAGTTTTAATTTCCATCTCCCTCCTTTTATTGTTATTATTTAAGTTGTAATTGTGATGTTATATTTGAAAAACAAATTGTAATTACATATGCCGTAATTGTAATGTTATATTTTAAAAATATTGCTTAATCCAAAATTTATTTATCAAAAAAAAAAAAAAAAAAAAAAAAAACACACTTGAATTCACCTGAAATCTATATCACGTGACCATGATTATGTTCTTCGAGAATATTATAAATTTATAATTGGCTTAGGATTCGGAGGCGCATCATTTCTTGGCATATTCTGTTTGCTCGAAAGAATCTTAATTGTGTTTGATAGCATATGCTTAAAAGAATCTTAATTGTGTTTTTTTTTTTTAAATTTAAATAGTTTATTAATAAATTTTAACTGGCTTACACAATTAATTACTCAGTATAAATGGGAATCATTATAATTTTGTAATGGCTAAAATCTAAAAAAAAAAAAAAAAAAAACTCTTCAAAAACAAAAATTTTTTTTTATTTTAAGTGATGGCAAAATTAATAAGGAAATAAATTTGTTTTAACCACAAAGATCTTTTTCATATTTGTTATCCAAACATGTATTTGGAATAGAAAACAAAAGTGGTAGCTAACAGCAGATGAATATTTATTATTTGGTAAAATTTTTATGGGAATTTTCAATGGAAGAATGATTTTAAGACCAAGGCCTTGCAAATATTAGTCCTATACTCTGTATGGATTACTATTTTATTGATATTTAATTACTTATACTAACTAATTTATCAAATGATATTTGCACTTAATTTGTGAGTTTTGACAGATTATAATATGAATAAAATTATAAGACGAGGGAATATGCAACTTCATTAAATTGCACTCGACCTTATTGAGTCAAGTAGCTTATATCTTTATTAATGTTTGCATTTTTAATGCAAGTATAACTCATTTCATCAAATTAAAAATGTAAAATTCTGAACCCATTTTTATTTATATGAAACTGAAAATATTATTACAAACCAATTTGGCAAATCTTATGAGACCAAGCTATAAAAAGCATTTGAATAAGCAACAATTAGAGTTTACCAACCAGTGTGCATTTGGATCAGTGTAAGTAAAGTATATGCATAGACAATTCTACCTACAAAATTAGGAATGTGGTATGAAATGAGTCAACAGTATGAAATCTTATGATTGAGTGCATGTTTCATTTTTGACCAGACTCGAACGAAACATAAATTTGCTACCATATTGCACAACAAAATGAAGCTCGACAACATCACAAAGATACTTCATATACGGATGATCAAAAAGAAATTTATTCCAGGAATCACACAGCTTATTTTTTGATATGTTCCCTGTACAATTATATCAGACATTTACTCGTTACAAAGATCGGTGGCCACATTTTTAGGTCAACCAGAAACAAGCAAATCACTCGTTTAAACAAAAAATAATATCACTATCTAGCAGTATGCATAAAAAAAAAAAACAACAAAAAGAGAGAGAGAATTTAAATATCAGTATCTAGCAGCCTCCTCCAAATATGCTTCTAAGTAAATTGCAATGACAAAAACAGGTAAATACCTTTGCGAAACCCAACTCTTTGAAACATGTACATCTAGTTCTGCAAGTAAATTGCTTTCTGACTATTGTTTCCTCTCCAATCTAAGAAACTCTATCCCCAAAAAGAGCAACACTGATTAATCACGTCTCCAGTGCTTCCTCACTTCTCATTTCGGCCTCTTTTCCATGTAAAAGGCCCCTGAAAATTGAGAAAACAGCTATCAAAGCAATTTCAATGTGCTCAGAGCTACTCATCTTTAAACTAACTTTGCCCATTTTCTGGCTATTTATATTGGCATTAACTGCCATTCTCATTCCTGGCATTGGCCGAAACTCAGACTGAAATCCACCACTCAACACTGTCTCCTTCTTAAAGGACAGAGCTGTCATTGACAGACTAATATTATCATTCCTCAATGGGTAGTCTCGCCCTCTGAATGTCGCTTCTAAAGTCCCACCATATGCCACTTGTCCAGGACCCTTCATTTGGCCAGCATTCATTACAAATTTCAGTCTCTTCCCAATAAATATAGTATCTTCTATCTTGGCACCCACATAGTACTTGTCCCCAAAGGATGTCAATGAAACTGCACAGTCAGCAATGTTGTGCTCGAGATTCCTCAACTTTGTGTTGCTGTGAACTGTATAGATAAAATCTTTACCAGCAGACTGAACATCAAAACCCACAGAATAAGTAGGTCCCCTAGCCCTGGGATCTGTGTAAGCTGCAGCAGATTCAGACTGAATACTGAAATTGTGCTTGTCCTTGCTCATCTGTCCTGTAATTGAGGCATGCATATTCTTTTTTAACTCTGTAGCCATCTCCAAGTTTATACCATCAAAGCCCACATCATGATCCCATCCTTGATGATCAAGCACAGGTCTCACAAGCCATTGGTCACTTGTAGCAAAGCAGCGATATCTGTGCACAGGGCAATCCGAGTCAAAACTTGGAGGGACAGCCATATCTGGTAAGAGGACAGCCTCTGGAGATGCCTGCTGGTCATCGTAATTATTATCTTCTCCAACATTTTCTGCTTCAGAAAGCTTCTTCTTCCTCTGCCTGCGAGCAGCATCCTCTTTCAACTGTTTCTTTAAAAAAAGGGTCTCTCTGTAATCGAGCTCGTCAAGGTAGTCTCTTTTCTGCGATTTAGTCAATCTCTCAAATTGAGATTTTGTCAAGATTCGGATTGGAGGTAACTGATCATATTCATCTTCTTCATCTGCATCTGAAAGTAAAATCTCATCAATTTCATGGTCTGCTTCATTTTGGGAGTGATGCTGTAGAAAAGATGAAAGGAGATGTGGCAGTGAAGGCACACGGTTGCTATGAGATGACCCCAATTCAATGCTGTTTTGGAATTCCAAGAGCGTATTAGCATCACTAAGAATTTTGGTACATATGCAAAAAAGCAAGAATTGAGATTTCCAAGCTTGTCCATTGGGAAGAACAGTTTCCCCCATGATATTTCTTTTACACTGAGGATGATTCTCAACTAGAAGTACTGGGTTTTCTAGTTTTGTATCAGATACCGCCTGGTGTATAAAGTATTGCATCAGGTCTGTACATTTGCTCACATAATTTTCATAGTTGACCAGATATCCACTTGGTCCATCAGGAAGTGTTGAGGATGCGTGCGTCATGACGAGGATAGTGTTAAACCAAATTGCATTGCCAAAGATGTCGGTCATGAGCTTTAGAAGAGGAAAATCACTATAACCCATGTTGATGAGGTCTAGTCGTTCAAAAAACAGAACAATATCTGGTGGGGATTTTCTAATGAATTTCCTAACAGAGAGCATGATCTTCCTATTTCTTCTCACATTACCTGTTGATGATGGTAAAAAACCAGGGGTGTCAATAAAAGTTACTCTGATTCCATTGATCATCCCTGAAATTTCTTGGATGCAATTGGTGGCCGGTTCAAATGCATCAGTCGTGGTCTTAGTTTGATCAAACACAGAGTTTATGGTTGCACTCTTTCCAACGCCAGTTTTACCAAGGACAAGTATTCTTACAGAGAAATCTAATTTGGGTATGTCAGTTGCCTCTTGTTCTGCTGCTACTTTCCTGGCTCTTTTCAAATCTGATATCCCTGCTCGGATTGTTGCTGCTAGGTGCATCCTGTACAAAACCTTTGCCACCACAAGATTGTCATGCGACTGCCCTAATCGTTGGAGAAGCCGGAAAAACTTAATTTGGAGACCATCAATCTTTGCCAAAGGATCCCTCTTTTCAAGTTCACTGTCATGGTTAGATGTGTTAGAATGCTGATACACTTGCCTTGAAGATGGATGAGGTCCATTCTCCTGAGTATCGTTGGCTGAGTATGATGTATCAGGGGGTTGTGGTGCAACCTCTGAACAGGCCATGAGAGCTGCAGATAAAACAAGAAGCTCTTTCTCATGAAAATCAACATATATAATTTTATCAGAAAAAAATATTTTTATGTCCTACTAAAATCAGTTCCATTGTGGCAAATTTCGATTCATAAACACTCCAAGCCAAAGAAATCTAAGGCTTTATGGTAATTATTATTCACATAGATATCACAAAGAGGAAAGCTCAGCCCAATTTTTTTCAAATATATTTACATCAAGCAGCACATTACTCAGAACTAAAATGCTAGCTAGACCATTTATAGACAGATGTTTCCAAGATTCCTCATAGTTCACTGTCTGCATATCAATCATGGTTCAAATAGGAATGTGGCTACATTCCTCCTAACATTTTGGCAAGGATCGAAAGTTCCTTAATCTGGCGACACACAAATCAGGAAAAACATGAATTATATCAAATGCAGACCAAAACAAAAGAGTCGGGCAATTGGTCAGTTCAGTGAATGGACAAGAACAAAAAAGGAACACCTCACACTGCAAAATAGTAAACATAAAAGCTAGCATGAACCAATCAAACACATACTGGCAATCCTCATTTCAGCAAGAGAACTTGTATCAAACGGAGTAAGCTAATACTAAGTTTCTGACAAAGATAGCTAATATCACTGCTAGTTATCATTTTACATACTTTCACTCGTCTCTCCTTCACCAAGATTACGTCATGAGTAGCAAGGGCAGTCACCGACTACTGAAAATTTCCAGCAGAGTTGCAAAATTATGTATCAAAGAGGCAAACAGAAGCAAGGTACCTTGATCATTAGAATCTTCATCTACAGGTCCGTCTGAGAAAAAACTGCCAGTGCCCAACAAAGGCCTAGACGAAGCCAAAGACTTAGATAACAATTGAGTAAATGCCCAATCCCTAATACTCTTCATCCTGATAAATACATAATTCAAAATTTCAAATTGTTAAAAGAAGACAAATGAAAAATTAACAAGCACCAAATAAAACAGGAACATGGTTCATTCAATTACATAAAAAGAAAAAAAAAAAAAGCAGATATTAAAGCTCAAAATTACAAATAATAAATTAGCAGATAGATGCCAACCTAAATCGGATAAGTGAGCCAGCTTCACTGCCCAAAAATTAATCAAAAACCCCACCAAGAAACGAAATTCAAATCCGAATACTAAAATTAGCCAACAGATTATTGGACATTTGGAATGCAAAAATCAAGGTCTGAATCCCAAACCCAATATGAATTGATTACAAAAGGTCCCGATTTCTCGGATTTCGCATATGTACGATGATAATGAAAACGAAGAGGGAAGCAAGAAGAGGAAGAGAGAGAAAGAGGAGAAGTAATAGATAGATAAGACAGAGATAGAAGCACGCAATCACATAGGCTCGCTCGCACACCTTTTTTTCGTTTTTTGGTTGTTTCGTTTGGGGTTTTGCGAGCACGAAAATGAAAACAGGAAAAAAAAAATTGAAGACAATTGAAAATGAAAAAAAAAAAAGAAAAAGAAATTCAAAATAAAACTAGAGGCTGAAGAAATTCTTTATCTTCTCTTCCGTTCTTTAGACTATGGTGGTTCTTAAATTTGACTTTCAGGATGGGCTTCACTAAATAAGAAATTAAAAGAATAAAATTAATTTACTCATTTATGTGATAATAGATTCACTTTCTTTTTTCATTTATTTCAAATTATAATCATATTTTCTTTCTTATAAGAGAATAATTTTTATAAGTTTCTATTTTGTACCTATTTAATATGCATTTTTACCAAAAAAAAAAAATACAATACTATTAAAATTAATCAAATCATTAATTATTTTACTAAAAAAGCTTAAGTAATTATTGTTGCACTCTATATTAGCTATTTTTTATTTTAAAATATTCATCAGTATTTAATATAAAGGGTATATGAATGAAAAAGGTAAACAAAAAATTATTTGATCTAAAAACCATAAAATTAGAATATATGAATGAAACGTGAGATTAAAAAAATTCAATTACTTTCTTTTTGATAGTTTTCTTTTCTTTATTTGTGTAACCAAAAATATATCTTTGCATTAATGGAGTATTGAGAGAATTATGATACAAAATTTTAATTTCACGCATCATCAGTATTATTTTTCCATTATTAAAATTTGATATTAGGTTTTTATTATACACAAATTGACATGACTATCTTTTATAAACAACAAATTGAAATTTATATTAAACCTTATATAAATAGTATTTTTTTTCTTGTGGAAACTATAAAATTGTTTCTCCTCAAATCAGAAAAAGAGCTGAAAAAGCACCATGCTTGTAAGAAAAAAAAGCGCTTTATTCTCCTTTAAAAGTTGGAGGGGAACACAAGGATATAAATGAGCCTAGCTGAGCTCGAACCTGTCAGACTCGGAGCTCGGCCGAAACTCAATGAACCTGAAAATTAAGCTCAGGTTCGGCTCGATGAAAGCTCGAGCTCGGTTTGAACTTAATTTTAAGTTTGAGTTCAACTTGAAAAATTTTAAACTCGAGGCTCAAGACTTGAGTAATCTAAAATAATATTATATATATATATATATAAGCTCGATAAAACTCAACGAACTTTCGAACTGAACATCATTAGGTTTGAAATCGGCTTGATTACTAAACGAGTAGGCTCGAGTCGAACTTTTTTAAACTTTTTTTCGAGCGAGCTCGAACGGCTCACAAGTCGGCTCAACTCATTTACACCCTTAAAAATACATACATGTATCGATATATGGGCTCATTCCATACACCAATATAACCAAAAACAAATTTTTGGTGTACCGAGTGTATTTCTAATAGAAAAAAAAGGAAAACAATAATCTTTTTGGATTGGTTGGATATATGGACCACTCATATATCAGGTGTAGACGAGTCTTATTTTTAAAAAGAATATTTATTTACACTCAGTGTGTGGGTTCACTTTATATATTAAATTACTCAAAAACAAGTTTTTAGCGTAATGAGAATATTTTTAACAATTCATTGAGAAAACAAAGATAAAATAGTAACAATCTTTGTTTACTTTATTTTTATTGAGTTAAATTTTCATTGGTTCATTAGTAACAGAAATAATTGAGATAAAATTGTTGGTCTTTTTATTTATTAATTATTATAATTTTAAACAAACAGAACATCAATCTTTGATGGTGCAACTGTCAACCAGTTGAAGGAGGAATTGTCGGGTGAGGTTTCATAGGAAAGAAAGAAGAGTGAACTAAAATAACCAGGTTGCTTTATTTACAAATCTTTTACAAACCTCATGCTCTATACTTTTCAGCATTAGATATTCTTTCCTTCTTTTCTTTTTTTTTTTTTTTTCTCTATTTACTCTAAAAGGAAGGAGAAATGACACCACTAAAAGATTACTAGTGTGTTGTGTATTATCAATTTTGAGTATATATCTATAGATGAGGCTTTATATGGAGAGACAGAAACATTAAGAAGAGAGAAAAAGGATAGGTTATATGCATTTTTACATGTATTTATATGAGAGCAAGAAATATATATCCTTGAGTTTATAAAAATCCAATTTGAGAGATGGGTTGGAAATACAAGGGAGGTTTGATTTTTATCTTCACTGTTGTGATTCTTTGGGTTAGTTCTGCAGAGGTTACTCAGGTTAGTACTCTTTTTCCATTGATGTTCTTTGACAAACATGCATTCTTTCTTTCTGAGAAAACTCAAAAATGGTCTTCTTGTTGGATTTTTTGTTGTAATATTGAACTATATATAAGCATGGATGAATTTCTTTTTTTTTTTTTTTTTCTGGTTCATTATAAATTTTTGAAAGGGATAAGAGTGGTTAGAGCTTGAATATTCATTGAGCAATATGAGAAAAAAACTCAATCATCGAGTCCAACGACATGGATGAAATTTTAAAAGATTGCCATTGTTACAATTTCAGTATTACAATGCTAAAGTTCATTAATTGAATAATTATTATAATGATTATCATAATTCTTTCCTGATGTTCTGATGTTAGTGCTCAGTGACATACAAAAAAGATCACATACCAAGTTGCCTTTGAAGTGCTCCTAAATTAAAAGCTCATATCTTTTTCTTTGGCTTACCTTTTTAAACTTTTTCTTTACTCTTTTCCTTTTATAGTGGTCTAGGCAGCCAAGATTTCCTTTCTTTCAACTTTATGTGTGTGTGTGTATATATATATGTCAGCACTGTTCTTTGGATGTCTCTCCTGGTCTTAAATTTCAGCTGATATTTTGACCTTATTGATAATTATTTCTGCAGGGTGTTTACAGAAACTATAATCACCCATTTGCAGTGACATATCTGGGGACTTCTCTTTTAGTTGTTTATCTTCCTATTGCGTTCATTAAAGACTGGCTGCTACAAATTATAAGAAATCGCTCTGGTGCAAGAAGTAGTAGCAAGAATGCAAGAATTACTACTGATGATAAGTCAATAGCAGAAATTGATCGTCCTGTCAAACAAAATCGGGCTTCTGCTAATTTTGACATTGAATTTAA
Source organism: Jatropha curcas (assembly GCF_041381405.1). NCBI lineage: Eukaryota > Viridiplantae > Streptophyta > Magnoliopsida > Malpighiales > Euphorbiaceae > Jatropha > Jatropha curcas. Next base: position 6,928,035 of record NC_143158.1, on the reverse strand, counting down.
TGGATCTTTGGTTAATAGAGACTCTGCTATTGATGTTTCTCTAAAGGAGGATGGAAATCAAGTAGTTTCCCAATGCAACAACAATGTTGAGAGCTTGAAAGCTAATAGTAAGCTTACTGCAAGAGAAACTTCTGTTGTTGGATTCTGCATTGCTCCTTTGTGGTTTCTAACAGAGGTGAGACCTTGATTAGTACAATTTAAATCCATCAGATTCTTTTTGACTTAATTAACTCCTGAAACATGTAAAGCACAGTTCATTAGAACATTGAGATAGATTCTCTTGATGATTAGTAGTTTATTATGCTTATTGATTTGAAGCAGCAAAGAAGTTTGCTGACAAATAATGCCGTAATGCATAAATTTGACCTTATACTTTTGGCGATCATCCTTGTGGCTCACTAAACTTTACAGAGACCCATTTCCCATTTCATTTTGGCGAGGGACATAATTATTACTAAAATGTGAAAATGTAGGGTCATGATTAAACTCTGATAAAAGTTTTAGAGCCACAAGGAGAATCGGCCAAGTTAAGGGTCAAATTTATGTATAGGCCGAAAAATAATGGAATTTCCGTAATATGTATAAGTAATTTGATGGTTTTTTGGTAAATTCAGTATCTAACAAATGCTGCACTAGCAAGAACAAGTGTTGCAAGCACAACACTATTGTCATCAACTTCAGGCCTTTTCACTCTCTTGATTGGAGCATTTCTTGGTGAAGAGTCCATTACTTTAGTCAAAGTAATTTCTGTACTTGTTAGTATGGCTGGTGTTGCTATGACAATATTAGGCAAAACATGGGCTGCAAATGGATCACAATCAATCACCTCTAAGTATGTTCTTTTAAAATTCATTTATTGAAAATTCAAACATTTTTTGGTTTAAAGAAACTGATTCTTTAATATTTATGTTCAGAGATCATAAGCATTCTCTTGTTGGAGATCTTTATGCTGCTCTATCAGCTTTGACTTATGGACTATTTACAGGTTTTTGTTTTTCATTTTTTTTTTTTTGGGTTGTCTTGTAATTTTTTACAAATAATTATGTTTTTAGCTTAATGATATGAGAGATTAACAGAAGAAATTAAGTTGCAGTGTTGCTAAAAAAGTTTGCTGGTGAAGGAGAAAGGGTAGATTTGCAGAAATTGTTTGGTTATATAGGATTATTCACATTTGCTGCACTCTGGTGGCTTGGTAAAAATCAAACTCTTTTTTATAAAGGATAGGTTTTTTTTTTTTTTTTTGACCTTTTCTTCTTCAGTTTGGCCTCTTACAGCCATGGGTATAGAACCAAAATTCAAACTTCCACATTCAGCTAAGATGGAAGAAATTATCCTTCTTAACAGTTTTGTTGGGAGTTTCCTATGTGATTATTTCTGGTACATTTAAGATTTGTGAAATTGATTTATGCTTCTTTTATGTTTTTTTGCTTCCCTCATGATAAACAAGACGGTGTTATGTCAAACTCCCAGGGGATTAGGTGTTGTTTGGACCAGCCCATTGGTGGCTGCACTTGGCGTTTCTCTTACCATACCACTAGCTATGTTAGAGGACATGGTGCTCCATGGTCAACAATATTCAGGAATTTATATTATCGGCTCAGCTCAGGTAAAATCCACTTGAAAGTTGAAACTAGGACATTGAATCACTTTTCTGAAAAAGCAAAACTTATTGGGAGATTGAACAAAAAAAGTTCAGAAATATCATAGTTACTTATTTATTTTTATTAATATTATTTTGATTTAGCTATAATGTGGTATCATAGACTAACTTTTACACACAATGCTTTATTATTATTATTGTTAAACCATCTAAATTAACCTTAAGAACAAATTATAATAATCCTAAAACTCTCAATAAGATATATGATAGTTAATTAATCTTTTACTGATTCTATTTGCAATTTCTCTCTCAAATGTCTAACAGGTGTTCCTGGGATTTGTAGTAGCTAACCTGGCAGATTGGATTTCCCAAAAGGCTAAAATTTTAATAAATAGTATCACCACCATAAAAATCATATCTCCATCTCCTTGCTGATTTACCCTTCCTAATGTCCTCATTTGTTACTTCAGCTTTCACTATTTGTTGTTAGCTTGTAGCTATATTTTGACGGACAGAGTTCAAGTAAAGAAATTAGTATTGTTTGTTGGATATAGTATAAAGTATATTGGCATGTTTTTTGTCAATGGAACCTCATATACTGCTGCAACAAGATTTTCATCATTTTGGCATCAATCAATATTTCATATAGAGATGTATCAAATCTTTGTGCTTAGTTCATGCGCGACAGAAGTGGCCGAAACTGATCATCAAAGCCTTAAGAAGTAAAAGCAACTAAACTCTTATATCAGATTTTGACATATATATGCCATGTAAAGAAGATTAGTACACTGTTTCAACTACACTCCCAAGCATTGTAGCTTTGAGAGATCCGTGATGAAAAAAGAATCAACCCACCAAAAACACTTGAATAAGCAGGGAGAAAAAGCCCCTCCAGGTAAAAATTATCAAATCAGGAAGAAATTAAGAAAATCCATACCTTCATAAAAAACTAAATGTTGAAGTGCCTCAAAAATTCAGGCGAACGTTACGTTCCAAGTATAATAAACCATGACTTGATGAACTAAAATAAGATGGGTACAGCTTCTCCGAGGGGAATACCATAGCTTTCCAACATTTGCTTGCTTGGCATATAAAACTAGCCATTGCGTATCACCAATGTAGAATTCTATGTCCACGGTGACTTCATTCATTGATTACTTTTCCCAGTGCAGTTGAGTTAACTACTGCCATTTCTGGTCATTATATCACGAGGCTACCTGATTCTCACTTGCTTTGTAATAAAGCATCTTCTGCACATAAAACATCATATAGCCTTGTGCAGCCCTCACAATGTTCTCATTGACTTGAGTAATCCAAGCATCATCACACTTGTACCATTGATTACTTAATCGTAAATAGGTCACATAGTGACCTGCGTCAAGTTTACCTGAGTGTGTGACAACAGCAAACAATTCAAACTCTGATGACATCTCGTTGGTAACATCTTGTTCTTCACCGTCAAATGGGAAAATCCTGTTGCCAAATCGATTCCTCAATATGGAAGAAGAAAGATAAGGTGCCATATCCAATGAAAAAGGGAATTGCAGATATCGGTCAACTTTCCTTGACATTCTACGTATTGAAGAATGCTCAAATCTTTTGATGTGGAAGCAAGAAACCAAAGGAAGCTTTCTTATTGACATCTGTTTGAGAGACTCCTGCCTCACCTGACATTGTTGGCAGAAGAATTTTTGGTCAGATCCCAATCTCTCAGGTCTAGTAAACCGGTCCAAACACCCCATCAGGGTAGATATCCCACAGTTCTGGCTCGGATTTTTGCTATCTGCTTCACCATTGCATAAATGATGATCCTTCATGGATGCTGACTTTCCGGATCCCCCTTGGTGAGGTTCTAAATCCAATGAGATATCCACACAAGGATCATATGTTGTAGATGTGAAACCACAAGCCATACACATGACATCAGAACGCAATATACCAGAAAAAACTCTGTGTGCAATACAACAGTCTCCATGGCCTGCACTTTCAAAAGCATTTGAATTCATCAAGTTCAATTCATAATATAAACACCTAAATAAATAAATTCAAAGAGTTATGCACACAGAAGAGATTGCAACATCATTTTTAGAGACACAGCACAAGACAAGGCCAGTTTGTATTCTTCTATGGAATTAACTGAAAATGGTACCTTGGATTTCTTCCTGCTTCCGCTAAAATACTAAATAGATATCACTTGTTGGACAAGGCATCTCTATCTTTCTGTTTCTCGACTATAACTCTACCAGAGCCAAAAGAATTTTTAAAATCCTTTTGTCAGAAGACCAGCAATATTTGTTTTCTAATTTCAAATTGGGATGGAGTGTAGTGACTTATCATTGCTTCTATCCCAGATTAAATTCGTCAAGTCTCTCTTCTATTTTGCACAAAGTGTGGAATACATCTGATACCTCATTTACATTTCACATCACATAACTGTTTATTGCCAATAACTAATGCACAAATTTGAAGAGAAGAAGCACAGCAAGGTTTGTGAGAAATGGAAAACCAAAGAGTTGAACATACAGAAGAAGCTGGGAATAGAATATGCAAAACAGCAAATGATATAACTAGAAAAAATGATTTCCAACATTCTCTCTAGATATAAAAAAAAAAAAAAAAAAAAAAAAAAAAAAAAAAAAAGATTCCAAAGGAGCCTCACTCAGAAGCAGCATGACAATTGACGTTTTCTTGAGTAAAAAAAGAATCTTAGGCTGACTGTGAACCTAAAGCAACCTTCCTCCTTATTCTGAGATTGGGATGAACTTTGTGGTGAAACGAGACCCTAAGAATGAGAAAGGTGGTACGAACATGAGTATTATGACAGGTGAGAATCCTATGATGAAACCAAACAGGCTTTGAAAAAGTTGACTTACTGGAGCAAAGCAGATTACATCATCAAGTCTGCATGTTGATGTTGAGAATTAGCCTAAATCTGGGAGCACGTGTCAACTCCTAGGCCAATAACAGAGACCTAAACCCACACCCTGCAGTTAAAAGTTATGTGCACTAATTAATCTTTCAGAGCATTTTGGATCATTTTGATCAAACAGAATTACTACAAATAGAAAAGAGTGGGTCAATAGCAGCTTAATAGAACTCCATCTGATCTTCTTGCAGCATCTTAACCACTTATTCATGCTAGATAATCTCATGATCACTTCCCCTAGTACCCCAATTATGAAATGCAGGATGTGCTCTAAAGCCTCTAAATTTCTCTCATTCCTTCGTAACAGAAACCACCTAGACACTAACAATACAATAATAAGCCGTTCCAAATTTTTACCACTGAACAGTAGCCTAAATGATTAGCCGAATATGACAATAAAATTCAGGAGCTAGAAATACAAGCTAACATTCAGCTTTAACAGACAGCAAATTGGGAGTGGTTTCTCATGATTCATGAAACTAGATTTTCTAGCTCCATTTTGGACATCAAGTATCATCACTGCAGGGTTGAGGAAGGTGCTCAAAATATAAGAATTTAGCTCCCTTTTGATCAAATGTGTGCCACTGAAGGCAACCAGGTGTTGAATTGCAGTAAAGAAAATTAAAATTCACAACAAAACAGCAGCCAAAACATAGTTGGACAATGCACGAGAAAGATGGGGACCACACATTATACAGTAAAGATGGGGGCCACACATTATACAGTCGATTACTTGGCCCATACAGAAACAAATCTATTTATCCACTGGTGACAATCGTCACAAAATGGAACTTGGAAACTGGTATACTACATCTAACATGGCAACCAAGGTTAGAAACACAATTGATTCTTAGTGAACCCCCTATATTTCTAATTAGAAATAACTGCAGATACATGACAAAGGGCATCAGAAAAATGAAAGACATCATAATCTTTACCTTGACCGTGGGGCTTGCATCGATCCTTCTCCACCTTTTCATGTATCCCATCAAGCATGGAGATGAAAAATTCATGTGCATCCTGTTGTTCGTAACTGGCCAAGTTAGACGCATGTTGCCACCAACTGCATCCAATACAATCAAAACCAAGCCAAGCAGAAGAGTTAAACATCTTCAGAATGACCAAACTAAAATCCCAATAAATAAAAAAAGCAGTAAATATCAGATCCGCCAGACAGATTTAGATAAACGTAGCCCATAAAATACCACAAATCACACATTGTCCTACACTCAAATAACCAAAAAGTTAATAGCGGGTGTCACCTATACAAAAACTTTGCGGGGCTATAAGGCGTCCGATCCCCAGAAAAAACATCAGAAAACATTGCATCCATGTCACAAGCCAAACACAGCCTAGCATTCTTGTTGCCATTAATATCAGCATTACCCACATTTCTCTTTCCAGTAGCACTGGTGGTTGTAACACCATTCTTCAGCTTACAGTAGAACCTATTATGCCGATCACTCAAGAAATAATTCCTCAATGGCGGCGTATGAAGGAATGCCTGAAGCACTGAGTTCATAAAGCAAGTGTTTCCCAGATTATTCAATCCTCTCAATCCCCGCGGCATATCAAACGTGTAATCTAGCGGACTTGAGCTGCTCTCCATTAATACTCGATCCCGCATATCGGGTGACCAGGGACGGTAATCAACTCTCCGCCGTTTACGGAGATTTTCGGGCTTTGAGGATTGGATTGTGGCGGACTTTAGCGTGCCACTTTGGGATAAGACCACCGCAGCATCGAAATCATGGTCGTAGACCTGATCGCGACACGCACAGCAGAAGAGTTCTGCACGATCAACATCCACCGCGATCTCATGGCCTGGAGGCATGGACGTAGCATGTGCAGCAGCGTGAGAGGGTCCAGGTGGCGCGTGGCAAGAGACGGCTGCGCATGCCACACAAGCATATAGTCGAGGCCGCGAAGACTCTCCACACGCGCCACAACGGGGGACCTCAGATGGGTCCCTACGTATGGCGGCGCGTCCACCCGGTGGTTTCACCCTGAGACAGTCTTGGAGGGCCCGGAATGGCTTCGAACCGTTCCGGGCACGGAACTCTGCCAAGTGGGGACAAGTAGGAGGGGAAATCTGGCCGTTGAACCGGTGATGCTGGTGGTGCTGCTGGTGATTGATCTTTGATGACATAGAGGGAGATTGGGATAGTATGGTGGTCGGTGACGGTGGAAACCCTAAATTTGAAGAACATAAGGATCATAGATTATAAGATAAACGGCTAAGATTGAAGGAATGGGATTGACGGAGCATGGAGAGTGATGAAGATGAGGATTATCAAGGGAGAGATTGTGTTGTATTGTTTGGAAATGAGATGTTATGATAGTGCATATTAATGGAACTACTTTTTTAGACTTTGCATTTAATTATTATTTTTATTTAGTATTTATTTTTTGCATTTCTAAAAGGAGAAATCAAAGAATTGGAAAAAGATTGGAATTTTCTTACAAAAAGTTCAATAAATAACCATATATTCACAAATTTAGTTGTGCTTACTCTTTGATTTCCTTGACATGAAATTAAATTTTAAAGACCAAAAAAAATACAAATTGCAGACTTATGATCGAATTAAAACTATATAATTATGAGTCATAATTAGTTAGTTAGCATGTGACAGAGTTCCAAATGTTTTTTTTAAAGAATAATGGCAACTGCAATCTCAGAAGATAGAAGCTTATATTAACAAGTTTCTATTTTTAGAATAATTCTTAATGAATCCAGTTGTGATATAACAGAATTTTAAGTAGAAAATGTAACGTAATTTAATGTATTTATTAAATTGAAAATATATTTGTTCATATTATATCAGAACATATAAAAATAATAATTACAAAATGTGTATGAATTTATAAAAATGAATTGAAATAATTACAAAATGTCAAAAAAAATGAATTTAGTTTCCTTAAAAATGATTTAATTTTCTTTGACCAGAAAAATATTTTCTTTTGACTTATTTTCCTGAATGCCCCCAAACAACAGAAAACTCTGAAAAATATTTTTTCCTGTAAATTATTTTATAGTAACAAACGGAACCTCAGTATTAAGTAAAATTTAATATAAAATTGTATTACGTGCACTTTTCTCTTATTTTACTCAACTTCACTTATTAATAATTTCACTTTGATTTGATAACCCAATAATGCAATTTATTTTCATCCATCAGCTCTGAATATTACAGTTGAAGTGCTGAATATGAGAAAACCAGCACAGAAATGACACGAACACAAGACCAACCTACACATTCCAGCCATAAATCCCTACCTAAAATTCACCACATTAATTAATAAGAATGCATTTATACCCTCCTTTCCTTCAAGAAATGGAAGACAGTAAGAATACAAACTTCTTCAGAACATTTTTCAATTTGTAATTCACGATAAGCTACTACCATTCCCTGTCGTGGCAGTTATCAGACAACAAACATTTAAAACCCAGCTCACATCTTTCCTATTTTTCTTGACAGGATTGCAAGCCTTGATTTAGTAACAAGAATATTCACAACTCATCACCGGTCTCCTGACCATAACAAACTACTCAAAGAGCAATAACATTCATAAATTTTCTCTTAGCAAATGCAATCCACCATTTGTTTGGAGTCCCATTGGGTCTATATGCAACACTCAACAGCCGCCCGCTTGTTTCTTCCCTCATCTGCTTCAGATAATTTCTGAATAGCTCTGCGTGTAAGAATTCAAAAGCACTGATAACCAAAGGTTTTTAGTTCAGCAAATAAAAGATGTCATTTTGTAAGATGGAACCACAGAATGTCAAAATGGCCTTGACAACAAGGACCCCAATATGTCAAACCTTTCAGAATTATGGTCTCACAGAATCAATACTCTAATACAATTATTAGAGTGACCCATGGAAAGAAACTTTGAAGCCAACTGATACTGCTATTTATATTATTTACCTCATCGGATTTCAGTAATGCAATTCACAGTTAAGAACTGTCTCATTTTGGTGATAATTTAACAACAGTCATATAGAGACTTCCTCGACAAATGTACTGATATAATGAGAACATAATAATATGAAACACAGTCCCAGTAAAGATTATCTTCTAAACAGGAACAGCTGTTTATGGAAAGACTCATGATGTGCAAAGTAAATCATCAAGAGTCCATGAAACAAAACTGTTTACCATAATATATGCAGCAATAAACAACTAGAACACTAAATCAGTCTAAGTGACCAATTTCTGTAAATAAAATGAGAAGTCATAGGAGAAATTAAACACACAATCATAGTCAGAACAACAAAAAACCATCACAATAAATTAGTTTAAAGTAGTTTCTTGAAAATAGCACCAATGAAGCATTAGGAGCTAGGACAATTGATTATTCTATGAATTCTAGGTAGGTTTAGATGGTTAAATCAATCATTTTTAACATTAGCAGTTACTGCCTGCATGTTTCCGATAAAAACTGAAGCCATAGTTGATTTCCTCATGGCTGAATTCAAAAGAAAATATCATATAAAACAAGACTCCTGAAGTTTATCTGGGCATTGCTTAAAATATGTCCACCGAATTTTACATCCAAAAATAAAAAAGATACTAATGATCTTTACCTGCTTCCTTCTGCGATTCAGGATTCACAAAAAGGCCAGGAAAAGGAAAACCCGATTCTCCGGGAACAGGAACATTCTCCAGACCCAAATTAATGATTGCCTTGGTTCCTTCAGCCAAGGTTCTGCATCCTTCAAGCCTCTTCAAAGCCACATTGATATAAAATGTCAAATAAATAAGAAGCTTATCAGCTGGACTCTTAATATCAAAGTTTCTAAAGAAAACATTGGCGCGGAAAAATGTGATTGCTTCATCAACTATATCAGTTCTATCTGCATAAAAACATTCCATAATCCATAATTTCAATTAAAGAAAACATTTCCATGACAATAATTCAAATAAATAAGAGCATCTATTACTACCTTGATCTGAAACTGGAGCAGGACCTTTTATATGACTTTTCAAAGGAAGTAAAGGACACCCACAAGCTTTTGCAACTCCTTCTTCATCTACAAAGCTAGAGTGATAAACCTACCCAGAATGAACATTCATCTTTTAGGTTTTGCAAGCGAAGCGAAATCAATTCCAAAAATGCTACTTTAACAAAACAAACCCAAATTATAATCAACCATAACCAAGATTTTCTACGTGAATTAATAAAGCTAAAGATCTAAGATTTTCAATACGCTGCGATAAAGGCACATGCTCAATCAACCTAAGATGAAGAAATTGCAAGGCTGGAATTGAAATGTTTACATTCAAGAAATTTTTAACCATTTCTTAAAAATGGAAACAAAAAGATTGCAAGATAACGAAATAAATGAAATGGATACCATTTTTCTCCGACTAAATTATATTTTTTCGAGCTCACGAATCAAATTCTTGTAAAGGCGAGACAGTCTCAAGAACGTTGTTGAGCTGCCAGTCGGTGGGTGGAAATCATTCGCTCAGCATTTGATTCACCGTTCACGCAAAGGATGAATTCGTAAAACGACGGCGTCGTCATGTCCCAACGCATTTATTCTTGCCAAAGAGAATTTTCTAAGGGGAATTTTCTTGAAACGACGACGTTATATTTCCCAATGCACTATTCTAGCCAAGGAAAACTTTTCGTTCCAAGGGGCACTTTTTTTCAGCTTATTAAACTTCCTACTTATTCATCTAAATAATAAGAAATAATTATTTCTCTAAACTGAATTAATAAATTAATTATCTGCATTTGCAAGTAAAGTTTTAATTGAATAAAAAAAACTCTTTTTAATTGCAAGTAAATATAATAAAATAATGCCATTTTTACTATTAAATTAAATATTATTTGTCACAAACGATAAATAGCATTAGCAGAATAATACAATTATTTTTTTACTTTGTAAATAAAAATTAACAATTAGCTGGTCTTCTATTTTTCATAAGAAGATAGGAATAAAATTTTATCAATTTAATAAATTAAGAAAAATATTACTTTTGTTTTATAGTTCATAATTTTTGATAGAGATAATATTATTTGTACTTATGAACTTCTAAATGGATAAAAATAAATATTTAATAATAACAAAATTCACTAAAAATCTAATAAATAAATTCGAGGACTGAGGACGATCATATGGTAGCGGTGGTTAGGCAGTTAAGGTCCACCAGTTAGATTTTCATTGCTTTTGGACCGCTAAGGATTTTGCCGTAGTTGACATGTAAAATGTACTAATATATGAAAATTTGACTCTTTTAATTTTGGACAGAAATAAAAAAAAATGGTTGAATTATTTTAATTTTAGAAAAAAATAAAAAATAATTAACTAATGTTCATTTGATGAGACAAAATTTAGTGGAATTTTTTTATGTAAAATACTTATTAAGAGTTGTAAACTATTTTCTACTTTAAAGCCAATCATTTAATTTGATTGTAGGTTTTGTAATTAAGTTGTATTTAATTCATTTTTCTACAAAATAAATTTATTTTGCATTTTCAAGAGAAAAGGAGATTTTTCAATGCTCCAATGAGTCAAAAACTACCATTCCCCTAGTAATATAAGAACTCAACTACCTTTCAAAAACGTTGACACCCATTAAAGTTCATAAGTTGAAACTTACCAACCATTAGATTTGACAAATCAAAAGCTTGCAAAATGGACCTCATGATCATGACATGCAGTTCACAGTTTTATGTAACTGTACTAGAAAAGTTAAGGAATATATCGAAACCACCTGTGATAGATTTAAATAGCGTTTAGTATTTTGACTATTTTTTATAATATTTTTGATAATATAATATGATTTATCTTATAATGTTTAGTTTTTAATATTTTATATAAAGAAATTCAAAAATATCTATTAACTACTTAAAAAATTAAATAAAAAGTTAAATATTATTAAAATAGTTAATAATTATCAAAATAAACAGCTAATTTTTTGGACCGACCCTTTGAGCTAGAACTATAAGCACAAAGGCAGTCGTTTTCAATTGTCCGCTTCTAAAAAAGCTCATGTCCCACACTTCTTTAGGTCCTAGGAAGATTGATCTGTTATCTGCCATTAAGTCTTAACTTAGAAGCAAAGTAAAAATCAAAACTTGCCATTCGAAGCCAAGAAAACCTTAAATATTGCTTGAGAAGGAGAATTATCATGCACAATAAGTAATACTAATAGCAGGGCAATATTAATAAACAAATTACAATATTACCTAAAAATACCCCTAAAAGAATCAGAAACCCTTTCAAACATCATAACATGCTGGCCAGAATTTACACGTCATTTTTGGTGTTCAAGCCCCACCTGCCCTGCCCACGCCTTATAGGCATTAGAACATGCTTGCCATTCTTTACACCTCATTTTGGTGTTCAAAGCTCCTAAATTTGGCAAAGAATGATGCTGCTATAGCTAGCTGTACAATGTATAATGCAATATCAATCAGATCAGGCCTGTAAATGACGATGTCAATATGTAAGGTATATTGGCTAGAGGACCGCGTTCTTGAGCTAGCTGGTGAATGTCTTTTACAATGTCGAACACTGCTTCCGGTTGGGCGAGTCCAAGTGCATTTTCTGACATTTTCTTAAGTTCATCTGTCTTGATACTAAACCATTCTCTTACAATTCTTGCTGTTTCTTTTGGACTTCTGGTGAAAACACCTGCTCCATTGTCTACAACGTAAGGCACGTTTCCCTTTTCCTAAAACGTTGCCCAAAGAAGTAGAATTAGACCTAAATGTAATGAACATTTCCAACATTTTCTCAACACAAACTTCAATATAAACTGTTAAACAAGTGTAGTTACAGAACAATTGATCTCTTACTTGTCCTGGAATGTAGTCATTGAGAATAATCGGTAAGCCTCGAATCAATGCCTCTGCGATTGTACCTGGTCCGGCCTATAAAACAATACATTCAATTAGAATTTTACATGCTAATAATACATGATGTTAATAAAAATAGTTTCTATCTTACTTTAGTGATTATGCAGTCACATGCTCCCATCCATTTCTGCATCTGCGTTTCAAATCCTCTAACCTGAAATATCGAAGAACCGATCACTTGATGCTTCTGCATATCTATGCATAAGTTAGAGAAGTGCAAAAATCAATTACCTTAACTGGGATTTTCCATTCAAGACATTCAAGTGTTGATTTAAGAACCTTATTACGCCCACATATTATGATTAATTGCCCGATTGGTTTCTGAAGTTCTTTATCAAAAAGTGATTCTCCTAAAGCCTCTGCAGTTTTCTTTACAGGACCCATACCTTCACCTCCTCCCATTAGCAAAACTGCAGGCAAATTAGGATCCATCTCAAGCTCTCCTCTTAGTTCGTCCTATAAACGAGAAAGAAAGAAAGAAAGAAAGAAAAACAGCATTAAATCAGTATCAAACATGATTATCAAATTATAAAAATGTTTTTGATTCGAATATATATACACATGCACCTTGGAAAGAACTGCACGGGCGAAAGAAGGCCTGATGGGCAAACCGAAAACACGGATTTGAGACTCATCAAGACCATCTAGCAAAGCTCTTTTGGCTACTTCATTTGAAGGGCAATAGCATCTATTGACTCCAGGATGAAACCTGAAAATAGTTTCAGATTTTCAGTGCTATATATTATGTTGATATAGCAACTAGTTATACAATAATAAACAAAAAACAATTTAACTGAATTTTTTAACTAACCATGTCCGATGACAGGTATTAAGATCAGTGATTACTGTAGCAAAAATAACTTTCTTTTGTAGACCTTGCCATTTAAGCACCCATAAAGGAATATGTTGCATCAATGGATGTACACTGATGATAATGTCTGGTTTGTACTCCATTAGACCTGCTTCAACCTCTCTTCAGTCAAAAAATGGAAATGGGATTAGAAAAATTGCATTAAAATTGCATTGATCAAATCACATTTCCAGCTCTTTAATCCTCACACCGAGCACTACTTATTGACAGACATTCAATCATTGATCTACTAGCCTATTGACAATATTTTTATTAATCCAAAAATTAAACTTTCATGAAAATCATCTTGGAGAAGATAAAGAAGATAAAAGTGAAAAAGGCTAATTAATTAGGAAGTAAAATTACTTGGCATAGTAAGCAGCAATGGCAGCGAGATAGCATGAATGTATCCATCTTGGAGAAGTGCTGTGAAATGCAACCTTCCATAGCTGTACATGTTTAACCATGAATTTATATTGCCTTTCCATATCATTCAATGGCCAACCAGTGTACTCTTTCCACACATCCTTCACAATTATCTGAAATTAACCAATCATAACTATAAAAAATTAAAAGAAGAAACTGAAAATTCATTCTGAGAAAAATTAAATAAAATTTTGACAGGGAGAAAATAATTGTTTAGAGGAAACAACAAAAAGAAAAGACTTGAAGAAGAAGAAGAAGAAGAAGAAGAAGAAGAATTTGTTAAACAGAAAATTGAAACGCTTGTATAACACGCACATTTAATAACCCCAAAATTGGAAACTTCATGAAGAAATTTATTGCAGTAATAAAATTGATGAGGAAGCAAGAACAAAAAATTGGAAATTTCATAAAGAAATAGATTGAAGTAATATCACTGATAAACAAAGGAAGAACAAGAAGAAAAATCCAAAAGCAAAGCTTTACCTTTAACGTACAAAACAGAGCAATTGAAAAAAACCTCAAACAAGAAATTGGAAAGATACAAAACTAGAAGGCAGAGATCCAAGTAAGTCCAAGAAAGAAACAAAAGAACTCATTTGAGATAGTCTACATCAATTAAATCCAAGAAACAAACAAAAAAAATCCAAAAAATTAAATCAAGAAAATACACATACCCTGTATTCATCGCCGTACTCAATCTTGAAAGCATCACGAATGGCCTCTGCCGAAGCACGGTGGCCGCCTCCCGTGTCACTCATGAGGATCAACACATTCTTGGTTCTTTCAGCTCCAATTTGTTCTAACTCCATAGTTCCATCTTCATCAAAATCATTCTCAGTCTCATGAATATAATAATTCTTGGGTTCTTGATGATTTATACTGTAACTGCTGCTTCTGTTACTACTGTTGGCGCTAAAATTTCCATACACTCTTTGTAATACCTCCGTTATCGAAGTCTTTCTCGGCGACGCTACTTTCATTACCATTTCTAAACCAAAAACCAGAATAACGAGACAAACCAGTAACCAACTGCACAGACAAAGAAGAAGAAGAAGAAGAAGAAGAAGACAAACTAATTTTCAAAGATTCACAAAATAAAAAGAAAATTTAGGTAAAATGGAAGGCAGACGGATTAAACGGTAAATTTCCCTTCCCGCCACCGGAAATGGGATTCACCGGCGGAGAGAGAGTGGTTTTTGTTGTTTTTTTTTTATTTTTTATAGAGGGAAAGTTGGAGGGTGTTTGCGAATGTTAAGGTTGTGCTGTATGTCTGTCTGTCTGAGATGAGTTGGCCAAAATGTTATTGTTAGGGCGTTTATGTAATATGCTAAAGAATGAAGAATGATGCTTTGGAATTTTTGGTTAAATGGGTATATGAAGAACTTATAGCCGTCAGATCCGCATTTTCTTTTGGAATGTTCTGATGGAAAGATTCGAATCTTCTAACACCTTGTTTCAACAATGTTGGTATTTTTTTTTACAAGAAAATTACTACTTACTCCCTGAAATTTGACTGAAATTAATGATTTATTCTTATAATTTAATAAATCACTAATGAGTCCCTAAAGTTTAGTATCGTTAAATTATTTCTGATTGGACCTTCAGGGGACAGTTGGTTGTTCATAAGTGGTTGTTGTTGTGTTGTATCATGACTAAAGATTGGCATTACCCTAAATAAATCATTTCTTCGGGTGGGATGATAAGAAGTTTTTTTTTTTTTTACCTATTTTGTCAATTTAGTTAAATTGAAATAATTAAACATTGATTTGTACTTCACTTGAAAAACCTTCAGGTCCACTTTAATTATATGAATTGGAATTGACTAATTTTAGTGAAAGAATTAAAACCCGATTAAATCTAAAGTAACATAAGTTTACCATGATTTAGAATCATTTTTAAGGGCATGTTCAATAAAATTAACTACTTTGATAGTTATTAGCTATTTTAACAGTGTTTAGCTATTTGAATGACTTTTATAGAGTGGAAAAAGCTAAAAACATTACAGGAATTTACCTTTTGTAAAACGTTATCTTAATTTCTAAAAGTTAATTCAAATATTAAATTATAAAATACTTAAAAGTTATTATATTGAACGGCACGAGAGGATTTAGACTTGGATTTCATGGGATGGAAAAAGAGATTACTTATATTTTAAAAAAATGAAAATATTAATCCAAAATGATAAATTTTCTTTGTGCATGGTAGTTTTAAGAGTTCTAAATTAAAGGATTTTATTACAGAATCCAAAAGGACCCATTTGCAAATTTTCAATGTGATTTGTGAAGGATAAAATATTAATCACTTATGTAAGTAAGGTCTTGCTTTTGGTACTCAAAATTACAAAAAATGAGCCTCAATAATTAAAATCTTAATATACCAATAAATCTTTATAATCCCAAATATGTCTTTTCAATGATATTTCCTTTTAAATACGAAATATAATCTTAGCCAAATTACAAATTTATTTTACAAATAACAATAATGTATTAGATCTAACTAATTAATAAATTTTATTCAATTTGACACAATATTACAACATATATAACTATATTATGTACTAATATAGAAAACTACCATAATAGAGGGCAATTTCATGATTGACAATTATATTGAGGTCCTCATTGGAAATTTTCTAAATTATTTGAACAGGAAAACCTTGTTAAGCTAGGGAAAAACACTGTAATTGTTATTGATAAAAAGAATTATTAAAAAAATATTAACTGTCAATTTGATAAAAGCAAAGAAGATGCTTATTCCATACTCTAAATAATTAAAAAGAAAAATTTTTGGATATAATAAACCCAAGGTGTGAGAAAAACCATACGTTTCTATATAACATAATATATTTTTTTAAAATTAAATAAACTTGCTATCCATCAAGCGGTTGAATTAGTAAAAATAAATAATATTTTTAAATTAACTTTATTTGTAAAATTGGGATTCAAAATAAATAAATTTGCATGTGTTGTTTATTATTTGAAAATTTAGACATTTTCTAATCTGCTTCTATTGGCAAGGGTCCAAAAATAAAATATAATAGTTGTGTGGGGATAAGTAGGGATTTCCCAAAAGTGTATGGACCTAAGAGCAAAGATTTCATAAAATCACATTGGGTGTGGGACATGCCATGCGTTTTGGAAATGGGAGTGATTGGCTATTTGAAGCAAGTGGTCAAGCTGGCATAGACAGACTAAGCCAGCCACTAGTTTGATTACAAAAGTTCAATTAACTAATTAAATATTTTATTTTTAAATATTTATTCAAAGTGACAATTACTATTTATTATATTATTGTCATATTTAATATGTAAGTTATATGGTAGAATATAATATAACAAATAAAAATTAAATTATTTTTATTTTTTACAACCAATAACATTAAAATTTTAAAAATATTATTTTCTTACCGCATTTAATATATAACTTATTTAATACATAATATAATTTCTTAATTTATTTAATAAAATTTAGATTTAAATAAAAAAATTAATGTAATGAATCAAAAATAAATTACTTTTATTTTTTCTTCTCAAAAAAATTACTTTTATCTTTTAAAAAATAAAAATAAAATCCTTTAAAATGTTTTGTTTTTATCATATTTAATATATATCTTATACAATATATAATATAATTCATTATTTTATTCAAAAAAATTAAATTTAAATAGGAATTTGGATTTAATATGCGCAAATTAAACACCTTTATCACACTTTTAATAACAGTGCGAAGATAGAACAAAATTTGCACAATAGAATTTTAATTCCTAATTATTAAATTGTACATCCTTCAAATAGCTAGTATTGGAGAGAGTGCGAACTTTTTTACAAGAAATATGATAAATGATAATCACAACCAAACAAAAATAATTACGATTAATGATCATGATTATGAAAATGAAAGAAAATATGCATTTTTTTCTTGACAAGAAGAGAATATGCCTTTGATTCATGGAATTTCAGAGCATAATTTTCTATTACAAAGCCAATTTCAAATTCTATTACAAAACAATCTTTTATTTTCTCTTTGCATATACAATAATAGAAAACAAAAGATGATGTTCGGGTCAAGATAACGTTGGAGTCTAATTATGTCTATTCATAACGTTTGTTTATAGTGCGAGAAAAGATTTCTAAAACTCCGATCTTAAGCAAAATAAAGTACTTATCCTTGTACTTAATAAAGGCGCATGAATGCCTAACAAACATAGTGTAATTTAAAACTATTGCAGGATATATAAATTAACTTTTGAATTTTTTTAATTTAACATCGTAGCACCGTCAACTTTTATTTTGATTTATTAAACATTTCAATTTATAAAATAATATCTATAAACATTTCAATTTTTAAAATTATTTCATTGACTATTGTAATTTGTAAAATTAGATAATTAAGCACTTGATGAAAACTCATTCATTGGAAGGCCATTGGCTCCAAATTGATGGAAACTCTATCTAAGTTTCTTTACACACCTCGACTTTTGTCACCTTGGTTAAGAATGGAATGTTTCTAAGATTGAGACTTGATATGCGTAGAATTATCCTCATGTTGAAGTCTAACGAAATTATTTATTTAAATTAGGTCCATAATCACGTTTATGAATTAAAGCAATCACAGTAAGGACTCTTTAAAAAGTATTTTGACTTTTTTTTCCTAGTATATGATCATAAATACCCTTATTTTAGTAAGAAAACTTATTTTTATTGGTTTGATCCATTAAATAAAATTTTTACCAAATTTAATTATTGCTAAAATGGCGAACCACCGGTCAATTAGATAATTGGTATCCATAACTTATACGCCCTTTATATTTTTCATTTTCAACTAACATGGAATAACGTTTAAAACTCTTGTATGTAACGAGTGCATCCTTATAGAACATACACTTGAAATAAAATCCAATAGCTTATTAATAAATTGAATTTCAAGTTTTTTTTTTTTTTTTTTTGCTTTCGATTTATAGTTTTTTAAAAGCTCTATTTTAGAATTTAAATACTTAAAAAAAAAAAAGAAGCAAAAGGATCAATTATAGACACTTGATTGACATATTAATTTTACTTATTTAGTTATAAATATATTCGGTAAAACATTGGAATAAAAGCATAAGAGACAACTACACAGCACAATAACTTCATATCATGCTTCGTTGAATATTAAAAATAAAACTTTTCAAACCATAGATGGTATCGAACTCACAACCTTTTAATCCCAGTGAATCAAACTAATCCACTGCACTATACAGTATTGAATGTGACGTTTACTTTTTTTTTATTAATTTTTGATAATGCAATCCACTTCATGTGCTATTTTGAAGTTGAAAAGGAGGGAAAAGAAGGGATACTATTATTTATATCATTATTATATTCACGTAGCTGTAGAAGGGATTTAAACAGTGTATTTTAACCTTTTTTTTTAACAAAATTTATATTATATTAACTAAAAATAGAATAGGCATGTAAAGTTAGGAAAAACCAAATCCCAATGCAAAAATATCTATGGCTCAATTCTTGTAAAATTAGGAAAAAATGTAATTTTTAAATGCCAATTAAATATAGTTTGATTGATCTTTTTACCTCTTATAGGGAGTGAAAAATAGCTCAAAATGTTATTTCCATTAATTTTGTCTCTGGTCTATCCAAAATATCAAAAATATAATTTCAGATATAAGTTTTTTTTTTTTTAATAGCACGTATTATAAAATTTTATGTAAGTAAAAGGTATTCACTGCGCGCATATGCGAACACAGGACTAAGGCCCATTATAATATATATTAATGAAAAACAATAAAAATGAGGCTAATTATTTGATTCATCAACACAAATATATCAAAGCTATCTGCAAAAGTAAAGAAAATTAATGGTAATCTCTTTTCTACGTAGAAGCCTATGATCAATTTTGAAAAATTGGCAAATTTATTAATAATAAATATAAATTGGATACATCATAATATTTTTGTAATAATAAAAAATATAAATATAGAAAATTGAAATTTTCTATTTAGAGATGATTTTGGCACAAAACATTAATTTTTTAAATAAAAATTGGTGAATTAAGAAAGAAACTTTCCGCAATATAATGCATCTACTTGTTTTGATAATATATATTGGATTTTAGTAATTTTATGAAATAGTGATTTCTTCAAAATAAATAAATAAATAAATAAATAAATATATATATATATATATATATATATATATATATATATATATATATATATATATATATATTCGCAAATACACTTAAATAAATTGACTAATTAACTAAAATATCATGAATATGTACATACAGGGATTTATTGTCTTTCCATTTTTTTAATTATGCAAAAATCTGAACTCTATAAAAATCTAAGCAAAACTCTTGAATAACCTTTTTTTTAAAGAAGAAAACTCTTAAATATTCTACTATTTTAAATAAGTAATTACTTATAAAATAAAAAAAAATCCATAAAATAAAAATTGATCTGTAAAGAATTCCATAAAATAAAATAAATATATATTGAATATTTTCCTAAAATTCCAAAACAACCCCTTAAAACTTCACTGAGTTATAGCCCTAGCCCCACTTTTATTCTTTCATTTTCCAATACGTCCTTGCATATATATACTCGTGTAATTCACTCCATTTCCGCAAATTCCACAAGGCCCCAAAATCTAGGGTTTCCATATCTCTGGTAAGCGCTTCGTCTCTTCTCCATCCCCTTTTATCAATTCCAGTTTCCCCTTCGAAAATTAATCAATATCATCTAGTCGATTAGCTTATTCTATTTTAAAAATTTGTTCTTGAATTGGTTTTTGGATTCGGGGATATCTGCATGGCTAGCTGTTTTCAGTTGACCAGCACTGAGAATCCTTTTCTGGTTGTATGGCTTCAATTCTGGTATGGCAACGGTGTGTAGTGATAGTGCATGTTATGTTTGTTGCTTAAAGTTGTAATTTTTGGGATTTTTTAGTTGTTTTGCTAGGAATTGGAAATGTAATGTTGTGATCCTCCGCCATTGGTAGCTCAATTTTATGTTCTGTTCTGTTTGATCATGTTTTTATAGTACCTTGTTGATTGTAGAAATGCTATGCAGTAAAATCTTGAACTGATGGACTACATTCTTCGTGCTGTATTATTTTTGTAGGTGTCAGCTGGTTGTAATTTTGAATATTATATTTATAGGAGTGCATAAGGCACTGTGACTTGATAATTAATATTCTACATTGCATTCCTTATTCTTTTAGTTGAGGTAGCTCATGTTTGGGTCTGCTCTGTCAAGATAGTTCTTGCCACTATATTCCGACATTGGTGGTGACTGCTTTGTGCTTGCAATATTTTGAAGCAAGAATGATTGCATTTCTAACCTTTTCTTTTCATGCCTGTACCTGAATTGATTGTCATTGTCATGGCAAATGGTGGAGCTAGGCATCTTTTTTTGTTGGTTGGTGGTGGATAACTAGTGTTTCCCAGAATCCGCATTCTGATTTCCCATAGCATAGTGAAAGTGCATTCAGTGATATGCTTATTAAAATCACAATTCGAGAGCTTTTACAGATGCTATTCACATCATAATACATTCCAAATATATTTATTTGTAAAGCTTCTTATGGTCCCATTAAAAAGAAGGAAAAAGAAGAAAATAGTTTCTAGTATATGAATTTGTAATAAATAAATATCTTCGACAGGGATGCTTTTGAAAATTGCTTTTCATTATCAGAGTCGAAGGTCTATTATTTTCTTAATCATGCGTAATTTTTCATCTGATTTGGCTTTTACTCTTGATCTTTGAAATAATTATAATGCATAAACTGACCTAAAACTTTATTAACCTGTTAACTTAAGTTGGAAATTTTATGTAGTCAATGTTCCTTATTCCTAAATTGTTATGCTTAATTATAGCCCAAATTTGTTGATGGCTTTCCTCTGTAATTGCTTTATCAAAACATGGGCTCTGACTGGAATTAGGTTTGCATACAGAAGTCTTACTTTGGAGCTTAAGGGTACCATATGACATATTTCTTTTGACTGGTCATGACACATCTTTTCATCATATATCTGAATTGCAGAAGTGATTCCAATGCCAAGGAGAAAGCTTATTCTGATTTGCCAGTCCGGTGGTGAATTTGTCACTGGTGATGATGGGTGTTTATCATATTCTGGCGGAGAGGCGCATGCTCTAGATATCAATCCTGAAACTATGTTTGATGATCTCAAGCTAAAATTGGCTGAAATGTGTAACATAGAATATAAATCATTGTCCGTCAAGTACTTTTTACCAGGAAATAGGAGAACTCTCATTACTTTAGCTAATGATAAAGATCTGAAAAGGATGTATGATTTTCATGGGGAGTCAATCACTGCAGATATTTTCATTGTCGGTAGAGCTGGTTTTAATCATGAAGACTTACATATGCATGCTAGCAGGTATAGTTTCCTTCCTTCAGGTGTATCATGTTTTTACGAGCGTAGTTAAAATAAAAAAAAAAAATGCATAATTTTCTTTTGTCTTCTTTTCTTTATTTAACTTGCATTGCCTTGTCTGAGTTATCCACAGACCATCCCATATAAAACTGGCTGAGACAGTGTCTGCAGCTGCAGCATCTCAAGATGATGCACATATCCCTTCAGCTGCTTCTGTTGGTGATGCAATTGCCCACAGCTCAGATATACTTGATATGAGTGCTACCCCTGCTGATACTGTTAAGAAGCGAAGGCGCACTGCATCCTGGAAAATTGGTGCCAATGGTCCTATCATCGTCTCTATTGCTGATAAAGTTGGGGAGACAAGAAAAAGTTCATCTCGAAAGAAGAGTTCTTGGAATCATGATAATGCTGGTCTCATAGATGTTGATATAGAAGAGGAACCAGGTATTGTACCTGGTGTTGTATCAGAGATAGATGTTTCTCATTATTCATCTCCTGGTGTCAACCATAAAGATGCATCACTGGAAAAAACGGTTGCCTCTTGGAAAGATGGAATTACTGGTATTGGCCAAGAATTCAAAAGTGTAGTTGAATTTCGTGATGTGCTGCAGAAGTACGCTATTGCAAATCGTTTTATGTACAGATTAAAAAAGAATGATACTAATCGAGCAAGTGGTGTATGTATTGCTGAAGGTTGTTCTTGGTTGATCCATGCCTCCTGGGTTCCATCTTCTCAAGTCTTTAGAATAAAAAAGATGAATAAAGCTCATACATGTGGAGGGGAATCATGGAAGGCTGCACATCCAGCAAAAAGTTGGCTGGTCAGCATTATAAAGGACAGGCTAAGAGATAGTCCACACCACAAACCTAAAGACATTGCTACTGGTATTTTTCAAGATTTTGGGCTTGAGCTGAACTACACACAAGTGTGGCGTGGGATTGAAGAAGCAAGGGAGCAACTTCAGGGTTCATATAAAGAGGCTTATACTCAGTTGCCTTGGTTCTGTGATAAGATGGCAGAGGCAAATCCTGGTAGTTTTGTGAAACTCTGCATTGGTGATGACAACAAATTTCAGCGACTTTTTGTATCATTTCACGCCTCAATACATGGTTTCAAGAATGGCTGTCGTCCACTTGTGTTTCTTGACTCTACAGCACTTAAATCAAAATTCCATGAGGTTTTGTTGATGGCTACTGCAATAGACGGGAATGATGGTGCTTTTCCAGTTTCATTTGCCATAGTAGATATTGAGAACGATGATAATTGGCATTGGTTTTTGGCACAGTTGAGATCAGCAATCTCAACTTCACAACCAATAACTTTTGTTTCTGATAAAGAGAAGGGGCTAATGAGATCTGTGCTTGAAGTATTTGAAAATGCGCACCATGGTTATTCTATTTATCACCTGCTAGAAAGCTTCAGGAAAAATTTGAGAGGCCCATTCCAAGGAGATGGGAGAGGGACATTGCCTGGAACTCTATTGGCTGCTGCGCG
The DNA here is from genome assembly GCF_041381405.1 of Jatropha curcas. Taxonomy (NCBI): domain Eukaryota; kingdom Viridiplantae; phylum Streptophyta; class Magnoliopsida; order Malpighiales; family Euphorbiaceae; genus Jatropha; species Jatropha curcas. The sequence goes on along the minus strand of NC_143158.1, from coordinate 6,904,464 downwards.
TGCAGTCCGACTTGATAGTTTCAGAATGTTGACTGAGCAAATTAAACAGGTGTCTTCAAATGCATATGATTGGGTTATGCAGGTTGAAACAGAATATTGGACAAATGCATTATTCAAGGGTGAGATTTATAATCAATATACCACAAATTTTGCCGAGTTATATTCTAACTGGATTGAAGAAGTGCGGGAATTACCCATCATACAGAAGGTAGAAGCACTCAGATGCAAAATGATGGAGTTGATACACGAACGCCAAATGGATTCAAAAGGGTGGACCACAAAACTTACTCCATCCAAAGAGCAAAAACTACAAGAGGATACTCTAAAAGCACGTAATTTCAAAGTACTATTCTCGTCTGATACCCTATTTGAGGTTCATGATGACTCTATTCACGTTGTGGATATTGTTAAAAGGGACTGCACTTGTCTAGAGTGGAAATTTACTGGGTTACCTTGCTGCCATGCAATTGCTGCCTTCAATCGCACAGGGAAGAGTGTATATGATTATTGTTCAAAATACTTCACAGTTGATAGCTTCTGCTTAACTTATTCCATGTCTATAAATCCGGTTTTAGACATTTATGAGCCTCCAAGGGAAGAAGATGGTTCAGACACAAGGGAAGTGATTCCTCCTACTACACCTCGACCACCGCCTCAGCCAAAGGAAAGACAAATTAGAAGAAAGGCTGAACTGAAAAGGATAATGACCTGCTCCAGGTGTAAGGGAGAAGGGCATAATAAGGCTACCTGCAAGGAACCCTTATAAGGAGTCATTTCTCAGTCTGAGCTCAGCTAATTTTCCAGATTTTTACTAATTGAGGGGAAAAATAGGAGTAAATTTAGGCCTGTACTATCCTTGTGTATGTCTGACAGTGTACAGTTTTCTTAGTTCTTTTATATGGAGCTTAACTAGTTCTTGCTAATATCAATTTTGATGCAGTGGTCTGCTTTGTGGATCATGACATTGATTGCATAGTAATGTGGATGAGTAAGAGCTCCTTCAGATACTGAAATTTACTCTTCTCAAGAACCAATTTTTTCTGTGTTTGGATGGTAGGATTGCTGAAATGTGGTCTAGCTATCTAATCTAATTACAAGAATCAAGGGATATGAAGGTTAATCCAATCCAATGTGAATAATAGGTTAATCGACGCTGCTGAAATTATGCTCAGGATACTGCAGGACAGCAAGTTGATACCTTGGGGATTTAAAGTATGGTTATTTGTGGGCACACTAATCATTGATTTCTCCGGGGTTTATAAGTATTATTTTCCTAGTTCTGGAAGGAAATGGCCTATATATAAGCTTCGTTTGCATTTAACCCCTTGATTGATATTTTAAATGAATTTAAAATGTTGAAGTCATTTGTCAATGATAGGATATGATTTAGTGATACATGACATTTCATATGAATTTAGGCCTAATGCATAAATTTGACCCTGAATTGTGATTAATTTTTATTGTGGCTCTTGAATTTTGTGATAGTTCACTCATGACTCCATACTTTTGTATGTCAATAATGACTATACTCCTTGCCAAAATCAAATATATTCACAAAAATTCAATCATAATTCTACATTTTTTTCATTTTATTTTAGTAAAGGACATAATTATTATTGAAATGTGAAATACATGATCATTATGGGTTCTATGTAAAACTCAGGAGGTCACAAGGATAATTGCCAAAAATATATGATTAAATTTATACATTAGGTCTTATATTATATTTCACAAGATTGAAAACATATGAATGATGAATATTTTCAAATTTCATACCAAACATGAGAATTTAAAATTCTAAACAAATTTTGTTAACCAAAACAAATTTATTTATAGCATGTCTTAAAATTAGCAGGTTGGATTCTTGTTGATCTTTGGTTGAATTTGTTTTGACATTTTCACCTGTGCGCAAGGGAGAAAGATATTGTGAAACGTGAACTCCACAACTAAAGATTGGATCATTACTAGTAATATTACAATAAAGGTGTTACGTAATTATTATAGCTATAGCATTCACTTGACAAAAACCATGATGCTTCCTACCAGAGCTAATACAGAAAGAAGCTACTAATGTAGAAAGAGCTCCTTTGATATTCTTGGCAGCAATTAGACTAGCAACATTATGCCACTCATGGTCTTCTCCGGCCGGTCTCCCTAGACTAAATCAACCACCTATGCTTCTGTCCAAGTTTACCATGTAATTATTTTTAGTTCTCCTGGATAGTCAGTATCATGTTAGTAAAGTCAATATGTATATTACTCCTGTCCTTTTGAAGCATCCTCCTGAGAGATCAAATCTGAGCACAATGGACAAGTCGGATCGCATCTATCTTCAAGGCTTGTTCTCTGCTCCAAACAGTCTGCATGATAAACATGACCACAGACTAGAACTGCCACAATGGAGCATTCGACAGAAGAGAGCGTGTCTCCAAGAAAATATGGCTTCCGCCTTAACAGCTTCTGACAGATCCCACATATCATCTTCACTGCATCAGATGTATCTGTTACCAAAGAACTAAGCTTAATTCTGTCTGGTCTGCCAAATGCTTTTTCCCTGTTCTCTAAGAAAGAGAGAAAGTTTTAAGTCAGTGTAAGCAAATGTAAAAAGCTAATACCATAAAAAGTTATTCAACCCATTGATGCACGATATGCATGATTAAGCATAATTAAATTAAAAATGTGACCAAAGGTAAACTTAATGGGAAAAAATGGCCTAGGTATGCAACATTGCCAAACATAGACATGTCACCTGTATGGTGTCCAAACTCTGAACCAGACTGGCTGGTCAACTTGAAAGGAATTCTCTCATCACGCAAGGGGGCAATCTTTCCATGAGAAGTTGATGTGTTGGCATGATTCCCTGAATTCCTCCGAGAGTAATGATGACCATAGTGATGGCGTGATCGTTTCAAGAATATCGAACGGCCAACATTGTAATGCTGATGTGCAAGAGAAGAGTGCACATTCAACAGCTTCACACTACTATCTGTGACATCCATCCCAGGTGAAAGAGGCTTTAATTCACTAGAGTTGAGTAAATGAGAAGATTTCTGCAATAAGAAAAAACACAAACGATTACATTCATTGATGAAGCACATGAAAGTGAGATTCCTATGTTAACAATTCGAATCCACATAGTTTTGAATTTTCAACTTTTCCTTCTCATTATCAACCAAAAGTTTTGTGTAGAGATCATTCTACACTACAAGAACTATGAAAAGATAACGAACAGTATATGCAAGAAATTCTCATTTTTTCAAATTTGATAAGCACAAAACTAACCTCACTGGATAATAATTCTGCTCTGGAAGAGCACGGCATATTATCTGCAGCATTCAAATATAAACACGGTGAGTATTTACATGCCAATTATTAATAAAGAATTGACATAACAAAGTTTATATTTTAATTCACAGTGACTTCAGATGCAAAATTGTAGAGTTCTTCTCAAGACCAGGAAAAACATCCAACCACATAGTAAGGAGCATAAACATCGGATTTACAAGCAGGCAAGACAAACTTAACCACTATAAAATTAAAGAAAGGAGGCAAATATCACTGAAGGATCAAACATTGCTCAAGCAGGTATGCAAAATTGAGGTTAGTGTACTTGATCAAAGAGGCCATAGAACCTGAAGGAGAGGAATGAAAAGCCTAGTCTATAAGAATGACCAAAAAGCATAATAACTTCAAAAGCTGTAAGCTTAATGATGAGTGCAAAAGATAATTCGCAATCCGTGATTCCTGGAAAACCTAAAAAAAAGGGTGAAATAGGGCAAAGATTCTTGTTAACTATTGCGAAATTCAGTTATGGTACACTATTAAATAGCTCACAGAAAGAATCCCTGTCCAAATCAATAAAGTAACACTAAGGTTGAAATCAAAAAAGCTTGCATAATCAAATTGCAACTCTGAGGAATTACATAATCCAAACTTCTATGGAAAAATTTTAGACCTACAAGGTGGTTCAACTAGACTAGAATGGGAATGGCAATAGTTTAGAGGATCCTTATATTATCAAGGAACATAGACAATGCAATCACTTTTAGAATGATATCAAAACATCTAAAACGCAAAATGATGATTGATGAACCACAAACAATATTAAAGCCAGGGCCAGACTCAACAAAGTGTTAAAAGTACAAACTCAAAGCATACATCACATTCATTATTTTATTACATTGCTTAAATAGTATTCATTTTCGTTGGCATTTCCCATTTCTTTCTTATTTTTTGGTACTTTTTCTTTCCCTTTTAACTTTGATCAATTCATTTGACCATTTTACTTCAATTCCACAATAAGCCACTTCAAGACCAAATTACTCGCATTACATCTCCAGAATTCAAATCAAAACTGAAATCATTATCTGCTACGATTTTCATATCATTATTTTTGCAAAAAACAAAAACAAGTTATCAAATCTTGTTAAAGAAAAAAGGGCTGAAGTAGCTATGATCATCAATCCGGGACAATTTAAACCAAAGCAAAAAACAAACTAAGCATTAAATATTGACCAGCTAACGATTAAGCAAAACCTAAAGCATCAAATCTTAATCAGCTAACAATTAAACAAAACCTAAAGCATCAAATCTTGATCAGCTGACAATTAAACGAGAAAAAAAAAAAAAAAAAAAAAAAAAAAAAAAAAAAAAGAAGCAAAACCTAACTCCTCATCTTGTCCGTCAAAAGAAGATTAAAGAGGTAAAAGAAAAACCAAGTCTTTCTGGCTCGTCTTATATTTTACCAAATTCCCACAAAATATAAAAGCTAACCCACCTCAACTAAAATCAAGAATCTTTCAAGAATTGCTTAACTTAAAGATTATTTAACTCTCCAATCAAATGCCACCATCAACGCAAAATCAAAAGCAAAAATTCACATTCCCTTTATTTCCATGCCACTTTCCACCATTATCTCAAAAACCAAACACATGAAAAGAGGATTGGTAATCAAGAAAATAAATAAATTAAAGAAACTGTACCCGAAGAAGAAGGGTTTTGGTTGGCGTTGTTGTCAGTAGAAGGAGAAGTTCGCTTTCTTTTCCCCATAATAAATAAGAACGTTGATATTTTTATGATGTTAAAAAAAGATTGGTGTAATGTTTAATGGCCAAGAATTGATTAAGAATCGTAGGGTTTTAGTTTCTTTATAGCTTTTTAGGTTTTGAGAGAGAGAGGAGCGAAGGTTAATAAGCTAGGAAGGAAAGGCTCTGTTGTGGATATGCTAGCGGTGTTTAAGCAGTTGAGGGAAACGGGCAAGGTGGTCTTTAGTGAACGTGTACGGTAATCACCCACACGCGCGCACGCACTCACAAACCGAAGAGTTTCGGTTTCTGGTGAAAAATGACAACATACGAAAAAGTCGGTCATAGACACAGAGATACAAACACTTTTGTTTTCTTTTGTTCTTTTTTTACTCGTAAATTTTTATTTGTACGTCGAATTAATTTAAAATTTATTTTAAAATTAATTTAAGAAATAAATTTAAAGTTATGATTACTTTATAATTGTTTTTATAAATTATTTTATATATTTAAATAACCATAATTATTAAAAAATTAAAAATATAATTATTTTATTCTATTTTACTTTTTTCTCATTTTTTTATAACAGGATTAAACATTATTTTATATTTTCATTTTATAAGTTTCAATTATTTAAAAAATAAAATTTAAAGTGAATTATTTCTGTCGAACATAAAAACTAAGCGTAAATCATTTATACTGCATTAAATGATAAACATAAACAAATTTGTAAATGAATTAAAACGTGAAATAATATTACATCATACGTATAAATTAACGACTCCAATAACTTATTATATTAGGAAAACTCAATAAATTTGGCAGTTATAATAAATATTATGCTAGCACGCTAAAGTGGTAATTGCATACATAGTCTGATAATAAATTTAGGTTTGAATCTCTCTTTTAATATTCAGTACTAAATTATGATTAGTGGTTTTGATTCCAAACTACAACCGAACCGTGCACTTATTGAAACTAAAACCGCAGTCTTAATTTAAAATTGGCGATTCCGATTTAAAACCAATGGTTCTAGTTTAAAACCGTAAAAAACATGTTCTTAAAAAAACTCTCAATTTTTTTATTTATTATAATTTACTAAAGTAACTTTTAAGAATTTTTATTAAATTTATTTAGTTTTTTCCATAGTAATATTTAATATTATTATTTATTAAAGCAACACATATAAAAACAGCATTGTAAAAAGTTTGAAATATATTATTTAATTTTAGTTCCAACCAGAATAAAATCAAACCGACGATTTCAAAATTGTCTAAAAACCGTTTAATTTTTTTTATAATTGGAATCGACGATTTTAAAATTGAAATCAACAATTCTTGAACTGTAGTTATGGAATAGCAAAATTCCCCTTCAATTCTTTTTTTTTTTTTTTTAATTTTGCCTTGTAAAAAGGTGAATTATTTTTATGATTTGGCTTCTCTAATTTTTGAAAAATCTTTTTACCCTTAATTTTAGAGTCTAGCCCCGAAATTATTTAATGTTAAATTATTTATCTCTATAATTAGAGTTTTTTTTATTTCATCTTTCATAAGGTTTTAATATTTGAATTTATTTGAGGTTTCACACTAGATAAGAGTTTAATATTTGAATTTATTTGGCTAGAAAATTCAAATCTTAATTTGTAAATATAAATTTTATATACAACAATGTGATTTATTTCTCTGTTAATGCTATTGACGTATAGTAAGTAACATTTATCTATATACATCATATACAATAAATTTTTAAAAATATAACATTTATCTATATACATCAGAAAAATTAATTTTATCATTCAAATTAAATATAGAATCAATATCACTACAAAGACTTTGTATCTTTTATTAATATAATCTTCAAACATAAAGATGTAATATCATATCTTTAATTTTGTTATTCGAAATAGTAAATTCTATGTTTGGTTTAATTATTTATAATATTTATAGATTTTAATGAAATTATATTTCTAAAACAAGATAAAGTTACTTTTACATATCTAATCATTGTATGATTTATTTCATTAAAATAAATTGATTTTCAATCACCTACTAATGCATCAAAATAAATCATTATTATTATTTTTTTTTTGAAAGGAATCATTAAATTCTATTCAACTGGCTACATTTTTGCAATTACTAACATTTTCCAATGATCAGTCGTATAATGACTAGTGATGATTTTTATTTTCTAAATATCACATAATAGACAAATTTAATTTTACATTAAAGCACATAACTTATTTCAAAAAAATTTTACAAATATCATATATACATCAAGCTAAATTTTATGGAATCGCCTTATCAAAAACATAAATACCAAATTATCTTATGTATATATGTGTACATTTTTAAGAAATCATGTAGTAATCTATTTGGTCTTTTTCACTTATGTGAGGAGTGAGATGTTTCAAGTTCGAGTTCACCACAGTTGTTTTTATCAATTTGGTGAGTCAAGGAGAGCACTACCCTTGTCGTGTAACCCGTAGTGTTATTTCAGTTCATAAAAACCTCCAATTGATTATATATATATATTATTGAATAAATACGGGCTAAATGCACAAATACATCTCTGTATTCTATAAAAAACATTTATTAGTAATATTAAAGTTTTAAACATGAAAAAACATCTAGAGATAGGATAGCTCAAAGGTAGAGGTAATATTTGATGTTGATTTATTTGGGTTTGGGTCGATCAATGCTAAAATGTTAATACTAACATGTTAGACAGCTAGCTTGCCACCCTTATATACTCTCTGTGGATTTAATTTTTAGTCGATACGGGATTATTACCAAAATCCATGGTATAACATTATAAAAAAAAATCACAGTAATTCAATTAAATTATTCAATTCATTTTTTTAGTAGGTTTTAACTCCATAGTGAAAGAAATACTTTTTATAATTTACATGGGCATGCCAAGCTAAATGGCATGAATCCAATTCAACATCTGTAATGCAATCTTATCCCAAAAAGCACCCCACTTTTATCACTTTAATTTGATACTTTTCACCTGCTTTGATTCTCATTCTTTTCTTCTTTTTTCACAAGAAAATGTTTGATTATCCAATTAAGTTACAACAAATTGGCTCCTAATTGCATTTAGGTACACCAAGTTCAATATGAGGAATCAAGTTACCCAATTTTGTATTCAACAATTAGTTGGTTTCAAAAAGATGTATTCTATGAGATGAAAAAAAGATCTATCATAGAAAATTAGGTAACTCATGTCCAATGAATGGAGGAGAGACATGGAATTAGGTAGTAGGAGGGTTCAATCAAAGAACCAGAATTTGCAATTCTAATAAGGGTATAATTGATATTTTGAATTGTTAAAAAATACAGCATACTAAGTACGAACTGTGGCTCAGTTGGCAACTCAGACTAGACATGTGGAAAGAGCTCTCGAGTTCACTAAACGCATCTGCAGAGAGAGATGAGGAGCATTAACTGCAACTAATTCTCGAACGCCGTCTTTGATAATGTGATAATAGATAATTTTTTTTTTTACCTTTATAATAAGTATATTGATAATGTTCATGAGTGAAAGCGAATAATACATTTGAATCAAAAGAAAACTATAATTGGTCATTGAATCTCTTATGTCTTTTATGTGTGTTGACCTTTAATTTCAAAAGCTCAATTTTAGATAAATTATACATTATTAATAAATTCATGATACAAATGAATTTTTTTTAAGAATTTTGTGAATATATTAATTACAATTAGTATTTTTATTTATTTTTTATTTATTTATAAAAAGTTAAATGACAGTGTTTTTTTAAAAAGAATTAATAGCCCTCCATATAAAAAAGAGACGAGCTCACATATTAATTTTACAATACTGCGAATGTGTAATACAAGAATAAAATTAATAATATTAGAAATCAACATTTTCTGCTAGACCATTTGATTTAATGTTGACTTTTTCTTTATTATTATTTTTATATATTTTTCTTAAATTGGCTGCTTTACAGTTAGAAAATTACTTAGTTTGATATTTAAATTCTGTTTATGAAAATCCAATTGTGGGTTATCACATATTATTGTCAACCTTTCACAAACATGTTCTACACAAATTGGAATTTATCGTGAAATCCATGCCACGTGATATTTTGTACAGATTAAATCTCAGTGGTTGAAACGATTTCAAATTAGATTGATACATATTCTCAATAAAATTCAATCATACTATTAATTTCAGAAATAATTACTATTTTACTCTTATATTTTATTATAATTTTATGAATAATTACTATTTTACTCTTATATTTTATTATAAGGAACTGTTTTATCATTGTATTTTCAAAAATAAATGATTTTGTCCATAATATTTGATTCTGTATAATAACTTTATCCTTTAATTTATTTTTGTACTTTTTCATTAAAATTTTAAAAATAATTATGATTTTTTCCTTATATTTTATTAAAGTTAACTAATTTGTCATTCTGATTTTAAAAATAAACTATTTTAGTCTGAAAAATACAAAAACAAAATAAATAATTTCAACAAAATAGTAATTACTCTAGAGTTATTTAAAGAAAAAGTGCAAAAAATAGATAGAAAGATATATAGTTAAACCGAATTAAATATTAAAATAAAGTAATTTATTTTTAAAAATACAGCAAAATAATAATTAACCTTTAACTTTAACCAAAGGTTTGGTCCCAGTTCCATTTTTATAACAACGGATATTGCAACCAATGGAACCCATTTGGACATGGAAGGAGTAAAATGTCGGTCTCCAAGAAAAACAACATTGTAGATTGGGTTGCAGGTCCATTATTATGGGAGCAACGCTCGTAGGCTGTTAGGCTATTGTCGATTTTGGGTGAATGGTCCAGATCTTCCCACTCGGATGATTTGTGGGTCCACCCTAACAACTCATGATTAGGTTCATCATGTGGCCAAAGAAAATGAAATTCCATCAATTAAATTAAATTTAAAAAAGAGTAAAAAATTAAAAGAGATAGAGAAGAAGAAATAAAGTAGTAAAAGAGAAAAAGTCAGATTCCGGCAACGAATGCGTCTAATTTACGCTCTCTACTTCCCTGTTTGAAAGTTATCCGAATATAATTGCCACCTCATCATCATCATCCTCAAAGTTCAATTCCCATTATATAATTTTACCCTATCCGAAAAAATAATTTCACAAAGTAAATGACGAAAATACCTTTCCATATCATAAAGAAAAAGCCAATATTACTATTATTATTATTAACTTGCATAAATTACGCGATTAAAATTAAAATAAAAGAATTTGAGGAAAATTCAAATTTATTTTTACTTTCCAAAACATAATAGATATTATCATCCGGCATCATAGTAATAGTGATGTTAATTCGGTAGTTAAATAGTGATGACGTCAGCTGCACGTGGCAAAATCCTAGAATATAATGGTGCCAACTCAGCAAACAATAGACATTTATTATTTGTAATTAATTCAAATTGGATGTTAATATTGTTAATTAATTTATAACATTAGAAAAAGGATGTAGATTTGGTTTTCACACCTTGTGTTGTATCCATAGCCCACGTGCTTTTTTTTTTTTTTATCATTCAATATATATTTTTTTAACCCTCCATCCTATTTTTTATTTAATATTGAAATATTCAAATAGGTGTAACCATACCATACCATATTATAAGACTCCCTGTGAATTTCCATTTTTTAATTAAACAATTTTAATTTTAATAAAACAATGTCACACTCATTAGTCATAGTTATGAATTTGAGTTCTCCCCCTAATTTTTTTATTTATATTAGTGATATTAGATATTATGCTTTACCTTTAAAATAAAGTATTTAAATTATAATTAAAAAATCATAATAAGAAACAATATCATGGTAATGGGTTAGGAGGACACACACAACCTTTATTAACCATTTTGAGGGCATGTCAATTTGTTGAGTTAGATTATTTCTTTAGCTTTATCTCATGAGGTGGTATACATATAAGGATAATAAAAATGTGGAGACACATGTTAGTACTTTAAAAATATTAATTATAAAGTATAATTTCACTCAACTAATTTAATTTGTCTTCATACCCATTATAGCTTAGATTTTCAATTTTTGAAAATAAAAATTCTATACAATATACATATATATATCCTTTTGACCACATCATAATATGATGGTAGGCAAATTGGGCTCGACTTGATCTCAATATGAGTTTGAAAAAGCAAACTCAGCCGCTTGAATTTAAATTATATGCTCAATTTATTAAAATTATATTCATGTGTTGACTCGTTTTTTTTTTATCTTAACTTGTTTAGACACTTTTTTTTTTTTTTTTTAATTTACTCACGTTAGTGACTCGTTTACACTTTTTTTTTTTTGGAAATTAAGAGTAATAGTAGAATATTAATTACTAAAATTAAACCTCATGGGTTGTTTTCTTAAGATTAGATGATTTTCGAAGGATAAGAAAATGAAATTACGGATATTAGACATTTTTCTACAAAAAAACAAAACACAACCATTTTAGATCTGGCACCATAAGATTGCTTTTCTTCTGTTTCTCTTTCTCTCACCTCACGCACGTTAAACAAACCACACCTTAAGCCCCACATACATACACATACATATACTGTTCTCTCTCTATATATTTAACCGTTCCTTCCGCTCTACCCAACCAACAATCCCTCACTCTTCGTTTCATTTCTTTTCAGAGCCCACGCTCTCTCTTTTCTGCTTCACTCTGTTTTGCTCTGTTTTTTTTTTTTTTTTTTTTTTTTTTTAAATCTTTTATTTTTGGGTTCTTGTTTCTCCATCAAGTTGTTTGATAGATAATTATGGGTGGGACAATTTTGCCAGATCTTGGAACGGAGATTCTGATTCCGATATGTGCAATTATCGGGATTGGGTTCTCACTGATTCAGTGGTTGCTAGTATCTAAAGTGAAGCTGGTTCCCGGTGGCGGCAGTGGCGGCAGAGATGCGGCTGCGGGGAATAAAAAGAATGGGTATTCTGATTATCTTATTGAAGAAGAAGAGGGTCTTAATGACCATAACACTGTTCTTAAATGCGCCGAAATTCAAAGCGCTATCTCTGAAGGTAAATGATACATTTCAATGCATCTATAGTTCTCTATGTTTGAATTTTCATTTTTTTTCTTCTAATAATTATATTGATATGCATGCACGCATTTATCAACGCATGGTTATGTTTACTTGCATACAAGTATATATATGGGTGTGCTTTTCTTTTTTTAAAGACTAGATCTTTGCTTGATGTGGGGTTTTGCTGCTTTGGTTTGGATGTTTAGTGTGTTCTATTGATAAAGGTTTGCGTGTTCTTTTTTTCTTTTTTGGTTGTGGGGTTGACGGGAAACCCATAAAGGCAACTGTAGCTCGTTTGTCTTTTTTTTTTTTTTTTTTTTTTTTGAAATCATGGAAATAGCGATGGCGTCTCCGTTTATATATGTTTTTCTTAGCTTGTGTCTATAAATAAGTGAATTTGTTGTCAAATTGGTTTTCAATTATGTGTATCTGTTGTTGTTGTCGTTCCGAGCTCTTCTTGTTAAAGTTACTACTACAATTGGAGTGTGTGCTTAAACAATTTCAGAAAGTAATTTTGGATCCTGCGTGTCCTGATTATTTTATTTTGTAATTTATTTATTTATTTATTTATTTTTTGAGATTTGTAATATAATTGAAATATGAGAAGTTCTTTTGTTGTTTTATGCTTATGTTTATTTTAGTGAAAGCACATGGATATGAGTAGTGAAGTAAAAAGCTTTGGACGTTTTGTCATAATTGGAATCGTTATTGTGATGTTCCCTGCCCTGGTAATCTATGCTCCAAGTTTTCATGTGCTGTCAACACTATATATCTACTAGCTGTTAAAGTTTATGTCTTTATAGCTTTGTTAAAATCGTGCTAGATCTGGTCACTGCTTCCCTCTCCTGGGATCTGATGAGTTCCCAAACAATATTACAGATGTCAGATTTCAGCTTTTGAAGCCAATTCTTTTGACCTTAAACAATCTAGAATAGGGATTGTTGATTGACTCAAATTCTGGCTGATAGAATCTACCTGAAAATGTTTTTGGTGGCTAAATTTCCTCTTTATGATGTTTGTAGTTTGCACTTTACAGTGTGAAGATTTATCACATATACCATTTTTTTTTCAGGTGAAAGAAAAAAAAGAAAGAGGAACTTTCAGTTTATAATTAAGATATGATATGAAATAAGATATTTAGATAATCCGTTTTCTTAATTTGTATTTAATAAATATCTTTTCTGGACCATACATGATTAGTTAAGGGTCCTTTTAATTTGCCTTCATATTTGTGTTTCAATGATAACTCATGTACAAATATATAATGAACAAAGATAATATTTTATAATTAGGAATATTTAGTTTAAAAGTTCACATTAGTAATTTTTTTGTTAAATATAAATTTTACAAATAAATTTTTTGCTCCATATAATACATAACGGGAATGTAATTTACATACTACCTTGTTTCTGAAAAGTGGAATGTAATTTGTATTGAATAATTGACTTGTTATTCTTTCCTTGTTGATACCTTTTTCCAATTAGATGGTATATATCATTTCATATGCTCATCTTGTGTTGTGTCAATAATGTTCAATAAATATTATTGATGAGGCACCTTTGTTATTTGGTAATATAGTTTTTTGATTTCACAGGAGCAACCTCCTTCCTTTTTACTGAATATCAGTATGTTGGAATTTTCATGGTTGCTTTTGCAATCCTTATTTTCCTATTTCTTGGCTCTGTTGAGGGATTCAGCACCAAGAGTCAGCCTTGCACCTATAACCCATTGAAGCTGTGCAAGCCTGCTCTTGCCACTGCTGCCTTTAGCACTGTATCCTTCTTGCTTGGTGCTGTCACTTCTGTGGTTTCTGGTTTCCTTGGGATGAAAATTGCTACTTATGCAAATGCTAGAACCACCCTTGAGGCAAGGAAAGGAGTTGGGAAGGCTTTTATCACTGCATTTCGATCTGGTGCTGTCATGGGCTTTCTCCTTGCTGCAAATGGTCTTTTGGTGCTTTTCATTGCCATCAACCTCTTTAAGCTGTACTATGGCGACGACTGGGCTGGCCTTTTCGAGGCTATAACTGGTTATGGTCTTGGAGGATCTTCCATGGCCCTCTTTGGCAGAGTTGGGGGAGGCATCTACACCAAAGCTGCTGATGTTGGTGCTGATCTTGTTGGCAAGGTGGAAAGGAACATCCCTGAGGATGACCCTCGGAATCCAGCTGTAAGGAACTTCCCCTGTTTGGAAATGATTTTGTATCTTGAGAAATGAATTTATTTCTGGTTGGAGGCTGTCTGTAATTGTTCTTTGTTTTCAGGTGATTGCTGACAATGTTGGTGATAATGTTGGGGATATAGCTGGTATGGGATCTGACCTTTTTGGCTCGTATGCAGAGTCTTCTTGTGCTGCCCTAGTTGTTGCTTCCATTTCCTCTTTTGGAATTAATCACGAGTTGACTCCAATGCTATATCCTCTTATCATCAGTTCTGTGGGTATCCTTGTCTGCTTGCTGACTACTTTATTTGCAACTGATTTCTTTGAGATCAAGGCTGTAAAGGAAATTGAGCCAGCTTTGAAGAAGCAGCTCATTATTTCGACTGTTCTAATGACTCTTGGAATTGCCGCTGTTAGTTGGATTGCTCTTCCATCTTCTTTCACCATCTTCAATTTTGGGACCCAGAAAGATGTAAAGAACTGGTAAGGTCTTTCATATTTTTTCTGTTTAATTAGGTTGCACTTTCTAGCATAATTTGCTAATATTGTCATTGAATTCTATTTGCAGGCAACTTTTCTTGTGTGTTGCTGTTGGTCTCTGGGCTGGGCTTATTATTGGTTTTGTAACTGAGTATTACACCAGCAATGCATACAGGTTAGCTTCGGAACTAATATTTCTTTTTATTTTTTTCTTCATTATATTTTTTTTGAAATATTGATATAAATTAATTTAACTATTAATTTAATTATCTCTTTTTGCAATATATTTGCAGTCCTGTGCAAGATGTTGCTGATTCCTGTCGAACTGGAGCTGCCACTAATGTTATTTTTGGCCTTGCATTGGGATATAAATCTGTCATCATTCCTATTTTTGCCATTGCAGTTAGCATTTTTGTCAGTTTCACCTTTGCTGCTATGTATGGTATTGCAGTAGCTGCCCTTGGAATGCTGAGCACCATTGCCACTGGATTGGCAATTGATGCTTATGGTCCCATTAGTGATAATGCTGGAGGGATTGCTGAGATGGCTGGAATGAGCCACAGAATCCGAGAGAGGACTGATGCCCTCGATGCTGCAGGAAACACCACTGCTGCTATTGGGAAGGTTTGCTAATTTCTTTGACTTGAGCCTTAGCTACTTCCTTTGCACTTGTTAATATCTGCATCTTTGCAATATCTTTGCTACTTTTACTTATGATGTCAAAATGCAAATCTTGTGCTATATCTGTATTGATGTCTTAGTGAGTAGGTTCTCCAAACTTTCAATTGAACCATGATTCAATGGACACACGACTAAGAAAATGGATTTTCTTTATGGGAAAATGAATGATAATGGGTTTTCGTTATATTTTCAGTTTATTATTGCACCAGTTAGAAATTGATTTCCTTTTTCCAAATGAATCATTCAGAATGAGAATAATTAATAACATTCTATGTATAACTTTGCTTTTCACACATATATCGCTTATCTAGAGGTCGATCCTTTTGGTAGTTTGGTAATCTGGTTGAGAAGTTGCGTAGTTTCTAATATTTTTGCACTGATGCATGAAACGTTTTACCTAAAGCTTTCTTAACTGTAATATATCTTTTCTGCTACCCTTTCCAGGGTTTTGCCATTGGTTCTGCAGCTCTCGTGTCTCTTGCTCTTTTTGGTGCCTTTGTTAGTCGTGCAGCAATTTCAACAGTAGATGTGTTGACACCAAAAGTATTTATTGGATTGATCGTGGGTGCTATGCTTCCTTACTGGTTTTCTGCCATGACGATGAAGAGTGTGGGAAGTGCAGCTCTAAAGATGGTTGAGGAAGTTCGCAGGCAATTCAACACCATCCCTGGTCTGATGGAGGGCACTGCCAAGCCTGATTATGCTACCTGTGTTAAGATTTCCACTGATGCTTCCATCAAAGAAATGATCCCACCTGGTGCACTCGTTATGCTCACCCCCCTTATTGTTGGAATACTTTTCGGTGTCGAAACTCTGTCTGGTGTTCTAGCAGGATCACTTGTATCTGGTGTACAGGTATGTCAGGGCAGTTGCCTGACATTAATTGGCATGTAATAGCAGTATAGTGGCCATCGCAACAGCATCTTCTATATTAACTTCTGGACTTTAGGGTGTTGCTATATCCTGACCATCTATATCCTGACCATTTTTTTCTGTTCTCTGTATACTACAGATTGCCATCTCTGCATCTAACACTGGTGGCGCCTGGGACAATGCCAAGAAGTACATTGAGGTGGATATCTGATGGATTTTTTTTCTTCTTCATTTTGAATATGTTTCTTAAATTCATAGTTTATGATATGGAATTCATCGAGTTTTCTTGTCGGGTGATAGGCTGGTGCCTCTGAGCATGCAAGAACTCTTGGTCCTAAAGGCTCAGATCCACACAAAGCAGCTGTTATTGGGGATACCATTGGAGACCCATTGAAGGATACATCTGGACCATCACTAAACATCCTTATCAAACTTATGGCAGTTGAATCGCTTGTTTTCGCTCCATTCTTTGCTACACATGGAGGCCTGCTTTTCAAGATATTATAAAGATATGGACTATGAGACAAGCAAGACAAAAAGGGTCCGCCATTTCTGATAGTTTCTGGTTCGTTATATATCCTTGTTATAATTTGGCAATCAAAGAATATGTAGTTCATAGTTCATGTTGACTCTTGAATTTTGTCTGTCATGTTGTTGAATGGTGGGGAAAATTTTCCCCTTTTAGAGGATTTTGATGTCAATGAGGATCCATCGTAATGGTGATAAATGGTGAAGAAGTGCAGTATTGCTTTTTCTAGAAAGTACCAGTTAATCTTTTCCATTTTGTTATACAATTCTTTTGAACTTGGCTTAGGCTAAAACTGGGTTGAGTGTGCCATATCAATAGGCTCGGCTCCCTGTTGATAATTAGCAGAATTTAGAAGTGTGCCATTCAGAATACGACAAGTGCTTTGAAGAGGTTGATAATTAGAAGCAGAAAGTAAAACATATGAACAGTAAAGGACAACATGCGAAAATGAGATCAAACATTTCACGTTTCTGGCTAACTGTCAGGTAGCTGAGAGTGCGACTGGCATCCTGTTCCAGAAATATCAGCATGTGGAAAATGATTAATTAATAAACCATTTCCATTTTCCTCGTTCATAATTGATCATTCACATGCAAACAGTACACTAATTTCTGGTTAAATGTCCAACTCCTCATCAACTATCATAATCAAACTCAACATTCGTTACCAACCACGTGACGCAATCTTTCATGTTCATGAACGGCAACTGCTCTTCCGTCACATTGTAGAAAGATTCAAGGAAAAATTTGTCAGACCAAGTTCTGACCTTTTCGTCGTCATTTCAAGACCAAAGTCGTCGTTTTGTATTTCGTCCCTCCCTCTCTCTCTTGAGACGATCATGCTCTCTCTTTCCTTTCTCCATCGTCTACCTCCAAAACCCTCTTTCCCTTCTCTATCTGCATTCTATCCTCGCAAGCCGTCACCACCGCAATCTCTGCTTCTCACATCCACCCATTCATTTCTTTCTCTCCGCATCCGATCCATCTCCCCCACCGCCACTGCTACAGCTACGGCAACACCCAAACCGAACTCATTATGCCCGACCCAAATGCTATCCTCCAATTCCCACCTCCTCAAAATAGCCATAATTGGATTTGGCAACTACGGTCAATTCCTTGCCAAGACTCTCGTCTCTCAAGGACACACAGTCCTTGCTCACTCAAGAACAGACCACTCCCTTGAAGCTCATTCTCTTGGCGTTTCATTCTTCCTTGACCCACATGACTTTTGTGAGCAACACCCTGATGTTATCTTATTATGTACATCCATAATTTCTACAGAAGAAGTCCTCAAGTCTTTACCTCTACATAGATTTAAACGAAATACATTATTTGTTGATGTTTTATCGGTTAAAGAATTTGCTAAAAATCTATTGCTTGATGTTTTACCTAGTGATTTTGATATTATTTGTACTCATCCCATGTTTGGTCCTCAAAGTGCCAATCTTGGATGGGATGATCTCCAATTTGTGTATGAGAATGTTAGAATTGGCAAAGAGAAATCAAGAATTGATAGGTGTAAAAGATTTCTTGATATTTTTTCTAGAGAGGGATGTAAAATGTTGGAAATGAGCTGTCAAGACCAAGATAAGCATGCAGCAGGATCACAGTGTTAGATTTCTGGCATTTCAGTTCCAGCATACTGTTAATATTTTTCTGTTATTTCTTTTTTTTTACAGCATCAAATGGTGGAGTTAGTGGCTTAAGTTAGTAGCTGTTTTTTAGCTCTTAGTTGCAGATTTTTTATTCAGTTTTTATCCACCTTATGAGTGGCTTCTAAATAGGAAGTTTGTTATTTCCATTCTTGTATAAATTCTGCAGTATTCTTCAATGAAATATATGCTGGAATTCTCTATCAATCTCATAAGATTTAATCTGTAAATTCTCCACTGTAGTTTGTTTTAACAGTGGTATCAGAGCAGTTTATCTTACGGGACCAAACTACAACCAAAGTTTTTTTAATCCAAAACTCCAAATGGCATCCAGCAGCCAATCTTTAAACCCGCCTATCATCTTAACTGGTCAAAATTATCACATTTGGTCAGTGAAGATGCAAGCTTTCTTGGAAGCCTTTGATCTCTGGGAATCTGTAACAGAGGATAAACCAATTCCTTCTCTACCAGCAAACCCCACCTTAGCACAAATCAAATCCAACAGTGAAGAAAAAGCAAAGAAATCTAGAGCCAAGTCAGTTATTCAAAATTCAGTAGCAGATTCTGTGTTCTACCGAATTATGGCTTGCAAAACTGCAAAGGAGGCTTGGGACAGGTTGAAGGAAGAATACCAAGGCAGTGATAGAACACGTCAAATGCAAGTTTTGAACTTGAAAAGGGAATTTGAGTCGTTGAACATGTTGGAGGATGAAACAATCAGTAAGTATGCCGATCGAATTTCTTTGATTGTTAATAACATAAGATTGCTTGGTGAAGATTTCTCAGATACAAGAATTGTGGAGAAAGTTCTTGTGACTCTTCCAGAGAGGTTTGAATCCAAGATTTCTTCTCTTGAAGAGTCCAAGGACCTAAGTACGATTTCATTAGGTGAACTAATGAGTGCACTTCAAGCGCAAGAGCAAAGAAGGAATATGAGGCAGGAGAGATTCACTGAAGGAGCTTTCTCTATGCAAAAGCAAAACTCTTATAAGGGGAAACATCATCCCAACCAGAAAAATAAGGGCAAGCACGATGGTGGAAATTGCAGTGAAGGGTCAAAGAAACTGTTTCCTTCTTGCAAACACTGCAAAAAAACAACACATCTTGAGAAATATTGCTGGTGGAGACCTGATGCTGTATGTGGCAGTTGTAAGCAGATTGGGCATGTTTCCAAAGTCTGCAAATCCAAAAACAAAGGCTCAAAACCTTCTCAAGCTCAAATGGCAGACGAAAATAATGCACATGAGGAGCAACTTTTTGCAGTTTCTTGCTTCTCAATGAATGACTTCTCTGATGCATGGCTTATCGACAGTGGCTGCACTCATCACTTGTGCAATGATGCAGAGATGTTCAGGACTCTTGATGATACCTACAAATCCAAAGTAAAGGTGGGAAATGGAGAATTCCTAGAAGTCAAAGGAAGAGGATTAGTGGCTGTCTTAACAAAATCAGGTATCAAAACCATTCCAGATGTTTTGTACATACCTGAAATTAGCCAAAATTTGCTAAGTGTTGGGCAAATGCTTGAAAAAAATTATTCACTTCTTTTTAAGGATGACAAATGCATTGTTTTTGATCCTTCTGGAGTTGAATTATTTAGTGTGAACATGAAAAATAGAAGTTTTGTGGTAAATTGGGAGAAAGCATCTGAGAAAGCTTACACAAGTGCTTCACATTCAATTACAAACTTATGGCATAAAAGGCTAGGACATTTCAATCAAAGAACAATTGCTGAAATGAACAAGAAGGGTCTGGTGGAAGATATGCCTGAAATTTCCTATGATACTCAAGTTTGTGAGATCTGTCAGCAAGGGAAGCAATCGAAGCTACCATTTCAAACAAATCAGGCATGGAGAGCAAATCAAAAACTTCAACTCGTCCACACTGATGTGTGTGGTCCGATGACAACCAAGTCCTTGAGTGGTAACAATTATTTTCTCCTATTTATTGACGACTGCAGCAGGATGTGTTGGGTTTATTTCATTAAACTCAAAAGTGAAGTCTTTGATGTGTTTAAACAATTTAAAGCTTTAGTAGAGAATCAATGTAATCTTAAAATTAAAGCTTTAAGGTCTGACAATGGTGGAGAATATACTTCTCGCCAGTTTGCTGAATTTTGTAAAAGTGCAGGCATTGAACATCAATTGACTGTACCTTACACTCCGCAACAAAATGGGGTGTCTGAAAGGAAGAATAGGACAGTAATGGAGATGGCCAGGTGTCTTTTAATTGAGAAACACATGCCAAACCAATTCTGGGCAGAGGCAGTCAATACATCTGTCTATTTATTAAATAGACTTCCCACAAAAGCTTTGCAAGACAAGACTCCTTATGAAGCTTGGTATGACCACAAGCCAACAGTACATCATATCAGAATCTTTGGGTGTATATGTTATTATCAAGTCTCTGAATCAAAAAGAAGCAAGCTAGACAACAGGGCTGAAAAAGGCATTTTCATGGGCTATGGTTCATCGTGTAAAGGGTACAGAATTTTCTGCTTGAAAACTGAAAAAATAATTTTGAGCAGAGATGTAAAGTTTGATGAGGCTGCTGTTTGGTGTTGGGAGAATCAAAAGGATACTCAAGCTAATCTCTTTCCAAAAGAGCAACCTCAACTTGTAGCAGATGATTTGGTGGATGACTTACCGGTGAGAGGTACAAAGTCCTTAGAGGACGTTTATGAAAGGTGTAGCTTAGTTGTCAATGAACCAACAAGCTACGATGAAGCACAAGAATTTCAAGCATGGAGGAGAGCTATGCAAGCTGAATTAGAAATGATCAACAAGAATGAGACATGGCAGCTAGTTGATAGGCCAGCAAATCGCAAGGTGATTGGTGTAAAGTGGGTCTTTAAGACCAAATTTAATTCTGATGGTTCAGTTTGTAAGCGTAAAGCCAGATTGGTGGTGAAGGGATATGCACAGCAATATGGGGTGGATTACCAAGAAACTTTTGCTCCAGTAGCAAGGTATGACACAATCAAACTCCTTCTTGCTTTTGCTGCTCACAATTCATGGCAAATTCACCAACTTGATGTCAAATCAGCATTTCTGAATGGGTTTCTCAATGAAGAGATTTTTGTAGAGCAACCTGATGGTTTTTTAATTCCTGGTAAAGAGGATCAAGTTTATCTTCTAAAGAAAGCTTTGTATGGCTTAAAACAAGCTCCAAGAGCTTGGTATGAAAGGATGGACAATCATCTCATGCAACTTGGCTTTAGCAGAAGTCAAAGTGAAGCTACCTTGTATGTAAGAAATACAGATGATGAGTGTTTAGTTGTTTCAATTTATGTTGATGACATGCTTGTGACAGGTAGCAAACTTGAACTCATTCAAAAGTTCAAGAATGAAATGGAGAAAGTCTTTGAGATGACTGATCTTGGAATCATGAAATACTTTCTTGGGATGGAGGTGCTGCAAACTAATGATGGTTTTTTTATAAGTCAGCAGAAATACATTTCTGATATTTTATACAGGTTTAAAATGCAAGATTGCAAACCTGTAAGCACTCCAATTTCTACTGGTTTAAAGCTAAGCAAGGATGAAAATGCTGAAAAAGTAGATGCAAGCCTCTATAGAAGTTTAATTGGTAGTCTTCTGTACCTTACAGCTAGCAGACCTGACATTCTATTTGCTATAAGTTTGCTCTCTAGGTTCATGCATTCACCTAGGGAAACCCACTTTACAGCTGCCAAAAGGGTGTTAAGGTATATAAAAGGAACCAGCACATTTGGGATGTTCTTTGCAGCAGTTGCAGGGGAGAATTTGAAGTTGGTTGGTTACTGTGACAGCGATTGGGGTGGCTGTATTGAAGACTCAAGAAGCACTTCTGGATACTTATTTTCATTGGGCACAAGTTTTTTCAGTTGGAGCTCAAAAAAACAAGAAACTACAGCTCAATCAACAGCAGAAGCAGAGTACATTGCTGCTGCCTCTGCTGTAAACCAGGCTATTTGGCTAAGGAAGATGCTAAAAGATTTGCAGTGTGAGCAGACAGAAGCTACAAAGATCATGTGTGATAATATTTCAGCAGTTTCAATCTCCAAAAACCCAGTGTTTCATGGTCGAACGAAGCATATCAAAATTAAGTTTCATTTTATCAGAGAAGTTCAACAATCTAACGAAGTGCTACTTGTACATTGCTCATCTGAAAATCAGCTTGCAGACATTTTTACCAAGGCCATTCCTAAGGAGAGATTTGAAGACTTGAGACAAAGAATTGGTGTTTGTCACCGAAATGCCATGGAGGAGTGTTAGATTTCTGGCATTTCAGTTCCAGCATACTGTTAATATTTTTCTGTTATTTCTTTTTTTTTACAGCATCAAATGGTGGAGTTAGTGGCTTAAGTTAGTGGCTGTTTTTTAGCTCTTAGTTGCAGATTTTTTATTCAGTTTTTATCCACCTTATGAGTGGCTTCTAAATAGGAAGTTTGTTATTTCCATTCTTGTATAAATTCTGCAGTATTCTTCAATGAAATATATGCTGGAATTCTCTATCAATCTCATAAGATTTAATCTGTAAATTCTCCACTGTAGTTTGTTTTAACACACAGTTTATTACACATACTGTTGGGAGAGTGTTGAAGATGTTGAAATTGGAGTCTACGCCAATCAATACAAAAGGGTATGAGAGTTTGTTGGATTTGGTTGAGAATACAGCAGGGGATAGTTTTGATCTTTACTACGGGTTGTTTATGTATAATAAGAATGCTCTTGAGATGTTGGAGAGATTGGATTTGGCTTTTGAGTCTTTGAAAAAACAGCTTTTTGGAAGGTTGCATGAGGCTGTTAGGAAACAGTTGTTTGGGAATGGAGAGAGAGGGCACGTTGTGCAACTGAATTATGTGAATGGGCGTGGAAATGGTACTGCATTGACGTCTGCTGCAAAAGCTGAAAGGTAAGTATTAAAGCAATTTGATTGATATTTTAATGAGTAATGTGGGCGGTATCTTACCTACTTTATTGTTTTTATTTGGTGAATCTTTGTTTAAGTTATAGTTTCCTATTTTATCTTTTAAGAGAAGTTCCCATATCTAGTTCAAGTAAAAGAAAAGAAACTACAATGAGACTGTGAATTATTATTATTGCCTGTTTCACAAACTAAATTAGTTTTTGATTAAAAATGTAAAAGATAGGATTTAGCTTGGATGATCAAGATTATTGAATTGGGAAAATGGCTTGAAATGGTAGGGAACGAGTATGTCCTCAGAAAATACTCACTAGTATAATGGAGTAAAATGACATTAGTAAAAAAAGGGTTGAGGAAAGATTTGTTTGTGTCTTTTACCTCACTAATTTGCATCTTGAGTCTATGATTCTACTGAGATTTAATCTTAATGTTGCACTACCTTGGATAAAAATGTTACCATTTTTTTTTTTTTTTTTTTTTTTTTTTTTTTTTTTTTAGGGGGGGAAGGGGATTGAAAAACATGCTTAGGTTACTGCTGTAGGCAGAGAAAATTGTAGATCGCATTGGTCCATAATTTTATTGCTGTTTGGACGCTGGAATTTTGGATCAATACTTGTGCATACTACATAATGCGTGTTTTTGGGGATTGAGAATACAATATGCTGTGTGATCCTAATTAATTATTTATTTGCCAAATTACTTGGAACCTCAGATCTGAAGGTGCTGCTCAACCATAAGTGTACAAGGGACAGATCACCAATTGCATTGATGACAACTCGAAGCTCAAGATTGGAATTGTTGGTTTTGGCAATTTTGGTCAGTTCCTTCCAAAAACATTTGTTCGGCAAGGCCACACAGTTCTAGCCTATTCTCGTTCTGACTATTCTGATGTGGCTCAGAAACTTGGGGTTTCTTACTTCTCTGATGCAGATGACCTCTGTGAAGAGCATCCAGAAATAATTCTTCTTTTTACTTCTATTCTTTCAACTGAAAATGTTCTCAAGTCTTTGCCAGTTTGGAGATTGAAGAGGAGCACCATCTTTGTTGATGTACTCCCAGTGAAGGAGTTTCCGAGGAATTTGTTTCTTCAACATTTGCCATCAGATTTTGATATTCTTTGTACACATCCTATGTTTGGTCCAGAGAGTGGTAAAAATGGTTGGAAAAATCTTGCCTTTGTTTTTGATAGCGTCAGGTTAGGAAGTGATGTGACAAGAGTAGCACGATGTAATCAGTTTCTTGACATTTTTGGTCGTGAAGGATGCAGAATGGTGGAGATGTCCTGTGCAGAACATGATTGGCATGCAGCTGGGTCACAGTTCATTACACATACTATGGGAAGGGTTCTGGAAAGGTTGGAGCTGGGCTCAACTCCAATTAACACAAAAGGCTATGAAACTTTGTTAAATTTGGTGGAGAATGCTGTGGGGGATAGCTTTGATCTGTACTATGGATTGTTCATGTATAATGCAAATGCAATGGAGCAGCTAGAGAGATTGGATTTGGCTTTTGAATCTTTGAAGAAGCAGCTCTTTGGGCAGTTGCATGGTGTTCTTCGGAAGCAACTGTTTGAGAATTCGGAGAAGTCTCAAGTATTGACGGTCGAAGCGCTGGCGTCAGAATTACCTCAAAATGATGCTGCACCAGCATCCTCTTTGGAAATTCTTAATATTTAAATAATTTAAGATTTATGCCTCACAGAATTGGTAAATTGTCCACCTATGCCTTTTGCTACCATCTAGAAAATCAGTCTCACAGTTGTCAATGATATAGCAATAAAGAAGTTATTTTGGTGAAAGAGAGTGTCTATGGTAATTGCAGCTGATGTAGATTTACTTAATGTTTTCTGTTTATTATACTGAGGACGGTTTCACAATCTTTCATTTTGGTGGGATTCCCTCCTTCTCTTTTTCCTAAACTTAGTCTGGATCTTTTCTTCATCGTTACCACATTAAAAACCTCAAAATCTTAGAGGGCCTGTTTGGTATAATTTCTGTTTCAGGTTTTCCATTTCTATTTTTCTGAGCTGAAAGTTTATACCGTGGAAAATGGGTGATAAAACAAAGGAAAACCACTATTTATGGTTTTCTTTTGTTGTGGCAACTTGTTTTGCTGTTTTAGGAAACTAAATAACAAAAATGAGTATGCTTTAAAAATATATTTTTCTTTTACATTAGAGAAACAAAAACCAAACTAACCGACATGTCATTTTCCTAGCCTTTTCTCTTTTAATTAAGGGAAAATAATTATTAATTCTCTTATATTTATCATAATTATCTAAATAGTCTCTAATATTTAATATAATATTTTACTTATTCTGAGGTTAACTTCCATCCTGTTTTGGGTTATTTTGCCGTTAAAGTGAGGAAAAATAAAGAGAGAGGCGAGATAATATTTTTTAAATGACAATTCTTACCCTTCTCTTACAGAACTACGTGTTTATTAAAGAAGAAAGAAAATCTAAATAGGCAAAGATCTTCTTATCACCCAAAACACGCTGTGGAGAGGAGGCAACCAGCAAAATCATTGCATTGTCATTGATCAAATATTTTATAGGGACAAAAAACAATATTCAACAGTTGTTTAATGTTTTGGCATTACAAAAAGAACTCAAGATTGCTTTGGTCTACTTATTCTTGAGTGTTTCCTGTAACACATTTACTGCCAACAAGAAGACAGACACAACTTGAAAAAGATTACCTATGCATGTGCTTTACAGAAAATCAAAAAATACCCTATTCCCTACTTCACTATATCTTCATATCTTCAGCCATCTGCATGTCTTCAAGTGAACAAAAAAAGGCAAAGGCCACACAAGTCCACAGCATCTTCAAAAAACAGAAGAGTTTGCCGATTCACAAAACAACCTACTGTATCTTCGAAAACAACAAAATCTGCAGATTCACAAAAAACCATCTGCACAACTAAATCAATAACAGCCTCTCCCAACAGCAGCATCTAGAGTGCCAAGCCTAGAAACATCTATAGATCCAATCCCAATAGCAGCAGAACTTGCAAATCTTCTAACAGGAGCAGCGACAACTCTTCAAGCTGCAGAAGCAGCAGGTCCTCTAGGTGTGGATCCACCAAATCCAGCTCCTCTCCCAGCAGCAACAGTTGTTCTTTTACCTCCTCTATTGACAAATTGCTTGGTTCTCTGATAATGAAAGTGTAATATTCATCAAATATCACAAATCAACATGCATCATCGCTCAAGCACAGCATCAGTTGTTCTTTTACCTCTTCTAGCGACGCGTCGATTCCTATCTTCCCCACTCCAAATGCTCAACCAGTTCAAGAAAGCACTTCGAAGTAGCGAAATCACAAAGATTAATCCATCAACTATGCATTATAGTTTCCAGAAAGTGAGAGCGATTCTCACTATTGTTTTTTGTTTGGAGAATGAGACTGACTTTCGTTTTCCCTCCTTAGCATTCTAGAAGATGTGCACGTCACTGTTAGGGTTGGTTTCGTTTTTTTTCCCTCACCTTAACGGCAAAATGACCCAAAACAGGACAGAAGGACGTTTCGATTAGAGGGTTAACTTCAGGATGAGTAAAATATTATATTAAATATTAAGGACTATTTAGATAATTGTGGTAAAACTGAGAGACTTAATAATTATTTTTCTTTTAATTAATCACCCAGATGATACTCAGTTTCCTCATAAACTTGCCTCCATATGGATACGTTTGTATTTTGTAAAGGCTGTTTGGTGGCTTGTAATAGATTACTGTGTTACAAGTGCAATTACAATGTTTTTTTTTTTTTTTTTTCTTGTATTATTTATCATATAGGTGTTGTCAAATACTAATTATTAAAGTGATATATTGACAAGATGTTCTGAAAGATACACCTTGGAATTTGTTGTCGTTTTTTGGAAACAAAGTGAATCTAGCTAAATAGAATCAGCAGGGAAGAAAAGAAAAGACAACATTGGCAGTGCTCAAAACATTGTGCACGTGCCTGTAGCCATGTGTAAAAAATTCTCAAACTTGTTGAAGGCACCTATTGCTGATGAAAAGACATGGACCTGGATTAATGCTCTTGAAAGACTTGACGAAGTTGAAGCAATTATTTCTAATTCAGGGTCAAGCGAGGAACATTCAATTCTAGCCATTGATTTACATAATGTTAATTTCACTCACCAGTTTTGATCATTGCTTCTTGTTCAGTTTTCAGAGTTGTTCAAGGGTGATCATATTTCTTCTTGTAGTTGGTCCTTATATCATTTATTTGGTTAGCTTTTCTGAACTCCATTTTGTGGATGAAAGGAGCTCCATTTTTGTCTGGAGTACATCTCGCTTCCAACTTTTAGTGTTCAAATTTGTAACATTCACCACCAATAGAAATTTTTCGTTGTGCCTTTGTTGATTTGTAAGGTTCTTAAGCAGAATGGTCCCATGATTGATCGGCTATTGAAGTGAAGATTCTTTTTCGACTACCTTTTTGACAATAGCTATGATAAGCCATAGCAACGCTTCATCTCTCTCTCTCTCTCTCTCTCATGCACACGTGTGTGTGGCTTGTTTGACAGATACAGAGGCGGGTGATTAAGTTGGTCTTGAAGAGGGAATATGCTTTTTTGTAGAACTGCAGAGAAGGTATGATGAAACACTTTCCCATGGTTACCTTTACTTTTGCCAGGTTGTTGGATCAACTTTTCCAGGACTATCAGGATTAATGAGGTTTCATTTTGTTACATCCTCGACCGTCTTTAGGTGCAGAGATTTGGAACTGATATTTGCATAAAAGTATGCTGATTTTTTGAGTATGAATGTATGCATAAATATAATAGAACCCAAGATAGCTGTTTGTTCCTTATTGACATAATTGATGTTGAAATATTTTAATCCTGGAATTTATCCATGTTCTCTGGCTTAGTAAATTAAATTTTCAGTGCTTCAATTGATCTTTTCCCTTGCTGATAGGTTGATAGTAATCACCAACATGTTTTTTCACTTTCTTGAATGGTCTTGACCTTGTCTGTATTGATAATACCAGCTACTGGTTTGGTGTTGTTACCTGGATCTGGGGAACAGAACACTGCCAGAGAAAACCTCTCCTTTCCGAGTGTATAACCGCTCTCTGTATTGGACTCTTGAACAATCCATTGCTCATTATCTTTGATATCATATACAGTAATGGTTAGGTTTAGGGTGTGAACCACTTTATAGAAACTGTAAACTATTTTCCAATGCAAATTGAAATGCATAGAAAGAAATTAAGTTGTATGATACTATACATGTTTTATTGAGTATTAACTGCCATTTCTTTTTGTTTTGAATTTTCATACGCTAACGGTGTCTCCAGTGCAGGAGGCTCCCTGTTCCGCGATGTTAATGGGAATTGCTTCAGGAATGACAGGAACTCTGCACCCATGGATCATCATTCTGGAATTTGAAGACCTTCCGCATTTTTTTCTTGAAGTGCTTGCATTTCCATCAGAATGTGGTTTGAGGCCAAGAACTAGACTGTGAACATGAACAGAAGTTGAATCTTTGCCCATATTGGTGCTTTTGCTCCATCTTTATTCAAAAAGCAGTTTTCTTCAAGGTTAATGACCTTGCCTTGGCCTTGAAGACTACTTCAGTTATCAGCTGTAACTCTGTGGTATATTATATATCAGAAATTCTTTTTATGGTTTGAATATTTAGCCTGCAGTACTGCAAGATAAATACTTGATCATTGAGTTACTAATTTAATGATAAATTCTATATATTTTAACCTTTCCTTTATTGCTTGAACGAAATAATCTTTTTCTATCATTTTTTATTTTCGTAATAATTTTTTCTTAGATTTAGCTTAATTCTTTACTTGAAATGATGTTCTGCTTTGTTCAGGTTCTTGCTAGTGTTCAGACAAATACTTGAGAAATCATTTTCTGTTGTCTTTCACTTACAGAAACCACTAGAAATTTTAAGTACAAGAAACCAGAAGTATGCATAAAGGAAATTAGATTAATGCTGCTTCAATTGGTCGCTTCCCTTGCTGATAGTATTCAGTATAAAAACTAGCATAGCCTTTCACTGTCTTGTATAATCTTGGCCTTGTTTCATCGATTAGCCCATCAGCTGGTTTGATCTCTTTGTCTGAATCTGGAATGCAGAATACAGCTATACTAATCCTCTCCCTTTCTCTGCTGGTCACCACCCTGTGTACAGGGCTCTTGAATATTCCATTGCTCATTATCTACGCAAATAATCCAATATTACTATTCTTGGAATATCCAAGACTTGAAACGCAAAATCTGCATAACTTGATCTTGAAAACTCTGGACTCCAATATACGTACATATATATAATCAATTCAATAAAAATATTAATGACGTCTAGTTATATTTTAACAGGGTTTTCATCAACTGCAATTCAAGTAACAATAGCAAATAGATGATATTTCTCAGCAACAGCTCAAACAAAAATACCAAAAAAAATTTTAGTATTTACCTCAGCTTGATCGCCAACATTAACAAGAAGAGCTTCTGGAATGATAGGAACCCTAAACCATTGATTGTCTTTCAAGAACTGAAGACCTTCCACCTCTTTGTCTTGCAAGAGAATGGTGAGAACTGATCCATCAGTATGTGGTCTTAGCCCAAGGGTTTTACCAGGCATTGGACATGGAGGATAATAGTTAAATTGTGCAGTAACGATTGGTCGTTCTCCATGTTGATCCAAAAAGCAATTGTCATCCAATCCTAATGACCTTGCCATTTCTTTAAGCAAAATTTCTTGTATTCGCTGCGACTTCTTGGCAAATTCATCTAGCATTTCCCTGCAGATTGTTCTTTTACATTTAGCCATGGCTGTCAAATTTTGCAGAGTTAATGATTAACTAAAAGTTTGAAGGGATAGGGTGACTCAGTGCATAAAGCATCTCAAACTTGAGGAAGATTGGTAGAATAGGGTGATCCAGTACACAAAACATTCCATATTTCTCATGGCTGCAATCCATGACCTCCAGGTCTGAAATGGAGCAACTTTTAAAGCTACCCGTTACAGTTTGAAAAGATAATTACCTAAAAGTTTGAGGATTTTCAGGCCAAAACCTGAGCTGTCGCCGGTCTTCTGGGTTTACCGTAAGATATAAACGATCAATCCAATCGAGTATTCGATGTTCTAAATGAACAGTATCATTTCCATACCCTTCACCGCTGCTAGTTTCTCTGGAGTATTTCTGCTTATCTTCCATTGGTAGTGAGAAAAACTGCTTGGCAACTTGACGCATTTCTGCCAAGAATGAATTTGTCATTCCATGATTTATTACCTGCAACGTTTCAGGTAATTGTATTTATTTATTCATATATACAATACAATCTATTTGCAGTGAAACCTGGGGCGGAGCTAGAATTTAGAAGTAAAAGAAAGATCGTCCAAATACGAATGGAGCAAGATGATTGAAAGGTTATTAAAAAATACTTATGCAAGGTTCGAACTTTAGCATGTTATAGGAAACAAATTAATCCATATGCAGCTGTCTACTAATAAAATCACAATCAACACTTAATAATAGTAGAAGACCTGAAAACAACCCCAGGAGCTAAGAGCTGATCTGAGTTTGTGAAGCTCCTCTGTTTTGGTTAATGGAGATTGGAGAAGACCAACATCAATAATAGGAACCTCTATCAACGGAACGGAAGTACTTAAATTTCCACTGTCACTTCCTTTTTGGATGTACTTTTCCAGCGGCTCTTTGCCGTCGATGGCCAGTTCTTGGACGGACTTTGACATGGAATCGATGTTGTCAGCTGCCATGATCCCGATCAAGAAATTCAAGATACTTTTGTTTGTCTTTTCTTTTTATTTGTGCGGTCTGTGGAAAATGGGAACATTGAAAAGCAGGAAACTTACCTTATCTGAATCTTGATACCTTAATTAATTGTTTATACCAGAAGCTTTCGTGTAAATAACTGTTTAATTAATTGTTTAATGATTATAAAAAGTAATAATAATTAAAGACTAGAGATAAAGTTTTGGACAAAACTGGTTTAAAGTTGTCAAATAAGACGTTAAATATTAATTGTTGTCCGTCAAATTATGAATACAACGGGAAGACTGTATCATAAAACCTTAATCCGCTACTTAAAAACTTTACTTTTTGAAATATTCTCAATATAAAATATAAAAATTATTTATTTAGAGCTAAATGAAATCTATTAAATTTTGCATCTAACTTTTTCTTATAATCCAAATTAATTTTTATTCTTTCTTTTCCGGCTAAAAAGCTCAGGAAATTGAAATCAATCTGATTCTTCTAATTTAATTTCTGATTCAAAATCAAAACATTTAGGTAGTTCTGATTCCATTAAAAATCAAACCCATTCCAATCCGATTTCAATTCACATCTGGTTTACTAATTGTGGATTAATAAGAGGTTAAATAAGCCAAAAAAAAAAAAAAAAAAAAAATATTGTGGCTTACACAGTAAAAGAACTACATGCATTTACTATTACGAGGTTAACTTTTTCTATGCGACGTCGTTACATTTCACATGCTTGAGAAACTAGACAAACCAGAGACATTTTTTATTTCTCAAAACAGACAAATACTTTATTTCTCAAACCAGACAAACCAGAGAAATATGTACAAGAAACCAAAAGTACATATAAAGGAAATTAGATTAATGCTCCTTCAATTGTTCTCTTCCCTTGCAGGTAGTATTCAGAGAAAAGACCAACATACCCTTTCACTGTTTTATATAATCTTGGCCTGGTTTCATCGATTAGCCCATCAGCTGGTTTGATCTCTTTCTCTGAATCTGGAATGCAGAATATAGCTATACTAATCCTCTCCCTTTCTGTGTTCGTCACCACCCTGTGTACTCCGCTCTTGAAAATTCCATTGCTCATTATCTACACATATAATATATATTATATATAAAATTTTAGTAATTTCTAATTAATATTTTAAACAGAATGTATTTTTCAACTGATATTCAAGGAACAATATCAAATAGATCTATAGCATATTTCTCAGCAGTAGCTTGAACAAAAATAACAAATATATTTTAGCATTTACCTCAGCTTGATCGCCAGCATTAACAAAAAGAGCATCAGGAATGATAGGAACCCTAAACCATTGATTGTCTTTCAAGAACTGAAGACCTTCCACTTCTTTGTCTTGCAAGAGAATGGTGAGTACTGATCCATCAGCGTGTGGTCTTACCCCAAGAATTTTATCAGGCATTGGACATGGAGGATAATAGTTAAATTTTCCAGTGACGAGTGGTCGTTCTCCATATTGATCCAAAAAGCAATTCTCATCCAACCCTAATGACCTTGCCATTTCTTTAAGCAGAATTTCATTTAGCTGCTGTGAATTCCTGGCAAATTCATCTAGCATTTCCCTGCAGAATTTTTGTTTTTGAATTTAGCCATGACAGTCAATTTTTGCAGAGTTAAAAGTTTGAAAACATAGGGTGACCCGATGCACGAAGCGTCCTACATTTGTGGGTTGTGGAAAGGGTTGATGCATGCAGCCTTCTTCTACTTTTGTTGAAAGGCTGTTTTCATGGCTTATATTAAAGCTATCCTCTCAAAGTTTTGAAAGATAATTACCTAAAAGCTGGAGGATTTTCCGGCCAAAATCTGAGCTGTCGCTGGTCTTCTGGGCTTAGTGTAAGATATAAACGATCAGTCCAATCAAGTGTTTTCTGTTCTGAAGGAGCCATATCATTTCCATATCCTTCATGGCTGCCAGTTTCTCTGTAGTATTTCTGCTTCTCTTCCACCGGTAGCGAGAAAAATTGCTTGGCAACTTGACTCATTTTCTCCAAGAATGAACTTGTCATTCCATGATTTATTACCTGCAAAAGTACAAGTAATTATATATTTATTCATGCATGGATGAAATACAATCTAATATATAGTGAATCTGCTCAAATTAAGATAATCCATATTTAATAACACGAAAAATAATAATAACAGAAAACCTGAAGGAAACCCCAAGAGCTAAGAGCTGATCTGAGTTTGTGAAGCTCCTCTGTTCTGGTTAATGGAGATTGGAGAAGACCAATATCAATAATAGGAACCTCTATCATCGGAACAGAAGCATTTAAGTTTCCATTATCACTTCCTTTTTGGATGTATTTTTCCAGTGGCATTTTACCGCTGATGGCCAATTCTTGGGTGGATTTAAACATTGACTCAATCTCTGCTGCCATGTCGACCTGTTAGCACTTAGCAGCGTAATGGGGTTGTTACACGAACAGAATTTAAGTTGATCTGATCAAGATATTCAGTACCAATTCAAAGAAGGAAGAAGGCAAGTGTTTTGTGAAAGGCGCAAGAAGCCCTCTCGTTTGGTGTAGTTTATATAGTAGTAGGAGTATTGCAATTATTGGAAGTAATGGAAAATGAACAAAGAAATCAAATATGCGTGACTACTTTGTTGTTAGCTATGTTTGCTAGGTGGAGAGTTTGTATCACAGTAACAAAGTTGCAGTAATGAATTAAGTCAAATATGTACAACTATGTTGTCTGCTAGCTAAATATGTTTGCTAGTTGGAGACTGAATATTTCCAATATTATAGAATTTATTATTATTATTATTCATTTTGTTGATATGGATATGGGTTATGTCGATTATGAAGGCTACGTAGCGGTGGTTTCAATCATGATAATGCTAAGGTTTTAAAATTTTGATGATTTGTAATTTTTAGATTGTCCTCTAAGAGAATAAATGATTCTTCTAACTAATTAATAAAATTGAAAAAGACTTACGTGCATCAAGTATATGAATTCACCCAGATTGATCGATGGAGGATTTTTTTTTTTTTAAAATATTATTGTTTTATTACTGTTTTTTTTATGAGATAAATCACTCTTATTTGAATCAAAAATCTATTTTTAATTGATTTAGTATATAGTTGAATCCATACACCTAACGTAGGTAAATCCTTTCCTTTAAAATTATTATGCAAAAAATAATTGATATTACACGTGGAGTGGCCTACCTAGGATATGATATTAAATTTTGATTTAAATTTAGAATATATAAATATTTTTGAGTAATATTGTTGGAGATAGCATTGTGGTGACTGCGGTTACCATATAAACGCATCGGTTCGTACTAAAACCAATTCGGTTAAACCGAATGCTTACCCCTAACCAGGAGAACCCAACAATAGCTATATGTGCCGCTATCCGCCATTCTTCTAATTCCAGCGTTTGATCAAAGCCTTAATCACCTCTTCTTATGACGTTGAACTGATTTTTCTGTGGGTTTAACTTTTATGAGGTTAGTTTCTCACTAATTATGCTTTGATTGAATTTTGTTCATAAGTGAATTAGGAAACCTAGCTATATGATGATTTACAGAACAAGCAGTTCAATATTGATTACAATTTCTATTGTTACAAAGAACTTGGAAAATAATTTAATAAGAAGAAAAACATTCAGTATGATTTCAAGCATATAATTATGAAATCAATCTAATTTGATTCATAAATTGGACCTTAACTCTGAATTGTGTTTTTGGGTCGGAGATTGTCACGAACCCTTACTTAAAAGAAGTTAGCTGTAGATAAAAATGGCGTTTCATAATTCCTTCTTGTTCAGTTTTCAAAGTTGTCCCAGGGTCATCACTTTTCATTTTTGTAGGTGCCATTTATTTGATTAGCTTTTCTGGAACTCCATTTTGTTGAAGAGAGGAGCTCCATTTTTGTCTGGAGTACAGGTTCTTGTTCATTTTTTTATTTCTAACACAATTCTTTACTCAAGGATCTGTAATCATGTTCTGTTTTGTTTCGGTTCTTGTTAGTGTTCTGACAAATACTAGAGAAATCAGTTTCTGTTGTCTTTGACTCATAGAAACCCGAAGAAATTGAGAGTACCAGAAACCAAAAGTAAATATATAAAGAAAATTAGATTATTGCTGCTTCAATTGTTCTCTTCCCTTGCTGGTAGTATTCAAAGTAAAAACTAACATAATCCTTCACTGTCTTGTATAATCTTGGTCTTGTTTCATCGATTAGCCCATCGGCTGGTTTAATCTCTTTTTCTGAATCAGGGGTGCAGAATACAGCTACACTCATCCTCTCTCTTTCTGTGTTGGTCACCACCCTGTGTACAGGGCTCTTGAATATTCCATTGCTCATTATCTACACAAATATTCCAATATTACTATTATTGGAATTTTCAAGACTTGAAAGAACTCAAAATCTGCATAACTTGATCTTGAAAATTCTAAACTCCAAGATACATACATACATATGTATAAAATCGATTCGAGAACAAATCTTAATGACTTCTGATTAATATTTCTAACAGAATGTTTTTGTCAATGGCAAATCAAGCAACATTATCAAATAGATTCATAGAATATTTTTCAGCAGTAGGTCAAACAAAAATATCAAATAAATTTTAGTATTTACCTCAGCTTGATCGCCAACATTAACAAGAAGAGCTTCTGGAATGATGGGAACTCTGAACCATTGATTGTCTTTCAAGAACTGAAGACCTTCCACTTCTTTATCTTGCAAGAGAATGGTGAGTGCTGATCCATCAGCATGTGGTTTTAGCCCAAGAATTTTATCAGGCATTGGACATGGAGGATAGTAATTAAATCTTGCAGTAACGAGTGGTCGTTCTCCGTATTGATCCAAAAAGCAATTCTCATCCAACCCTAATGACCCTGCCATTTCTTTAATCAGAATTTCATTTATCTGCTGTGATTTCTTGGCAAATTCATCAAGCATTTCCCTGCACATCTCAATTTTTGCAGAGTTAATAATTAATTAAAGTTTGAAAGCTTCCCTGCACATGCTCTAAAAGATTGAAAAGATAATTACCTAAAAGTTTGAGGATTTTCAGGCCAAAATCTGAGCTGTCGCTGGTCTTCTGGGTTTAGTGTAAGATATAAACGATCAGTCCAATCAAGTATTTGATGTTCTAAAAGAACCATATCATTTCCATACCCTTCCATGCTGCCAGTTTTTTGGGAGTATTTCTGCTTCTCTTCCATTGGTAGTGAGAAATACTGCTTGGCAACTTGACGCATTTCTTCCAAGAATGAACTTGTCATTCCATGATTTATTACCTGCACACATACAGGTAATTATATTTATGAAATACAATCTACTTATATAGTTTACTAACAAAAAAAATCTACTGATAAAATCACAATCTACACTTAAGAATTTAATCTATTTGCAGTGATTATACTCAAATTAAGATAAATGATACTTAAGAATAATAAAGGACCTGAAAGCAACCCCAAGAGGTAAGAGCTGATCTGAGTTTGTGAAGCTCCTCTGTTCTGGCTAATGGAGAATTCAGAAGACCAATATCAACAATAGGAACCTCTATCAACGGAACAGAAGTATTCAACTTTCCACTGTCAGTTCCTTTTTGGATGTACTTTTCCAGCGATTCTTTGCCGTCGATGGCCAATTTTTGGACGGATTTTGACATTGATTCAATCTCGGCTGCCATGGCGACCTGTTACCACTTAGCAGTCTGATGGGTTTTTACTTTTTAGAAAGATTGAATTCCAGTTAGCTGATCCAGATTTTCTATTTTTTTAATATTTAATATTCAATTCAAAGTTGCAGAAAAACGGAGTTCATTATTATATGTTTTTGTGCTCTGCTCAAGGATAGCAATGTACTGTGCCCTGCATAGGCTTTAGCGCCATCGGCCGTGGGATCCATAGGCCAAGTAGGAGAGCACACCCTTGGAGATAGTAACAAATTGTGGCTAACAACAGGAATGACCACAGTTGGATTTTAATCAGAACCGATATTAAATTATAGTCTACGGTTTACTTTGAAATCGTAACTGAAATAATGTATTTAAAGTTCAGCTTCGGTTTTTTTATTTTTTAAAGTCAAAATCAACAGTTGTAATTTAAAATCAAATATTTCGATTTTAAATCATAAAAAATTTGTTCTTAAAAAAACTCAAAAAAACTCGCAATATATTTTTTTGTCTTATTATAACTTTTAAAGTAATTTTTAAGAATTTTTATTAAATTGAGTTAGTATTTTTCAATAATAATATTTATTATCATTATTTATTCAACATGTAAATCTAAAAAAGCATTTTAAAAATTTGAAAATATATTATTTAATTTCGGGTTGAAATTGACATAAAATCGAAAGCAATAGTTTCAAAACCGTGTAAAAATAGTTCAATTTTAATTTCACTTTTTTTATAATCGAAACCAGCAATTTTAAAATTCAAACGGCAGTTTTGAAACGTGGTTATGCTTAGCTAAAAAGTTCTATTAGTGGCGTTGATCTTACAATTACATGTCCTAATGAAGAAGCATAAATACAAATTAGTATAATTATTCCAAATTCAGTCTAAATGCGTCCCCTAACCCATAACGCCGACCGCCATGTCAGAGATCCGCCTAAGGTGGTTGGACTTCAGGTGGCAAGTGGCAAATATTGGGCAGTGGAAATTTTAGGATAGGGCTCCAATTCTGGGCCTATCTATATATAATGAAATTAATCTTTATGGGCCTTATTATGGTTCTCTTATTTTATTGGGCTCTTAAGCAACTATTTTGTCTTGTTTTTTTTAGAAAATTCTCATATTAGGTATTCGTTGTCAGAAATTTTTGAACATGATTACTGTATCGTATTTGAATTAAAATTCAAAACTTAATATTTTGTAGGTTTGTGCTCTTGAAAAGGAAATATTTACATAAGCTATTAAAAAGTATTTTGATCATTATTTTTATTGAGTTTGAAATTGATTTGGCATTAGAAATTAATATTAATGAATTAGTTAAAAGAAAAGAATTACCTAAAAAAAAAAAAGCACTCTCAACTTTAGATATTGTTTTTAGTGTTTAATTAACAAAAGGGAATGAATACTAATTATTTTAGTAGCTGTTAAGTGAAATACATGAGTGATTAGTAGTTTGTTGTTTATATAGAACTTGTTTGATAGTTATCTTAGAATCTGTTTGACAAAATTAACTGTTTTTTAAAAGCTGTAGATTGTCCTAATAGCTATTAGATATCCTAGTGGTTTTCAATTGTTTTATTAGCATTTCATCAAACATTAAAAGGAATAACGTTTTATAATTTTCTCCTTCAAACTCTAAGTATTAATAGAAATGATATGTCACTAAACACTATAAATAATAGAAATAGTATTTTAACCTTAAACAAAATGTTAAAGATTACATAAGAAGTTGTTGCTGAACACGGTCTTTGATAGCTAGTACCATCTTAGTAGGTATGAGATATTTTTCTGGCGTTTCATCAAATATTAAATGGAATAATATTTCATAATATGCTTCCTCAAACTCTAAACAATAGTGCACACGTTATGCTATCAAACATTATACATAATAGAGATAATATTTTGAAATACTAAAAACTGTTGCCTATGCTATCAAACATTATACATAATA
Organism: Jatropha curcas; assembly: GCF_041381405.1. NCBI lineage: Eukaryota > Viridiplantae > Streptophyta > Magnoliopsida > Malpighiales > Euphorbiaceae > Jatropha > Jatropha curcas. The sequence continues at coordinate 6,865,728 of NC_143158.1, read as the reverse complement.
GAGATAATATTTTGAAATACTAAAAATTGTCGCCTAATAGGACCATAGTGGTTTAAAGCATAAGTATTCAGTAAAAATAATTGTTTGATTAGCCATTAAATTTAAATATAATTAAAAAAGTTCAATTAATTATTGTTTAACACTAAATATTTGGGGAATAGCATCTCTTGAAATACTCCCTCAATCTCTAAACCTTATTATAATATAATTAATAAAGGTAATGTTTTAGACCGTATTCAGCAATAACTTTCTAAGTAACTTTTAGCGTTTTGACTAAACGCTACTTAAAAAATTATTCGGTAACATAGCGTTTGGACTAGCCTTTTGAAATTATGGTAAAATTTTGTGAAAAGTTAAACTATGTAACGTTTAGTTTTTAGCATTTCATGAAAATCTATTAAAACAGCTAACAACTAAACGTTATTAAAACAACTAACAACTATTAAAACAATTATTTTTACTAACATACCCTTAGCCTTATTAAAATGCTCTACCCTCAAAAGCAGTTGCCCAATAAGGTAAAAGTTTTATACTTTCTTTTAGTTGTACTTTAGTCTGTTTTTTGAATAAAATTTATGAAATTATAAAGGACCAATCAGATAACAAGTAGTTGCTTAGTTAATTTTTTTAAAAAATAATATATTATTGAAAATTTAAAAATAACATAATTGAAAAATAATATATTATAGTTGAGAAAACTTTATATGATAAATTATATTTAAAATAAAGAGAACATATGGAGATGACTAACTAACATATTTTTTTATATAGGTAATATTGTATATATATAATTTAGCAGATGTAAATGAAAACAATTAATTTTTAATAAAATATTATCATATAGAGAGTGAAAAAAATTATAAAAGAATATGAGATTTGATTTAGATAATATGGGCAGTGATTTGAAATAAATATAAATCTGAATTTGAGTGTTAAAAAATAAAAATCTACAAAAATTAAACATTCAATCATCTTCAAATTATGATATCGAAATATTATTCTATAAAGTTCATTTATATTATTTCCTCTAACGGTAATTTTATACTACCTCTATTTCATAATACTTGTCACATTTGAAATTTTACGTTCTTTAGGAATACCATTAAATTTGTCTAAGTTATAATAAATTATTGAGTAAATCGACTACATTACCCTTAGTTTAATACCAATTCTTTAAAAAATTATTAAATTGAAGTACTAATTATTGGTTCTATACAAATGGTAAATACGGAAAAAATTGAAATTATTACTCTTTAAATAAGTATTTTAAAACAAACTATTTTCTCAAATGTACAAATATCATAGAACATGAGGGATATTAATTATGGTGAGCCACACTCAAAACAAATTTTGCGTGACGACATTTTTCCACAATTATGGTGGAAGGAAGACTAGAAAGACTTCCTTGGCATAGAAAATTGTACTTTGATTATGACTATAACGTGTATTAATAGAACAACCAAATAAAACGGTAACTCCATGTCACGACCCATTTCCGTGGGCCGGACCGGCACTAGGACCTGGGTGGGCTTAAAGCTCCCGAAGCCCGTAGTAAGCCTAACTTTTTCCAATTCGACATTCTACTCATAATTATGGATTCAGGCCTATTAACTTATTATATATGCATCCAAAATACAGTTCAAAGATTTAAAATGGACTTTCATTATTTATTTACAACCCAACTGGAATACAACTGCGGAACTCTACCTTTACATTTACATCATTATTTCAATTATTAATAGCTTCTATAATTAGTGTTTCAACTCCACAGGGCATTTCTTTCTTCTATTACCTAAAAAAAAAAAAAAAGGTAGGCAGGGGTGAGCGCCAAACTCAATGAGTAGGGTTAGATAACCCTCTCACCCCACACAATCACATATATGCTAAAATATTTTTATCTGATCGCCGATTATATATATGATCATGCAGTGTGTCACACAAATGGCATTACCACAACACTCACAGTTATTATCACCTTCATATAATCATATCACGTGGAAATTAGTCAGTGGAGTCACCTAAACCCGATGAGCCGTCCTCCCACATGGCTCATCCACTCACATGTGCACCAGGGAGCCAATCCCCCATTCTGGCTAACCGGTATAAGCCTCGCACTGCCGGTCCACTAATTATTTTTTCGATCTCTTTATATATATATATATATATATATATATATATATATATATATATATATATATATATATATAAAATGCCAACAGGAGGCAACCCGGTGATCTCCATCCAATCTGGATCATCAAGTGCTCACAACAGGAGGCCACCCTACGGGCTTCAATCAAATCTAGATTATCAGGTGCCAACAACAAGAAGCCATTCTGTGGTTTTCGGTAACGGTAACGGTAACGGTAGGTGCACACGGGGGCGCCGATCTCCCATTTACCCGGCTAACAGTAATCATATCAGGATCCATATAACAGTAACGGTATATAACGGTAACGGTAATCATAATCAGGATCCATATAACGGTAATGGTCTCACAAACCCATGGTGACCCACGTCATCCCAATTCCATACAAACAAGGCACAACAATATCATATTCACGGATAATCAAGCAATATTTAATATCAACAAATAGTGCATCACAATATGACAATAATGCATGATAACATTTATCCATGAATGCAGGCGGATAATACTAGTTATCTAACAACTACTCACAGTTTTTATTGTCCTTTATAGGACTCTCTCTACTACTGCACGCTTCCAGCTTTTGTCTTTATATTCTAGAACCTTATACGCATCTAAAATAATAAGAAAGTTCTAAATAAGAATTCTAATTCGAAACAAAATATTTTCACATTCATTTATTAGTTTTGGTTACTAGTTACTTAACTGACTTGTCAAACTACACTGTACATATATATATATATATATATATATATATATATATATATATATATATATATATATATATATATATATATATATATATATATATATCTGAGGTCTATCCAGATATGACTGTCTCATTAAATGATTTAAATATTTTAGAAAGTATAGTTTTAGAAATTAAAACTCATAATTATAAAATGAAACAAGGATCTATTCCTATAGCTTTAATTTATAAAATCCACTATAAAGCAATGAATTCAGCTTTTGGTACTAAGTATAAACTACAACCTAAAATTGGAGAGACACGCTTTCTTCAAACAGATTTAACTAAAACCAATACTGTGATACCTAAAACCATTCAATGGAAAGACATCACACTTCCTGATGAATGGATTTTGGAAGGGGTTGTACCTCCTCCAGTATTAGAACCGTTAAAACCAAACGTAAACTTACAAAAAATTGAACAATTTGAAGATGGTAAAGTCACATTAAAATTCAATCGCAGTCAAAGTATGAGATATACAGGGTCATCTTCCTCTGTTACTACGGATGAAAATGATAAGCCTAGTTCCTCCATACCTTCTGTGATTTATGCTAAATATAAAGAACCTGAGCATAAACCTATAATTCAAACTCTGGTAAAACCTAGGTACTCTACCTCGGATATCCCTAGTAAAATGAAGGGTGTTGATTATAGTAATTCTATTCCACAGGCAGTTTATAACCCTGTAGATAATTATGTAAATCAACAATCTAATTTGGTAACCTCATCACCAGAATCACCAACAGCTTCAGCTATAACTGAAAATGTTAGTGATATAAATAGAGAATTAAAAGTTCTTACTAAAGATGGTATTGAAAAAGGTTTAATAAAAGAAATATCTAAAATTAAAAATTTACTTAACATGAAAAAGATATTAAAACATTATACTTTTGAAGAATTAAAATCTGAATATTTAGATTATAAATTAAGTAACCAAACTGAAATAAAATTTTTTGATTGGTATAACTTAATTAAAGAAAACAAATCAAATAAAAGTTTGAACCCAATAACGGTTAGAGATAAAAGACCAGAATGGATAGTAAATAGTCAAATAGTTAAAAGTGATTTTCCTCCCAAAACAATTAGTAAATTAAAACACCAAGATAATGAAATTATTTGTGCACCATATAAAGTGGCTCGAGAAAATGAAGTAAATAGTAAAATAATTGAACAAAATAATTTTGGTAATGCAAGTCTAATTTGTATAAATACTCAATTAAAGAAAATTGAAAATATCATAAATGAAAAACCAATAGTCAAAGATAAAGAAAAGGTTAAAACTCACATGTTTAAACCTTACCAAATTTCTCAGTCAAGTAAAAATGAATTTGTAAACAAATTAAAAGACCAATTAAGTAAACTTGAGGTCCGTTCCGAGACTACCCAACAAGTAGCTCCTGACACTCCTCAGACTTCTAGGAATATAAACACTATAGAAGAAAATAGTAATTCTAATAACTCTGATAACAGTGAACCTGATTCAGAAAATATAAAAAATTTTCAATTCAACCCTATAACACATAATGCAATAGTCAACAGGGCACCAGACCTAGGAATAATTGATAAACCAAACACTATATCTCAATTTAAATATAATGCTTCAACAATCTATGAATGGAACATAGATGGTTTAAGTGAATATAACATATTAAGTATTTTGCAACAAATGACAATGGCTGGAAATGCTTATAAAACACAGTCAATTATTTCTGATAAAGCTATAGCAGAAATCTTAATTGCTGGATTTACCGGCCAACTTAAAGGATGGTGGGATTATCATCTCACTGAACAACAACATTTAGAAATTTTAAATTCAATTAAAATTGATGAAGAGGAACAACCTATATATGATGAAAATGGTGATGTAATTCAAGATGCAGTGTCATCTTTAATTCTCACTATTTCATTACATTTTATAGGAGATCCATCTCATATAAAAGATAAAAATGCGGAGTTATTAAGTAACTTAAAATGTAGAACATTAAGTAATTTTCAAAATTATAAAATTACTTTTATCACTAGATTAATGCTAAGGGAAGATTCCAATCAAGACTTTTGGAAAGAGAAGTTCTTGGCTGGATTACCTTACTTTCTGGGTGAAAAAGTTAGAAATTCCATTAAACAACAACATGGTCAACCTATACCTTATAGTAAATTAACTTATGGACAGTTAATTAGTATAATTCATAAAGAAGGTTTGCAAATATGTCACGATTTAAAACTTCAGAGAACATTAAAAAATGAAATGCAGAAAACTAAAAGAGAACTCGGATCTTTTTGTAAACAGTTTGATTATGGCATAACAACTTCTCACAGATGTGATGGCCAGTGTTCTAAAGCACCTAAACCTAAAAAACATTATACAAATAAACATTATAAGAAGCAATATAAAGCTACACCTAGTCAAGAAAAATTTTATCACAAAAGGTCAAAACCTCATAAAACGTCTCACAGGAAGCAACCGTATAAACCCTCCAATAAAACTTCTTTTAAAGATTTAACTTGTTATAAGTGTGGTAAAAAAGGACATACTTCTAAATTTTGTAAATTTAACAAAAAATTAAATGAATTACATTTAGAAGAACAAGTTTTAAACAAAATTTATGAACTGTATCTGGATTCTGATGCTTCCGAGCCTGAAATTAGTGAAAGTACTCATCAAATAGATGAATTAGGAACAACAACTAGTTCATCAGAATATTCTATAAACGTGTTAACTAGAGATCAAAGTACGCTTTTAGAATTAGTAAATACTATAGATGATCAGGAAACTAAAGCGGAACTTCTCAGGAAATTAATTAAAAGTTTTGATGATGACAAAGCGGTAAAAGAAGATATAACTCCTAAAATTCAAAATAACACTTATGATCTCACAACTATATTAAATAAAAATAAACATAAAATTACAAGTGCAGACATAGAAGTTTCTACTCAAGATTTAAAAAAGGAAGTTAAAAATTTAAAAAAAGAAGTAAATCAACTAAAGAAACAATTTCAGTTACATGATAGACTAATAAAATCATTAGAATCTCAACCAATTCCTAGCTCCTCTTCTGATGAAGAAGAACCAGACAAAGATGAACTAAATCAATTAGATAAAGATGTAGATTCTAATTTTCTGAATTTACTACAAGAAATAACTTCAAGAAAATATTTAGTACACATAAACATCAAAATCAATGATTTTGAGATTAATACAATTGCACTATTTGACACAGGTGCAGATTTAAATTGTATAAAATCAGATTTAATACCTAAAAGATATTGGTCTAAAACTAATGAAAGGTTAAGTACAGCAAATAAATCTAAACTAGAAATAATCGGTAAAACAGATGCACAGATTGTAAATCAAAGTCTCGAAATAAACACAGTCTTTTTAATATCACCTCAGATAAATTATATGGTAATATTAGGAACTCCTTTTATAAACCTAATAACACCATATTCAGTTAAAGAAGATTGTATTAAATTTAAAGTAAGAAATACTAAAATTTGGTTACAATTCACCGAAAAACCTAAGAAAAAGCAATTAAATCTCTTAAAAGCTCATTCTATTAAAAAATTAGAAATTAATGCTTTAATCAAATCCAGACAACAAGACCTACACGATGTAAAAAATAATGTTTGTTTAGATAGAATTAAAAGCCAATTAGAAACTAAGGAAATACAAGATAACATCATAGCACTAAAAGAATTAATGGAAAAAGAATTATGTGCTGATCATCCACACGCTTTTTGGAATCGTAAACAACACATGGTGGATTTACCATATGAAAAAGATTTTGATGAAAAAACTATTAAAACTAAAGCTAGACCTATCCAAATGAATCCTGAATTAATAAATCATTGTAAAAATGAAATTCAAGATTTACTTAATAAAAAATTAATTTTTAAATCCAGAAGCCCATGGTCTTGTGCGGCTTTTTATGTGAATAAAAATGCTGAGATAGAACGTGGTGTTCCCAGATTAGTAATAAATTATAAACCATTAAATACAGCTTTAAAATGGATCAGGTATCCAATTCCTAATAAAAAAGATCTTTTAAAGCAATTATATAATGCAAATATTTTTAGTAAATTTGATATGAAATCTGGTTATTGGCAAATCCAAATTGATCCTAAAGATAGATATAAAACAGCATTCACAGTTCCCTTTGGCCAATACGAATGGAATGTGATGCCTTTTGGATTAAAAAATGCTCCTTCTGAATTTCAGAGGATCATGAATAATATTTTTAACTCGTATTCTAAATTTTGTATTGTATATATAGATGATGTACTTATTTTTAGTAACACTCTTGAAGAACATTTTAAACATTTAAAAACATTCTGCATGATCATAAGGAAAAATGGTTTAGCATTAAGTAAAACTAAAATGGATTTATTTAAAACTAAAATTAGATTTTTAGGTCATTATATAGAACAAGGTAAAATTCAACCTATCGAAAGAACTTTAATATTTGGAGAAAAATTTCCCAATGAAATAACTAATAAACTCCAACTACAACGATTTCTTGGTTGTTTAAATTATGTCATTGACTTCTATCCTAATTTAAATTGTATGCTTAAACCTTTACATGATCGATTGCGTAAAAATGCTAGTCCTTGGACAGATAAACATACCCAATTAGTTCAACAGATAAAATCTTTAGTAAAAGAAATTCCTTATTTATATATTCCTAATCCAACTGCTTTTAAAATTGTTGAGACTGATGCTTCTAATATTGGTTATGGGGGCATTTTAAAACAAACAATTGATAATAAGGAACGGATTATCCAATACACTTCAAGACATTGGACTCCGACACAATTAAACTATTCTACTATTAAAAAAGAAATTTTAAGTATTGTTATTTGTATAAATAAATTTCAATCTGATTTATTAAATCAAAAATTTTTACTCAGAATTGATTGTAAATCTGCAAAAGATGTTTTGCAAAAAGATGTTCAAAATCTTGCCTCTAAACAAATTTTTGCTCGGTGGCAAGCACTTTTAAGTATATTTGAATTTGATATTGAATTTATTAAAGGTACTTCCAATAATATTCCAGACTTTCTAACCAGAGAATTCTTACAGCACAATGGGTCGCAAGAAAGATAAAGAGAAGGGCAAAGAACCTAAAGAGAACTCTTCTTCCCCTAGTAAAGCTCTTTCTGAGCACTCTGAAGACTTAAGTAAAACCTTAAACACTAAAACCTCTAAAGATCTCCAAAAATGGATTGAACAACTCAGTCAATCCCCTGAAGTAATAAAAGCCTTGCAAAGTACAGCGTCCTCTTCAGCGGAGGAGCCAAGTACGTCTTCTAAATCTCAAGCGATCGTATCCGCTCATGATACGGCTATTCCGTCTCCAACGGTAGGCGGTAAAGAATTATCAAATCCGTTGATGGCTGTGGATTTGCCAAAAATCCAGTATACTCCTCACAGTATACATAAATGGTTTGTTAAAAATGTTTTTGATTATGAGATTGAAATCGAGGATGGCTATAACAATATTAATCCTTGGTCGATTTTAAAATCTTATTACCCTGAGGATTGGTATTTCATTCCAACTGATCTTTCAAAACCTCAGGAATATTATCACAATATTTTGATTGATACTAAATCTGTAACTATCAAACATAATTTTGATCCTAAAAATAAATCTATTATTTTATACTCTTCCATTAAAATCCATAGGGTCATTCATCCCAAAGATTGGCCTGCACCATCTCTGTATACTCCAGTAAAATTCAAAGTTTTATATAAGCATGTACATTGTACTGTTTATAATTATTTTGATTATAAAGAAGCATGGGAAAAAGTGTTTTATATTCAAAATCCCACTGCTACCCATTCATGGTTAATTTATTTTGATCAGTCTTTTCGCACTGATTTAAAGGTTCCAAACTGGTTTAAAAAATGGTGGCAAACCAGGGGTTTATCTCATGATATTATTCCTGCTCCTATCATGACTTTATACCAATATTTTAAAACCCATTATAAACCTCGTCCGGAAGAAGCCCATATTCCATCCTTAATGTACTATTGTATGGTCTTCTTTATGCCCTGGGTATATCAATGGTATTTGGACACTCAGTATGCAATAGGAACCCAAATTCCTATGTTGGTAAAACGACACAAGATTAAATGGTGGGGATCTTTCAAGAACTCTACTACTGAAATTAAGATTAATCAATGGATTCGAAATAAACTCTCTCAAACACCTGCATTAACCTATGCCAATACACTTGCTTTAATGGACCAACCTACATTTGGCATTCAAAAAGTACAGTGTCAATCCAGGTTAGCAGCAGCTACAACTCCTGAAGAATATAAACAGATTTGCCAGGAAATGTTCCAGCAACTTTCCACAGATCCTCCAGTAAAAACCTCAGTCAGTAAACAGCCAGCAAGTTGTTCAGATAAATCGTCATCAAAACCCAGTCTAAAAGGCAAAGCTAAATGGGCAGACATGGCATCCTCTTCCTCTTCTTCATCATCGTCATCTTCCCCAGCATCTGGTAAAGATAGCAATGATGATATTCTTCAAGCAATAATAGTCAAAAGTAAAGTTGACAAGAAAGAAAAAGAAAAGGCAAAGTTAAAACAAAAAAGTAAAGAAAAAAGAAAAGAAAAGAAAAAGAAAAAGGACACCTCGTCCTCATCTGATTAAAAAGGTAGAAGGACTATTATTTTCACATGTTTCACAGTAAAAGATAAGCTTCAATGGCCGACCAAGCACTATTCCTCTACAGTAAAATCCCGTGACGGACAGAGTAATGTGCATCAACAGTAAAAAGTAAACAGGAAAGATTCTTTGCTTTTTTATATAAAGGGAGCCTCTCCCCTTGTGAAGGCATAAGTTTTTTAGTAGCATAAGTTTAGATCTAGTTATTACCCATAATCCCTCTCTCCTTCTTTGCTCCTAGTTCGAGTTGTAAGAGTTCAAGTTGGAGAAAGTTTAAAGTAAACTTGTTGTAAGTTTTAAATTTTGTATTTACATTTTGTAATTAAATAAAGTTTTATATTTTCAATATAAACTGCTACTTCGGTAAGCCCGTGTTTACGACACCTTTCTTTCTCTCCCTCCACAGTCTGACTTGATTCTGGGGATCCCAGGTCAAGGTTGCAGGAACCCTAAACCAAAAACTTAAACTTGTTTGTGTTTAATTGTTGTATAAGTATGCTCTGTGGATGCGGCTTGGTCTGATCTTCCACATCAGAAATATTGTTTTTGTATGTTGATTCTGAAGTAAATTATTAAATCTAAACAGTATTTATTCATAAATAGTATTGATATATAGGCTGGAAACCCAGAAGTGCGGACTACTGGTCCAAAGGACTATTTTAATAGTCGTCTTCTTGGTATAACAACGCCACGTATCATACTAAATGATATATATAATTATAAATCCAATTGATAATAGTATTTTATTTGATATATATATTAATGATATTTTGATAAACATGTATATTGATGAAGATCGTTGTTTAGTTCATGTTTATATTGGTAATGAGATGTATGATATGTTTTTAAATCTATAAATTAAACAATTAATTAAGTTATTAAATGCTTTTGTTGAATTAAGTTATTAAATAAGTTGCAAATTATTAAAATTATCTTGTAAAAGAAATTGTAAAAGGTACATTAATTATATTGCTTTAGCTTTCTTTCTTGTTTTAACTTTGTTGGTATCAGAGCCAAAAAGAAACATTAATTATTTTGGCTTTTGAAAAAGAAACATTAATTATTATTTGTCTCATAGCCCTTTAGTCAAAAGTCTTTAGCCATTAATACTGTTGTTGTAAAGTCTTTTTCACCTTTAGAATTTAGAATACTTAAAGTCTTTAGCCTTTAGATTTAAGTCTACGTGGTAGATATACATATAAAGACTTCATTTTATGATATTTAATAAAAGGTTTTGGCTTTGCCTACTGAACCCACGCCTACTGAACCCATGAGTAAGTCCCATGTGAGTGGCATCTGTAGGGTGTAACCAGGAAGGGTATAACCAGGTAGTCAAAAAATTTTATCATATATTATAAAATGGATCATTTATTATGTAGATCGGCTAGTAGTACTAAATCTGAAGACTCAGATAACTCAGAAATTAAAAGGGTTATAAATCGAAATGAATTAATTTTACAAGATTTTAGTAAAGCAATCGATGAATGGGAAATTCCTAAAGTTGATAAAGAACAAATTTATAAAGTTTCTAAATTTAATTTATTTAAAACCGATTATGTTATTAAAACAGAAGAAAGAGATTTTCAATTAAGTAAACCTTTTGAAAGAATAACTCTTTTGTCTTCTAAAACATTACAACATCATAAAAGTAAAAAATATAAATATATTCATATAGGATTAATTCAAGTAGGAATAAAACCTTTAACAAGGGAAGGATTAAACACTAGTATTCTTGCAGTAGTCAGAGATGCTAGATTTTTAAATTTTCAAGATTCATTATTAGGATCTGTTGAGACTAGTTTAAGTGAAGGACCGATTTCTTTTGAGGTCTATCCAGATATGACTGTCTCATTAAATGATTTAAATATTTTAGAAAGTATAGTTTTAGAAATTAAAACTCATAATTATAAAATAAAACAAGGATCTATTCCTATAGCTTTAATTTATAAAATCCACTATAAAGCAATGAATTCAGCTTTTGGTACTAAGTATAAACTACAACCTAAAATTGGAGAGACACGCTTTCTTCAAACAGATTTAACTAAAACCAATACTGTGATACCTAAAACCATTCAATGGAAAGACATCACACTTCCTGATGAATGGATTTTGGAAGGGGTTGTACCTCCTCCAGTATTAGAACCGTTAAAACCAAACGTAAACTTACAAAAAATTGAACAATTTGAAGATGGTAAAGTCACATTAAAATTCAATCGCAGTCAAAGTATGAGATATACAGGGTCATCTTCCTCTGTTACTACGGATGAAAATGATAAGCCTAGTTCCTCCATACCTTCTGTGATTTATGCTAAATATAAAGAACCTGAGCATAAACCTATAATTCAAACTCTGGTAAAACCTAGGTACTCTACCTCGGATATCCCTAGTAAAATGAAGGGTGTTGATTATAGTAATTCTATTCCACAGGCAGTTTATAACCCTGTAGATAATTATGTAAATCAACAATCTAATTTGGTAACCTCATCACCAGAATCACCAACAGCTTCAGCTATAACTGAAAATGTTAGTGATATAAATAGAGAATTAAATGTTCTTACTAAAGATGGTATTGAAAAAGGTTTAATAAAAGAAATATCTAAAATTAAAAATTTACTTAACATGAAAAAGATATTAAAACATTATACTTTTGAAGAATTAAAATCTGAATATTTAGATTATAAATTAAGTAACCAAACTGAAATAAAATTTTTTGATTGGTATAACTTAATTAAAGAAAACAAATCAAATAAAAGTTTGAACCCAATAACGGTTAGAGATAAAAGACCAGAATGGATAGTAAATAGTCAAATAGTTAAAAGTGATTTTCCTCCGAAAACAATTAGTAAATTAAAACACCAAGATAATGAAATTATTTGTGCACCATATAAAGTGGCTCGAGAAAATGACGTAAATAGTAAAATAATTGAACAAAATAATTTCGGTAATGCAAGTCTAATTTGTATAAATACTCAATTAAAGAAAATTGAAAATATGATAAATGAAAAACCAATAGTCAAAGATAAAGAAAAGGTTAAAACTCACATGTTTAAACCTTACCAAATTTCTCAGTCAAGTAAAAATGAATTTGTAAACAAATTAAAAGACCAATTAAGTAAACTTGAGGTCCGTTCCGAGACTACCCAACAAGTAGCTCCTGACACTCCTCAGACTTCTAGGAATATAAACACTATAGAAGAAAATAGTAATTCTAATAACTCTGATAACAGTGAACCTGATTCAGAAAATATAAAAAATTTTCAATTCAACCCTATAACACATAATGCAATAGTCAACAGGGCACCAGACCTAGGAATAATTGATAAACCAAACACTATATCTCAATTTAAATATAATGCTTCAACAATCTATGAATGGAACATAGATGGTTTAAGTGAATATAACATATTAAGTATTTTGCAACAAATGACAATGGCTGGAAATGCTTATAAAACACAGTCAATTATTTCTGATAAAGCTATAGCAGAAATCTTAATTGCTGGATTTACCGGCCAACTTAAAGGATGGTGGGATTATCATCTCACTGAACAACAACATTTAGAAATTTTAAATTCAATTAAAATTGATGAAGAGGAACAACCTATATATGATGAAAATGGTGATGTAATTCAAGATGCAGTGTCATCTTTAATTCTCACTATTTCATTACATTTTATAGGAGATCCATCTCATATAAAAGATAAAAATGCGGAGTTATTAAGTAACTTAAAATGTAGAACATTAAGTAATTTTCAAAATTATAAAACTACTTTTATCACTAGATTAATGCTAAGGGAAGATTCCAATCAAGACTTTTGGAAAGAGAAGTTCTTGGCTGGATTACCTTACTTTCTGGGTGAAAAAGTTAGAAATTCCATTAAACAACAACATGGTCAACCTATACCTTATAGTAAATTAACTTATGGACAGTTAATTAGTATAATTCATAAAGAAGGTTTGCAAATATGTCATGATTTAAAACTTCAGAGAACATTAAAAAATGAAATGCAGAAAACTAAAAGAGAACTCGGATCTTTTTGTAAACAGTTTGATTATGGCATAACAACTTCTCACAGATGTGATGGCCAGTGTTCTAAAGCACCTAAACCTAAAAAACATTATACAAATAAACATTATAAGAAGCAATATAAAGCTACACCTAGTCAAGAAAAATTTTATCACAAAAGGTCAAAACCTCATAAAACGTCTCACAGGAAGCAACCGTATAAACCCTCCAATAAAACTTCTTTTAAAGATTTAACTTGTTATAAGTGTGGTAAAAAAGGACATACTTCTAAATTTTGTAAATTTAACAAAAAATTAAATGAATTACATTTAGAAGAACAAGTTTTAAACAAAATTTATGAACTGTATCTGGATTCTGATACTTCCGAGCCTGAAATTAGTGAAAGTACTCATCAAATAGATGAATTAGGAACAACAACTAATTCATCAGAATATTCTATAAACGTGTTAACTAGAGATCAAAGTACGCTTTTAGAATTAGTAAATACTATAGATGATCAGGAAACTAAAGCGAAACTTCTCAGGAAATTAATTAAAAGTTTTGATGATGACAATGCGGTAAAAGAAGATATAACTCCTAAAATTCAAAATAACACTTATGATCTCACAACTATATTAAATAAAAATAAACATAAAATTACAAGTGCAGACATAGAAGTTTCTACTCAAGATTTAAAAAAGGAAGTTAAAAATTTAAAACAAATAAGTGTTATATATATATATATATATATATATATATATATATATATATATATATATATTGTGTTTTCTTATTTATTTATTTATTCCAATTTATAACCTTTAGATAAAATTTCTAGTTATTCGGTGAGGAATATTTTATAATAATAATAATAATGATATTATAATATTTTATAATACCTAAAGTTTTTAGTCGTCACTACTTATTAAGAATACAACTAATTTAATTCTTCATTAAGTGCTTTACTGAAAATTCGGCAGTATTTCCTCTATAAACTGGACTATCCAAATTTTTGCATAATCCACATGTCAACACATAGCCCATCCATCGAGCAATTCATATTAACTGATCCCGTCCGCCATAACCATCATTCATCCGTCTATTCACTTCACACAGTCCATTATAATTAATTGTTCTATAACTATTTATTTGTTAATAAAATTCCTAAAATTTATTATTAGCTAGGAATTCATATTTCAGTGCCAACCTTATAGGTATAATTAATATTCATGAAATATATCTAATAATATCTAATTTAATTTATTTACTTAATTAAATTCATTAATTAATTAATTTGGGATTTATTCAAAAATTACGAATTAAGCTTTAGAGTGTACCGATTGAAAATCAGACGACAGATCCACAACCTACACGAGAAGAGGAAGATTCTGCCTTTTGTTGCCTCGCTGTAGTGTCGCCGGCCGGTCACCGGACCGCCGCCGCCGCCGCCGTGCACGGTGGCCGAAAAAGTCAAATCTTCACCAAAATTAACAAACAATATATCATTTTATTCGTTTCGATGAGAGGATCACTAATCTGTATTCAAATCAAGGTGGGTATGAACTATTTGGCTGGAAATTGACCGGAAAGGTTCAATGATACCCATTTTGGGTTTTCCGATTTCGGCTATTACAGTCGACGAGGAGGCCATCAAATGAAAGAGGAAGAAGAGAGGAGTCATTTGGTACTCACCTTGCACTCTAGACTTGCCTGAAATGGCGTGAATTGCCGGAGAAAGGTGTCACCACGGTGGCCGAAACTTCAAGCTCTTCCCTTTCAAAATAGACACAATTTCAGTTCAAATCTAAGCTATAATCTTCTTCCTTGTGTTGAGTAGATGTTTTTTGAGTATTCATTTGTCGGATTTGGTGGCCGGAGGACGGAGATCGAAGGAGATGGAGGAGGAGGAGGAGGAGGAGGTCGTGCCACTGGAGAAGGAGAAGGAAGAAAAGAAAAGAAAAAGAAAGAAAAAGGAAAGAAAAGAAGTGGGCCGGTCCGGTTCGATTCGAACCGGTTCGGTCCGATTCAGTGATTTGGTCTCATTTTGTTTGGTTTTCGAGTTTTCCAATTGATTTTCGGATCATTCGTGTGGTTCTCGACAAATTAAACTGATTTTTAGGTCCGATTTGATTTATTTTGATTATTTTAGTTAGGTTCTATAACATTTCTTCAATTTAGTTAATGTTAATATTAATAATCATATATTCGATTTTTTAAGATAAATTTCGATAATGTGTTTTGGGCTTGAGCCCAACTTTGTAAACTTGGGCTTGAATTGAGGCTATTTTATACTTGCAGTCCACATGATTAAAATTTCTGATTTTTGATTTAATAAAAATTCAAAAGTTTCGAAAATAAAAATTCGCGGTATTACAATCTCCCCCCTTAAGACAATTCATCCTCGAATTGAATCTAGTGGGAAAGAATAAGAATGGACGCATGGAAAACTATAAAGTTATAAGAACTTGCTTCTAGAACCAAGGAGACAGATCGAGGAAATGAAGTGAGTGGTACCGTCAACCGTCATATTTAGAATAAAATTTCGTTCAATCTATATAGTACCACCTAGCTGAAGTTTATCAGAAGGTTTATTACATTAATCTCCAAACTATCATCAGACAGTTGCTAAGAAATCTTTCTTTAAATAAAAATCTTATAATTAACCCAGCTTTTCAATAAAATGTTTACTATATATATTAAAGTTTATTACGCATTTCTTTATGAAATCCAGATATATAATTTGCCAAAAGCAAAACAATTTGAAATGTAATTTATTTATAATCAAACTAGATTTATTTAACGTGCATATGTTATGACTAAATCTTTTCTTAATCTAAGATGAAAAACTATTACTGTAATCCAAAATTTTAAGAAAAATTCTCTTGTAACTTTCGTTATCTATAATATCGCAGGGTTATTCAAGCTCACTCTATCAGTTCTTTTTATACAAGTTCTATTCTTCTTATAATATTTATATCGTATGCTAGCGCAAGTATTTAATAGCTCTTTTACTAAAGACATCCCTGCACTATTAGTTATCTCCACACTTTCTATTTAATCGTCATCCCTACGTCTAACACTCATTCGTTATCTTAACATTTATCATTAAAAGCTGACTTTCATAACAACCTCTCATACTTTCATAATAACCTCTCATTTCACTTATGTTGCTTATTAATTCATCCTAAGAATATTGAAGCATATATATATATTTTTTAATTATTCCATTAGTTGTAATTTATCCCATTTATCTCATTAACAATATTTCAACCTAACATTTATTATTTGCCTCAACTATTTACCTTTTACCTAATACCTATCAATATAGAAAAGTCTTCAATGAAATTTCTTAAGTCCCAACTTCATGTTCCCTTAGCATCCAAATATTACATCGAATAAATAGGCATCAACCATTCTATTTCCTTTCTCAAATTCTGCGTCAGTTAAGTAATTTATTCGTTTCTATATGGCACTTCAGTGTATGCCTTAATTATGGAATAATAACAAGGCCCTAAGTAGCATTTATAGTACATAAGCTAATTAATTATGGAATAATAACAAGGCCCTAAGTAGCATTTATAGTACATAAGCTAATTGTTTCATTTTCCATCCCTATCTTTAGTTCATTAGTCTTTTTCTTATTGAAGTGTATTTAATTCTTTACATTTATCCATTTAACCTTATCATCTCTAGTTTCTCAGGTTAGCACAAGGCCACCTGGTGTTATTACCTAGACCTCAGCTTAGTTTAGGTCTTTCCTCCATGTCAAAATTTTTATCAATTACCTTACGATTCATTTCACTAGTTTCATTTCTTCTATTTCATGTAAAGATTTTAATATTTATCGAAGAGTCCGAAGAGATTAATTGCTGCATGTTTAAATTTCATTTATTAACATCTCTTTTAATTCCAAAACGTCCCCTAGAGCTGAATCATTTTCTTATAATCTAGTAAGCTACCTGAAAGTTGAAATTTATATATCGAGTCCCTCTAGCTCTAATGTGTCACAATTCATTATAATCTAAAAGGCATAATACTTCAAATTTCAATTCTTAATGTATCTATCTCTAAGTATCAACGAGATATTAGGTTCTATTTCAATAAATTCATTTATATTAATAGTCTACAACACTAGCTGTCTCATAATGTGAATTTCATCGAATGAGTGTACTAACTAAGAGTTTGTAAGTAATTTCCACATTCTCCTTTATTAATATTCTCAATACACATTTTATTCCATCCATTTGATTTGTTAGATCCATCGTTTAATCCAAAATTCTACTAATGAGTTAACAACTACCGACTAGCTTGACCATTCTATAGGTAACTGGCTATTTAAAAACTTTCAAAATAATTTTCCCTTTCCACTTTTAAAAACATCGGCATGTCACTCACACAAAACCTTGAAATTCTTTTAATAGAAATTTGCATTTCACTTTTACTTTCTTCAAAAAACAATATTAATGGTAATGTAAAATATTTTTGAAAAGTTTGAAAATTATTACTCAGTGTATTTTCTAAAACCTTTTTGTATTTAACAAAAATGAATTGTCTATCCCCACGAGGACAATCCTCAAATCAGCTAGTTCCAGTCTACTGTTTCATATTTCACCTCTAAATAATCCCCTTAAACCAAGAATATTCTAATCTCTATCAGTACTATTACTTTCGCTATTACTAGTCTATTAAGTAAATTGGCCCACACTTTAAATTTTTCCAAAAGTTATTATTATTATTATTATTATTATTATTATTATATATTTTTTATTTATATTTATATTTATATTATTATTATTGTTATTTTATCTTTATTTATTCATCATTTTTTCTCTTTTTTTCTTTTTTTTTTTTTTAGATTTGTTTCTACTTATTTATTCTAGTATTCCACAGTAGATAAATTAATTGACCATATTATCATCATCGACTTTACTACTATTTAACATCCCCTAATTTTATCAAGTTCTTTAGATTTTTGATTCATTTTAATCTTTCTTTTATCTTCCATGTCTCATTAGTGTACCCAACCTCATTTAAGTCTTATCCTTAAAAGAGTATTAATCATGGGTACATGAATCTATGGCGTAAAACCATTATTTACACAAAATTTAATTCCATCCTAAGGTCATTGCTTCTTAGATTCTCTTATTCTGATTTTTTTTTTCAATCTCTACTTCATCATTATGAGTTATCTTTGACCTTTATTCTCTTCCAAATTTATTAACTTTTATTTTATTTTATTTTATTTTTTACGTAGCATCTCAATCTAATTTCGTACTTACGTCTTTAAAGCAGATTTTATATACATTTCTTATAATTAATTTAAATTAATAAATGATATTAATCCTTTCTATATAACTCTCTACCTAGATGCATCATTTTCCCTTAATTTATTAAGTTTTCCTACAGTATCCACGTTCCTTTCCTCATTCATTCCCCTTTTGTGATTTAAAGTTATTCACCATCTTCTACATTCATTTTATTATAATAGATTTATGAACTTAGTCTAGCCTTTTAAGCATCCTACATGTGCTAGGATCTCAATGATATAATGTCTAATAAATTTATTACAAACTAAACTTTCACCTTAGTAATTTTTAGATTATACCAACTATCCCTTAGATACACGTTAGTTCCATAAGTCTATTATCAATTCAATCTAATTGCTCATTTTCTTATAATAGATTCATAATTGTTTCATAATTTGTAATTACTTCTATTAACTAGTAGTCAATCTTTTCCATATTAATCAAATTTTAACTTCACAACTTTTGCCCAATTATTCACTAACCACTTTAATTCTATATTAAAACACCCAAAATTTTACCCTTCATGCTAATTGTTCAGAGGAAGTTTTACCTGCTTCTTTATCATGTTTACATTATTTTATATTGCTATAATTAATTTGACCTATTCAGTTAACATTATGTTCTTCACATTCAAGCACATAATTCATTTAACATTTTCTTTTATATTGTTTTAATTACTCCATTTAAATTCTATATGTCGAGATTCACTTCAGTCAATACCTATTATTGTACTTCGACGCTATTTATCATTTCTATGTCTTACTCTATTTAATTCGTCCAATAAGTCTCTATTTTCCTCAATGTTATATTTAAGTATCTTACAAATTTTATCCTTTTACATTCTTAGTTTCGCCTCGGTTAATTGAGGATTTCTTGTCTAGTATGATTATTTGTCCTAAATCATCCTTTTCTAACCTTTAATTTAATTTAAATTACAATTTCCACTTTTTATTCCCTAACCGTAACATTTCTAGAATTTAATCTATATATTAATTGAAATTATCATTCAACTTCATATTCTATACTATTTATTATTAATTTATCAGTATTAATTTCTATAAGCCTAATTTAGTCCTCGGGATAACAATATGATAAAATAAATCAAACATACAATCATTGTAAATAATTTAAATTCTAAAATCAAATAAATTTTTGACATGCCGACGAAACAATAAAACCAAACAATTAATAGCAACTTCAAAACAATTTCCAATAAGCAAATATGAAAACATTATTCTCAAATCATAGTTCAAATAAACTTTCTTATTGTCTTTAAAAATTCGAATTCTTTTCTAAATCATTTCAAATAATTTTCGAAGCAGTGTCTCTTGTTGAATCATGGTGTACTAGGTGATCAGGCCATTACACCAATTTCCAACTGATCTTCTGCTTCAAAATAGATGGAGGGGATTTAGCAAAACTGAAAATATTTATTTTATAAACGTTAGTTACCTGGACTCTTTTTTTATAATTCACTATTATTTCTGTACTTTTAATTCTCGTCCTAAGTTTCATACAGATTTCCTTTCATCCTCGTGCACGATGCGTCCACCGGCACTAAAATGGAATTCAATCCAGACTACAGCTCCTTTGTTGGTTACGGTCGATCCCAACATAAGAGTTCTCTATTTAATTTCCTATGTTCCGCAATTGATTCCTAAGGCCCAACTTATGCTCTGATACCAACTTTGTCACGACCCATTTCCGTGGGCCGAACCGGCACTAGGACCTGGGTGGGCTTAAGGCCCCCGAAGCCCGTAGTAAGCCTAATTTATTCCAATTCGACATTCTACTCATAATTATGGATTCAGGCCCATTAACTTATTATATATATGCATCCAAAATACAGTCAAAGATTTAAAATGGACTTTCATTATTTATTTACAACCTAACTGGAATATAATTGTGGAACTCTACCTTTACATTTACATCATTATTTCAATTATTAACAGCTTCTATAATTAGTGTTTCAACTCCACAGGGCATTTCTTTCTTCTATTACCTGAAAAAAAATAGGTAGGCAGGGGTGAGCGCCAAACTCAATGAGTAGGGTTAGATAACCCTCTCACCCCATACAATCACACAGATGCTAAAATATTTTTATCTGATCGCCGATTATTTATATGATCATGCAGTGTGTCACACAAATGGCATTACCACAGCAATCACAGTTATTATCACCTTCATATAATCATATCACGTGGAAATTAGTCAGTGGAGTCACCTAAACCCGATGAGCCGTCCTCCCACATGGCTCATCCACTCATATGTGCACCAGGGAGCCAATCCCCCATTCTGGCTAACCGGTATAAGCCTCACACTGCCGGTCCTCTGATTATTTTTCCGATCTTTTTTTATATATATATATATATATAAAATGCCAACAGGAGGCAACCCGGTGGTCTCCATCCAATCTGGATCATCAAGTGCTCACAATAGGAGGCCACCCTGCAGGCTTCAATCAAATCTAGATTATCAGGTGCCAACAACAAGAAGCCATTCTGTGGTTTTCGATAACCGTAACGGTAACGGTAGGTGCACACGGGGGCGCCGATCTCCCATTTACCCGGCTAACAGTAATCATATCAGGATCCATATAACAGTAACGATATATAACTGTAACGATAATCATAATCAGGATCCATATAACTAGGCATGGCCACCAGTTCGGTTCTAATCGGAACCGAACCGGAACCGAACCGTACTGTAGACGAATCGAAACCGGACCGAAACTGGCGGTTCAAAATTTTGAATCGGAACCGGTGGTTTAAAGGTCGGTTAAGATTCATGTGAATGTTAAAAAATGAACCTGAACTGGCCCGGAACTGGCGGTTTCGGTCCGGTTCGAACCGGATTCACAAACAAAATTATTTGTTGCAAATTACAATAATACTTAATTTATAAGAAGTAGTGAAAAAAACATCATCATTTCACTTAATTGATTGGTACTTTGGTAGAAAAAAAAAGAAAAAAAAAGCATCATCATTTCAAGCTATTAGCCGTTTGATTCAAATGAACTATACAAATGAACTATACAATTTACACAAGGTTCAAACTTCAAACGGCTAGTGACATTTAATTTTTTTTATTTTTGGTAAATAAATTTTATTTATTTTTAATCAATTATTTATTTATTTATTTATTATAATTTACTAAATTATCCAAAAATATAATTGTTTTTTTTCTATTATAAGGGACAATTTGGGAAACTACATGCAAATCGCTTTCTAGTCTTAGCTTCAATTGCAAAAGATATTCTTGCCTGTCCAATTTCTACTGTTGCAGTGGAACAAGCTTTTAGTGCGGGTGGACAAATTTTAGATCCAACACGGTCAAGATTATCACCAAATAATGTGGAAATGCAAGAGTGTGTTGACGATTGGACTAGAGCGGCGTTGAGAACTCAATACCAGCAAAATTCAAACGATGATGATGATTCCGACTCATTAACGGGGACTAGTGGCACCGATGACTAAAATTAATTGTAATAATTGGGAGGTTATTTTCCAATGTAATAAAAAAAAAAAACTATGTGGGCTTTGATTTTCTCTAATTTTCAAGAGGTTACGTAGGTAATTAAATTAAAAATTTTCAATTTTAATTTAAATCAAGCCCAAAATAAAAAAAATTATAATTTTCTATATTAGTGAGTTAGCAAAATTTGTAAATTTAATGTAATAATAGTTCTAAGTTAATAGAAGTTTTTGTTTTAACATTTTATAATAATTTATTTAGTTAATAAAATCTAAACATTTTAAAATTATTATTCAATTATGAATTTGGAAATCGGAATCAAAATTTTATTATTTTTTAAAAAATTTGCGTAATGCCGGAACCGTAATTCGAATCGTCGGTTCGCCGGAATCGTGCCGGAACTGAAACCGGAGGTTCAAGGTTCGATTTCAGTTCAAAATTTTAAACATCTCGAACCGGCGGTTCAGTAAACCGAAACAGACGGTTCACTAAACCGGCCATGCCTACATATAACGGTAACGGTCTCACAAACCCATGGTGACCCACGTCATCTCAATTCCACACAAACAAGGCAAAACAATATCATATTCACGGATAATCAAGCAATATTTAATATCAACAAAAAGTGCATCCCAATATGGCAATAATGCATGATAACATTTATCCGTGAATGCATGAATGCAGGCGGATAATACTAGTTATCTACCAACTACTCACAGTTTTTATTGTCCTTTATAGGACTCTCTCTACTACTGCACGCTTCCAGCTTTTGTCTTTATATTCTGGAACATTATACGCATCTAAAACAATAAGAAAATTCTAAATAAGAATTCTAATTCGAAACAAAATATTTTCACATTTATTTATTAGTTTTGGTTACTAGTTACTTAACTGACTTATCAAACTACACTATATATATATATATATATATATATATATATATATATATATATATATATATATATATTGTGTTTTCTTATTTATTTATTTATTCCAATTTATAACCTTTAGATAAAATTTCTAGTTATTCGGTGAGGAATATTTTATAATAATAATAATAATGATATTATAATATTTTATAATACCTAAAGTTTTTAGTCGTCACTACTTATTAAGAATACAACTAATTTAATTCTTCATTAAGTGCTTTACTGAAAATTCGGTAGCATTTCCTCTATAAACTGGACTATCCAAATTTTTGCATAATCCACATGTCAACACATAGCCCATCCATCGAGCAATTCATATTAACTGATCCCGTCCGCCATAACCATCATTCATCCGTCTATTCACTTCACACAGTCCATTATAATTAATTGTTCTATAACTATTTATTTGTTAATAAAATTCCTAAAATTTATTATTAGCTAGGAATTCATATTTCAGTGCCAACCTTATAGGTATAATTAATATTCATGAAATATATCTAATAATATCTAATTTAATTTATTTACTTAATTAAATTCATTAATTAATTAATTTGGGATTTATTCAAAAATTGCGAATTAAGCTTGAGTGTACCGATTGAAAATCAGACGACAGATCCACAACCTACACGAGAAGAGGAAGATTCTGCCTTTTGGTGCCTCGCTGTAGTGTCGCCGGCCGGTCACCGGACCGCCGCCGCCGCCACCGTGCACGGTGGCCGAAAAAGTCAAATCTTCACCAAAATTAACAAACAATATATCATTTTATTCGTTTCGATGAGAGGATCACTAATATGTATTCAAATCAAGGTGGGTATGAACTATTTGGCCGGAAATTGACCGGAAAGGTTCGGTGATACCCATTTTGGGTTTTTCGATTCCGGCTATTACAGTCGACGAGGAGGCCATCAAATGAAAGAGGAAGAAGAGAGGAGTCATTTGGTACTCACCTTGCGCTCTAGACTTGCCTGAAACGGCGTGAATTGCCGGAGAAAGGTGTCACCACGGTGGCCGAAACTTCAAGCTCTTCCCTTTCAAAATAGACACAATTTCAGTTCAAATCTAAGCTATAATCTTCTTCCTTGTGTTGAGTAGATGTTTTTTGAGTATTCGTTTGCCGGATTTGGTGGCCGGAGGACGGAGATCGAAGGAGAGGGAGGAGGAGGAGGAGGAGGAGGTCGTGCCACTGGAGAAGAAAAAGAAAGAAAAAGAAAAGAAAAAGAAGTGGGCCGGTCCGGTTCGATTCGAACCGGTTCGGTCCGATTCAGTGATTTGGTCTCATTTCGTTTGGTTTTCGAGTTTTCCAATTGATTTTCGGATCCTTCGTGTGGTTCTCGACAAATTAAACTAATTTTTAGGTCCGATTTGATTTATTTTGATTATTTTAGTTAGGTTCTATAACATTTCTTCAATTTACTTAATGTTAATATTAATAATCATATATTCGATTTTTTTAAGATAAATTTCGATAATGTGTTTTGGGCTTGAGCCCAACTTTGTAAACTTGGGCTTGAATTGAGGCTATTTTATACTTGCAGTCCACATGATTAAAATTTCTGATTTTTGATTTAATAAAAATTCAAAAGTTTCGAAAATAAAAATTTGGGGTATTACACTTCACTTACATTACATTAATTATATGGGACCTATTTATATATGTATATATTTTAAAATTTAACTCCTTTTTTTTTTTTTTTAAATCACTGATATCTGGACTTTATTATTGAACTGTATAATTCGGTTTGAGGCTTAATCACATTTAAGGCTTTGTGACCCTCTTTACAAGTGCGTTTAATAGTGATCGAACCCAAAAGTTATTTTTATATATCCAACTTACGTTGCAAACTGAGTCATAACTCGTAGATAACTTATTTTCTATTTTGAAAGGGATGGAAGTGGAAAACCAAGTAACACGTATTAAATTAGTCAATAAGACCAATATTTCTTTCATCAATGATCAAAAAGGACAATTATCTTGTCTAAGATGCGTATACTTTGGTTGCCATTCTTTTCAAAAAGTCTTTAGCACATTATCAAATTAATTTTTTTTAAAAAAATTTCTAGAAGAAATCAAACTAAAAATTTCGTTAGAAGGAACTGTATACAGATATGAGATACAGATCAATATGTTTCTATATTTTTTATATAGAAATTTTAATAATAAATCACCTATACAAAAAATAAAAAAGCATAATCTTGATCGAAGAATTTGATCGAGTTGGCAGAGCATAATATTTATGTATCGACAATTGCTTGATTCACTTTGTGGCTATTCATAGCCATGATCTTACTACAAGTCTAATCTGATCACTTTTAAACTTTTTCCTTTTATTAGAGATAATATCTACATTCATAGCTATTATGTAGTTTATAGTGATAGTGATAGTGAATTCTCCTTAACGTAGGAGGTCATGTTCAAATATTATTAATTTTTGGATATTGATTCTTTCAATTTTTATTTTTTTAACATTAAATATATATTTTTTTGAGGGTTAAAGTGATATTATGCATATTAAACACATGCTTAAGGAAGGATTTAATTGAAGTATTAGCTATTAAATACTTAAACTTTTATTTTTGTTATAAAAGTTAGCTTTTATTCAATTTTTGCCGTTAATGACTTAAATTTGCTGTAAATCTAAATAAAAGTTGATAGGACATATGGGTTAATTCGATAAATTTAGAAAGTTTAAAATATGTGTTAATTCGATAATTTTTTTTTTACAAACCCATTTTTTAAATTCTCAATATATGTTTAAAATATAAAAATTTATTTTTAGAGCTTTATTTACTCTTTTAAATTATGCATTTGGGCTTTTTAGCTGCCAAATTAATTTTTATAATTTTATTTTGCTAAAATGACTTGGGATTTTTTTTTTTTTGCCAGAACCACCTACTACCTTTATTCCATAATATTTTATCTCGTCTCACCCCTCAGGGGTTTTACTATAGGGACCTACGTTTTTCCTTGTGCGTGTCAATACAAATTATATATTCCATCCGTCCCAAAAAGATAGTGTTCATTAGGTAGCGATTCGGTGTAATCAGGAAAGTTCGATCATTGAGATAAACTATATAACCCGAAGTTGAAGTTCGATCATTGAGATTTCCTCCCCAATCAGCATCTGAAAACACATGTAAACTCAATGATTTTTGCGGAGTAATCAGGAAAACATAATCATATGTGGCTTTTAAATACCGAAGTAATCTCTTCAAAGCATTCCAATGTTGCTCGGTTGGACATTGCATGAACTGTGAAAGTTTATTGACAGTGTAGCTAATATCAGGCCGGGTCCATGTTAAGTATTGAAGAGCTCCAACAGTTTGTCGATACTATTTTTCTGCAACCGAAGCTTCAGACTGTGTGGCCTTGACAAGAACATCTTTGACTGCCATAGGTGTTATTACAGGTTTGGCACCTTCCATTCCATTTTTCTCAAGTATCTTACGAATGTAATGATGCTGAGAAAGAAATAATCCCTTGGTGGTTGATTCAATATCAATACCCAAGAACAAATGAATCGGCTGTGGATCCTTAAGAGAGAAATTGACTGCCAATATGCTAATAAATTTATCAATGAACTTCCTGCTATTTCCTGTGAGCAAAAGATCATCAACATATACAAGAAAATAGCACAACACATCGTCGTGGTGATAAATGAATAAAGAGTGATCTGTAGTTGCTTGAACAAAACCATTTTGCAAGGCACAACCCTTTAAAGCTTGGTACCATGCGCGCGGAGCTTGACGCAAGCCATATAAAGCTTTCACCAACTTGCAAACATACCCCGGCTTGGTGTTATCAACAAACCCAGGTGGTTGTTGCATGTAAACATCGTCACAAAGAGACCCATGTAAGAACGCATTGTTAACATCTAGCTGCAAAATTGGCCATTTGTTAGTAACCGCAAGTGTTAAAACAATGTGAATAGTGACAGGTTTGAGCACGGGACTAAATGTGTCATCAAAATCAACCCTAGGCCTTTGGCTATAACCCTTAGCCACCAATCGCGCTTTATATTTATCAATGGAACCATCAGCCTTCTTTTTAATCTTGAAAATCCACTTGCAACCCACTAGATTCTAGTTATTTGAAGGAACCAAGACCCACGTCCCATTTTTAGTCAAAGCATTATAATCATCTGACATGGCCTGCCTCCATTCTGGACTTTTCATAGCCTGTGAAACACAAGTTGGCTCTACAGAAATAATAGGATACTTTGTAACATGATGCACCTGTTTTGGTATAAAGATATTATTTTGAGACCGAGTTCGCATAGGATGAGTACGAATAGGAATAGAGGTAGACACTGATGGTTCACTAGAAACTTGAATAATAGACGTGGAAGACACAAGATTAGGCGAAGCCTGATTGTTAGACACAGATGATGGGGAAGACTACAATGGCAAATCCGACTCAACAGGTAGAGACGAAACCATAGAATTAGAGACTGAAGGACCAATAGACTCATGAACAGAAGAAGCAACCGCAGAATTACCCAGACCACTAGTACCCACAGACGTTGAAGAGAATGGTACCGGACTAGAAAGAGGCACAGAATCGGAACAATCATACCACAGATTAGAAGAAGTCTCAGTATCGATCGAAACAGAAGCCCCGGGAAAGGTATCCTCAACAAAAACAACATGTCGCGACACATAAAGCCTAGAACTTTGAACATTATAACACAAATAAGCACTCTGATGATCTGAATAGCCAAGAAACAAACATGGTAAGGACTTCGAATCAAATTTACTTCTAGTATAAGGTCGCAAACATGGATAACATAGACACCCGAACACATGTAACCTAGAATAGTTTGGTGATTTATGAAACAGTTTGGAAAAAGGAGAGGAAAAATTGAGAATGGGTGTTGGCAAGCGATTGATTAAATAAGCCGCAGCCTTGAAAGCGTACGCCCAAAAAGAGGGGGGAAGAGATGCATTATGAAGAAGCGTTAACCCTGTTTCAACAAGATGACGATGTCGCCTTTCAGCAGCACCATTGTGCTAAGGAGTGTATGGAGGAGTCTGTAAATGAGAGATTCCAAATTTTTGAAACAGTGGCCGAAGAGCTAAAAACTCACCCCCACCATTAGTATAAACAGAAACAATTTTTGTTTGAAACATGGTTTCTACCAACCGCTGAAACACCGGAAAAACAAAATAAACATCGGATTTTTGTTTGAGCGGATAAAACCATATGTACTTTGAATAGTGATCAACAAAAATAAGGTAATATTTAAAACCATCAATGGACAGAACAGGCGTAGGACCCTAAAGATCATCATATAGCAGTTGTAAAGGGCTAGAGCTAGATAAAGAAGATTGACCAAAAGCTAATCGATGGCTTTTATTACATTTGCAAGAATTACAATTCAATAACTGAGATGTCGACACAGGTAAATTAAACTTGGAAACAAGATAATGAAAAATTTTTGAAGACGGATGACCTAAACATTGATGCCAGGAGTTGGACGAAGCACGAAGACTGAAATAAACAGCTGGATGGACTTTGGATGGTAGACGATAGAGAAATTTGTCAAGCACTCCCCTTGTGATTATCGTCCCGGTTCGAAGGTCCTTGATAAGAAAACAAGTGGGAAAAAACTCAATAGAAACCCCATTAGTAATACACATTTGAGCAACAAAAATAAGATTTTCTTTGGACCGAGGAACAACCAAAACATCATCCAAAACACAAGGTTTATAAGTAAAAGAAAATTTCTTAGAGCCAACATGTGAAATATTCAAACCTGTGCCATCAGTCAATTGCAATTCGTCCAAGCCTTCATAAGGTGAGTGGAGGGACAGATTCTGCAAATCATTGGTGATATGATGAGAAGCACCAGAATCCATAACCCAGTCAGAAGCAGTAACATTATTAGAACGGGGTTGAGGAAAGTTGCGTTCTCTGAAATAAGGCTTCGCCTTATAACATTGCTTAGCATTATGCCCAGGCCGCTCACATATTTGACACTTAAGGGAACTCGAGTTACCCTGTTTAGAATGCAAAGACACAGAATCAGACCCACTCTTACCAAATTTATGACTGTTGTGTTGCGAAACAGTATCAGAAGTAGCAGAAGAATGATTAGGCTGTCGCGAGTTATACCCTCGGCGAACCTGATTTGCTGTAATCGGATGGACTCATAACTCGAATCAATTTTCTTCAGATAAACCTCATGAGCCAGCAACTTATCTTGAAGTTCATCAAAAGAAATCATCGTATCTCGAACACGCACAGCAGCAGCAATATCTCGAAACTCAGCACCAACTCCATCAAGGACATGAATAACCAAATCGACGTCTGAAATAGGACTGCCACACAAGGAAAGATCATTAGCAATACCTTTGACCATCTGTAAGTACTCTAAAACGGGTTTATTGTCTCTTTTCGCAGTAGACAACCGTTCACGCAGAGATAAAACACGAGTGGCAGATTTGTTAGCAAAGGAGTTTTGAGCCTTCTCCCATGCTTCCGCCGAAGTTTCAGCTTCTGCAACAGTATTCATGGCTGAAAAACTTGTAGATGCAATAATGGCTGCTAGAACTAATTGATCTTGACAAAGCCAAAAATCATAATCTGGATTGACAACTTCCCTATCACCGTCCTTAATTGTAGCAGGAGGACAAGGAAAAGTGCGATTAACATAACCCAGAAGGTTATGACCACGAAGAATGGGCAAGATTTGAGCCCTCCATGTTGGATAGTTTGTAGAAGAAGGTTTGAGAGGAAATTGTGATCCATTCATAGTAATCAAGGTTTTCCTAGAGGAATGAACTGTGTTGGACGTGGAGGCCATAACAATTCAAAGTATAAAAGCGAAAGAGAACTTTCCCAAAGAAGAAGAGAAAAGGATCAGAAAAAAAAAAAAACTAAGAAGAGTTTTTAATGCTCTGATACCATCTAGAAGAATACAGGATGAAGAGGAGTTGTTATTCGTATTGATACTGTAGGCTATTCTCATAATACAAGTGGTTACAACAGATCAGGGCTAAGCATTAATCTAGGAAATACAAATACAAATTCAAAGTATAACAAACTCTTATCTTTTGACAGCTGGCTTAACAAAACCAACGAGAAATTATACATATAAATCTTGGGAAGAAAACAAACTAGGATTACCTGGCTGAGATTAAAAAAAAAACCCTAAGATTCATGATTCAATCATTTAGTTATATTAATTTTAGAGAAGGATTAGTTGTCTTCATCCATAGTAAGTATAAGATTTTTAATTAAGTAATTAATTACCTGCATTTGATCGCCAGCATTGACAACAAAAGCGTTAGGAATGATGGGAACTCTATGCCATTGATCCATCTGAATGTGCTTTAATACCAAGAACTGAGTCTGGTCTTGGACATGTAGGATAGGAATTAAATCTAGCTGCCATTACCTCTTGGTCCTCATATTGTTTCAAGAAGCTATCTTCTTCTAAATTCAATGATCTTGCCATTGCTTTAAGAAGAAGCTCCACCGTGTTCTTCATTTTTACTGAACATTCATCCAGTATTTCTTAAAAGGGAAAGTATGATTGTATTTGTTATTGAATACGTTACACAGAGGCTTGTTAAATACAAGAGAAATAGAAGTAGATAAGGACTGCAAAACTAACTCTATCTAAAATACAGATAGTATTTATAAAATACAACAAACAGACTTGTGTACTTATCTCATCCTTGTGGAGTTCCGTTACTCCCCCGCAAGATGGTGGACCCATTGGAGACACCAATCTTGGTTCTGTTTAACGCAAAAACAGTCTTTGCCTGAGGCTTAGTAAGAACATCAGCTAGCTGATCTTGAGCTGATACATGACTAATGCGAAGCTTCTTCTTTTGAACAAGATCACGCACGAAATGAATATCAATTTCAATGTGTTTCATTCGTGAGTGGTAAACGGGGTTTTGGCAGACATAGGTGGTTGATATTTTATCACAATAAATTACCGGAACTTGAACTGAAGACAACACACCAAGTTCAGTTAGTAAGGAACTAACCCACATTACTTCAGACGCAGTGGAGGCCACTGCCCGATACTCAGCCTCAGTTGATGAGCGGGCAACTGATTTCTGCTTGCGAGAAGCCCACGAAATTGGAACATTGCCAAGATACAGAATATACCCAGTTGTAGATGACCGATCCAATGGATCACCTGCCCAATCGGTATCGGAAAAAGCATGAAAATGAAAAGCAGACTGTGGTGTGATTTTAATTCCATAATCAATCGTAGATTTTAGGTAACGTAACAGTCGCTTGAAGGCTTCCCAATGAGCTGATGAAGGACTCTGCATAAACTGAGAAAGTTTGTTTACTGCATAGCAAATATCAGGCCTTGTCCAAGTCAAATACTATAAGGCCCCTACCAACTTCCTGTACTCTGTAGCATTTACACCTTTACCGGTCACATTTTTTAGGAGAGTGGTAGTTGTCGCAAATGGAGTGGATATTGGTTTGACGACCTCCATGCGAGCTGCAACAAGTAATTTCCTTATATAATGATGCTGGCTCATGAACATTCCACTTGCTGTTGTGTGAATATCAATACCCAAAAAGAAATTCAACTTCTGTGGGTCTTTCAAAGAAAACTTGGACCCCAACGCAGAAATAAAAAGATGTATCAACTCATTGCAATTACCGGTTAGCAAAAGATCATCGACGTATACAAGAAAGAAGCAAGTTTTGGCACCTCTCTGCAGTATGAAGAGTGAATGATCACTTTTTGATTGGACAAACCCAAACTGAACAGCACAATTGCGCAATGCTTGATACCATGCTCTAGGCGCTTGACGAAGTCCGTAAAGCGCTTTAACAAGTTTACAGACATAATGTGGCTTTTCGGAATCTATAAAACCTGGTGGTTGCTGCATGTACACATTCTCAGAGAGAGGACCGTGTAAAAATGCATTGTTTACATCCAGTTGATAGACATTCCACCGCTTGGATACTGCCATAGTCAAGATTACCCGAATGGTTGTGGGCTTTAATACAGGACTGAAGTTATCTTCAAAATCAATACCAGGTCGTTGAGTGTAACCCTTCGCAACCAGACGAGCTTTATATTTTGCCACTGTACCATCTGGGGTTCGTTTAACTCGAAAAATCCATTTGCATCCAACAAGATTTTGACCTGCAGCTGGTGGAACAAGAACCCAAGTGCCATTAGTAATTAAAGCATCAAATTCAACATTCATAGCCTGCCTCCATTTCGGAAGTTTCAGAACTTGAGTAACTCTAGTTGGTTCAATAGTTGCGGGTAGAGGATGTTTAGTGACTGTGTGGAGAACTTTGGGTTTATAAATGTTATTTTGGGAGCGTGTGACCATGGGATGAGTTCTTTGAGGCGGTGGTTCGGTTGATTGTGTGTGAGATGAGGAATCGGAACATGTCACGGATTGATGAGACTCTACAGAGACAGACATAGGAGAAGACACAGGAACTGAAGACAACGAAGCTGATGTTGCCATAGAAGACGAATCAGACGATGAAGAAGACTCAGAAATAGGCTCGGTTGAATGCGACATAGATGAATTGGGTGAAAAAGGAACAATTGTTGTGATCTGTGTTTCGTTAGATCGGGAATTAGTGTTCTGAAAATCCCCTTGGCGGGAAAATGGCATCGTACCAGATGGAGAGGATGGAAACGGCACCGCATGAATTAAAGGTTGACTTTCAACATTGTACCAGGACTCATTCGAATGAGAAGGCTCCAGGTTTGACTTTTGACCAGGAAATTGGTCTTCAATGAAAACTACATGCCTGGAAACAAACAACTTATTAGAATTGTAATCAAAACACAGATATGCACTTT
This sequence comes from Jatropha curcas, assembly GCF_041381405.1. Taxonomy (NCBI): domain Eukaryota; kingdom Viridiplantae; phylum Streptophyta; class Magnoliopsida; order Malpighiales; family Euphorbiaceae; genus Jatropha; species Jatropha curcas. The sequence goes on along the minus strand of NC_143158.1, from coordinate 6,832,642 downwards.
GATGTGAAGAATATCCCAAAAATAGACATGGTTTAGAACGCTGATCAAATTTATTATGAGTATAGGGACGTAAATACGGGTAACACAAACAACCAAAGACCTTTAACCGAGTATAATTTGGAACTTGCTTAAACAATTGAAAATAAGGAGAAGACATATTAAGAACAGGTGTTGGCAGTCGATTTATTAAATAAGCTGCCGTCTGAAAAGCAAATGACCAAAAACGTGACGGAAGACCTGCAGATTAAAGAAGAGTTAATCCAGTTTCGACAAGATGGCGATGACGCCGTTCCGCTGCTCCATTATGTTGAGGAGTATGCGGAGGCGTTTGAAGATGACTGATTCCATGGTGTTGAAAAACCAATTTAAGCGCAATAAACTCTCCTCCTCCATCTGTATACTTGGACTTGATTTTTGTTTGAAACTTATTTTCAACCAATTTTTGAAAGATTGGAAAAACTAAAGCAACATCAGACTTAGCCTTTAAAGGATAAAACCAAATATACTTTGAGAAATGATCAATGAAAATTAAATAATAACTATAACCTTCAAAGGAAGAAACTGGGGCAGGACCCCAAAGATCCGAATACAGTAACTCTAAAGGACGCGAACTAGTAAGCGAAGAAACACCAAAAGCGAGTCGATGACTCTTATTACATTGACACGAATTACAATTGAAAGACAATGCAGAAGACTTAGACAAATTAAATTTGGACAGAACAAAACCATAAACTTTTGCAGCTGGATGACCCAATCGTTGATGCCAAAGAGACACGGAATCACGAATACTGAAATACGCAGCAACCTTAGAATGACTTTTGGATACTGACGACAACCGATACAGAGAGTCTTTAATTTGGCCTCTTATTATTATCTCCCCCGTGAACAGGTCCTTAACAACAAAACAATCAAAGAAAAATTCAATCGAAACATTATTCTGAAGACAAAAGTCAGAAACAGAGATTAGATTTTCTTTTGACTTTGGAACACATAAAATATTATTAAGGGAACAAGATTTGGTAGGAAAGGTTAAAACTTTTGAACCAACATGAGTTATTCTCAAACCTGAACCATCCGTTAGGTGTAGCTCATCAAGCCCATCATACGGCACATGAATTGACAGATTTTGAAGATCATTAGCCACATGGTGAGAAGAACCAGTATCAAGAACCCAGCTCGTCGAATCAGAAGCAGAAACTTGATTTGCTCGTGGAGGCTGTGGAAAATTGTTCTTAAAGAAATCCTTTGCTTTAAAACACTTTTTAGCAATATATCCTGGCCGTTCACAGATTTGGCATAAGACTTTTGAATTACCACGCCTTCCATTAGACTGAGAACCTGACGGAATCACATAAGAATTATCAGCACTACCATGATCCGATCGATTAAATTGCCGCTGATTAGAACTAGACCCAGCATTACGACGAACATAATTAGCTACAATAGGAACAGTAGAGTCATTCTGCTTCAAAAATTCTTCATGAGCAAGGAGTTTATCCTCCAATTCAGCAAAGGTTATAATGGAATCTCGTGCACGAACTGCTGCTGCAATATCCCGGAAGTCAGATCCAATACCATTAAGCGTGTTAATAACCAACACTACAAAAAAAATGCCCTTTTGCGACCGACCAATCGGTGGCAAATTGGCTCATATCGGTCGCTAATATGCCTTAGCGACCGACATATGTCGGTCGTAAAAAGCCTGGTCGCAAATAAATTTTGCGACCGATGAGACAATCGGTCGCAAATTTGCGACCGATATAATCGGTCGCAAAATTGAAAAATCGGTCGCAATTTTTGGTCGTCGTTTAATTGGAAATTCACTCGCAAATTTGGTCGCAGAAAGTCGGTCGAAATTTTTTTATATCGGTCGTAACTTGGTCGCAAATTGTAAATTCAAAATTTTAATTTTTGGTATCAAATCGGTCGCAAAAATGAAAAAAAAAACAAAAAAAATTAATTATTATTATGAAACCAAAATTTTTCCGCACCTGTGAAAGTTGACATAAATACATATATATCACACACGCAATTCAAGAACAATATAAAAATGTAATTTTTATTGTACTAAACAAATTAAAATATGAAAATACAAAAGAAAAACTAAAAAGGTCCAAAATCAAATCTATGCTGCTGCTCATCTGCAGCATCCGATGTCGGATCGCCGGGAGGAGTACCTGCTGGATGTGATGGAGCGCCAGGAGGGGTGACCAATGTATCGTCTGCAGCATCGAGATCAGGAGACGGTAGTGGCTGCTGCTGAGACGTCGAAACATGTCGGTCTGTAGCAGGCGCAGGATCAGAGGAAGAAGTAGCAGCACGGTGGTCACCGGATAGCCGCATCACATGCGCTCTAAGCTCTGCAATCTGTCTCTGCTGATCAGCAAGTTGAGCCCGTATATCATCATCATAGTGCGAGTCAGTGTGCTCGGGCTGTGGTACTGCGCTGGCTGTAGAAGCGTGAGCTGCTGAGCCGCAGTAAAACTGTGATGCCTGAGACCCGATGCCGTATACCTTCCTCTTCTTCTCGCCTCCTACAGCCTCGAGATAAAGCGCTACCTCGTCGATTCTTGACTTAGCTTCGGATTCATCAGTCTTAGAAGTAACAATATGCTCCCGAGCTGTAGTATAGTTCTCCTGAAAATAAAAAATTAATTAATCAATGCAATTGCAAGCTTTATTATATTGAACTTTGTACATCTTTGCAATGATTAGAGGGTAAATGTAAATATTATTCATTGTTACTTACATTGACGCTCAGCGCACGTCTGTCGACAAACGTATTACGATCGTGGTCCTTCGTGTGAGTGTATGTAAACACCTCAATCGGTGTGGGCTCACGACCTAATTCTTTAGCCTGTAATGAATTTTTATGCATGATATATTAATATATATAGTGTCCTTTCATTAAACATCAGTTTCTTGTAAAGGGACTAGTTCACTTACTAATAATCGAGCTGTCTCTATAGCAGATATAGATCCGCCTGTGTGTTGCAAAGGTCCTGCTCCATCACCGCCAGTCTCACTGCGCCTGTTTTGTGCAAATATCTCTCGCTTTCTCTTGAATGCAGGATCCTCCCAAGCCTTTTGCCAGCTCTCCCATATCTCCTGAGACACGCACTGCTGCTTCTTACTGCTTCTTCTCATCCTATAGGTGAAGTCAACATATCGATCGGCGCATATCTTCTCCCAGGCTACTTTTAGCATAGCCGTAATGCGTCCCATATGAAATGTTTCTGCAAAAAAATGAAATATAGCGTTTCAACAGTAAGGATGTATCTTGAATTGTAAACATTGAATGATGATATAACTTAAACCAAAGAGTACCTGGAACTCCTCCCAATAAAAGTCTCTCGCCTCTTGTGGTACGGCATCCCATGTGTATCCTTCTTTATGCAGCTGTAGCTTGATTATCTTCAAAATTTGCCTCGCTGCTCGAGAAGATGGATATATGCTGAAAAAAAAACAGTAGTGAAATATAATTACACGAAAGCATCACAATCTGAACAAAATATGCCTGCGGAAAATTTGAATAAGTACTTACTGTCCCGCTACCAAACTGAGGGTGATACGTGGATCTGATGAAGCTGCAAAAGAAGTGACAAATGTTATAAATTTTTAGATAATTAATATATAATTAAAATGACAGTTATGACATTTATGATTACCTTGCACAATAGGTGACTGTGCAGCTGGTGGAGTCTGTACTAGTCCAAAAACGGGGGTAGAAGAGGAAGGAGCAGAAGAGAAAGGAGCAAAAGGCTGTGATGGCGGCAGTACTGGACGCTGAGTAGAGGATGAAGCCCCAGACGTACCTGAAGAAGGATGTGATGGCGGCAGTACTGGTCGCTGAGCAGATGACGAAGCCCCAGACGTACCTGACGAAGGATGAGGGATCGACCCTCCTCGTCCATGGGCACTGCGTCCAAGGCCACGACCTCCACGCGAACCACTACCGGACGCATCAGAATCAAACGCTCTGCCTCTAGCCATCTGTACTGCAGATATCAGAACCTAGATAAAATGAATTTATACAATTATATGAATTGTGGAACATGTGGTAAATATGAGTAAAGAAAGTTAATACCATTGAAATTCTTCATTAATAATATTAATTAGATATACATTTATGAATTTTTAATAGTAAAACTGCTCTAAGTTTTAAGTGTCTTCAATATCATCTGCTTCTTCCTCCTCGTCATCAGCTTCCTCTTCTTCATATTCGTCTTCTGAGGTACCCATGATGATTTGATCTTCTTCCTCTTCATCATCTGATGCTCCTATTTCAACATAAGATCGACTTTCATCATCCAATCTATCTGTTAAATCTTCAACAACTTGCATCGGTAGCGTTTCAACCCTAACTTCTTGAAATGGCTCCGATACTGCGAGTGAAGCAGATTGTTTGGTTTCAAGTGCATGAACAACTGATCTAACCTTGATTTTACACACTGCCATCCAATTGCATCGGTCTCGTTTAAACGATGGATATGGGACATAGTACACCTGTGCAGCTTGCATTGCCAATACAAAAGGTTCATACTTTGTATATCTTCTTCTTTGATTAATATCTACCAGATTATACTTAGGATGAACCTTTATGCCAATGTTTGGTGTAGGATCAAACCATTCACATTTGAATAAGATTGTGCACTTCATTGGTAGGCCTGGATATTCTAACTCCAAAACCTCAACCAATTTCCCATAAAAATTGTTTGACACATCACTGTAATTTGATCCCTTTATGCACACACCGCTGTTCATTGTCTTTCTGCTTCTCCCATAACCCTCAGTGTGAAACTTGTAACCATTTACAAAGTAGCCATAGTAGGCATTAGCAACCGGTAATGGCCCCTTTGCCAGATCCGTAATAAATCTGTTACGGATATCGATTCCCGAGCTTCGAGCCTATGGGAAATAGTAATGAAATGAGTGAGATTTAATAAATGTACATTCCATGTTGTGTACATTGAAAGTAACTTACATAATATTTGAACCATTCTGCAAATTCGGTGTCCAGCTTTGCATCAACTGCAGTATCAGTCAAATTGGGATATTGAAGCCGCAAAAGATTGATATATTTCCTATTTATCAACGAACCAAATTAGCATAAGTATGATTTAACATCCGTTTACAAAGTTTAGACTGTTTACATTATTTATACTTACTGTACATATGGTGTGATCTCTTCGCAATTCAATAAAATATAGATTTGAGCCGCTTGTATCTCTGCATCAGTCAATCGTCTTTTTTTTTATTTACCAATCGTACGCCCAGGATAGGTGAAATTTTTTAGATTTCCTTCAAACTCAGATTGTACGCGATCTCCTCCGTCATCGTTACGTGGCACTCTCCGATGCTTGGTAAAAACATGTTGGTCAAAGTAGTGTGAACAGAATGTGGAAGCTTCTTCCACCAAATATGCATTGCAAATGGATCCCTCGACCTTTGCCTTATTGCGCACATTCTTTTTAATTTTCTGCAAGTGTCTGTGATTGTACAATGCCAATATATAAGTATAAGTTGAAATAAATGATGTAATCATTAGAATGAGATGTTAGTGAATCACCTCTCAAATGGATACATCCATCGATATTGTACCGGTCCAGCTAAACGACATTCATAGGGCAAATGAACCGGCAGATGTTCCATAGAATCAAAGAAGCCAGGTGGAAAAATTCGCTCCAACTTGCACATCACAACTGGGATTTCTCGCGCTAATTGGTCCATATCATCGCATCGGATAACAGTCATCGTCAATTCCTTGAAAAAGAGACTCAATTCTGTCATTGCTTCCCAAATTTTTCCAGGTAATAATTCCGGAATGCCACAGGGATCAATCTTTGCATGAAAACATGGCAGTCATGGCTTTTCATGCCAAACAATCTGTACTTCCTCATGTCCACACATCTACCCATATTTGAACAGTAGCCATCTGGAAACCTTAATGATCGTAACCATTCGCACAATAATTGTCTTTGGGGTTTATCTAAACAATAACATGCCTTTGGAAACTTACCAATAATTACAGGTTGCTCGAGTTTTGGTCGACGACAAATTTCCTTCATGTCTGCTCTCGCTTTTGCATTATCCTTGGTTTTCCCTTCAATGTTCATGACAGTGTTGAACAGATTTTCAAACACATTTTTTTCTATGTGCATGACATCAAGGTTATGACGGATAAGAAGTGAACTCCAGTATGGCAAATCCCAAAAGATGCTTCGCTTTTTCCACCCGCTATTCCTGCTAATTCTTGTATTTACCTCATCTGCACCCAACTCTGTAACTTTCATAAGCCCCAGATCTTCAATTTCTTGTAATATTTTTGCTCCAAACTTCACAGGTGGAGGGGGTTCAACAATAGCCGTGTTCTTTCTAAAGCATTGTCGATTTCTCCTCCAAGGGTGAGATTCTGGTAAGAATTTGCGATGACAATCAAACCAACATTGTTTACCTCCATTCTTTAGTGTAAATGCATTAGTGTTTTCCATGCAATGAGGACAAGCCAATTTGCCAGCCGTACTCCACCCAGATAACATTCCAAATGCTGGAAAATCACTGATGGTCCAAAGCAAAGCAGCTCGCATTATGAAATTCTGATTGGTCGAAATATTGAATGTTTCAACCCCATATTCCCATAAATAATTAAGTTCAGCAATCAAAGGCTGCAGAAACACATCAATTTTATGTTTTGGATTAGTAGGCCCAGGAACAATAACACACAAAAACATATATTCATCTTTCATACACATTGACGGTGGTAGATTATATGGTGTCACAATGATAGGCCATGATGAATATTGTTGTCCTGATTGGCCAAACGGCTGAAACCCATCAGTACAAAGCCCCAATCTCACGTTTCTCATTTCAGCAGCAAACACAGGATGAATGTTATCAAAATGTTTCCACGCTTCAGAGTCTGACGGATGAGTCATTATACCATCCTCATATTCATGCAAAGCATGCCATGTCATGTGTTCAGCTGTCGCCTTAGATGCATATAATCTTTGAAGGCGAGGAACAAGAGGGAAATAATATATCTTCTTGAAAGCCTTCTCTCTTTGTACTCTACCAGTCCCTTGACCGCGCCGTTGATATCTTGGAAGATTACAAAACTTGCATTCTCTGAATTCCGAGTCAACACCCCAGAATATCATACAATTATTACGACAGCAATCAATCTTTTCTACCGGTAGTCCCAATCCCCGAACTAATTATTTTGTCCGATAAAAATTATCAACCATTGAATGGCCTTCAGGCAACATTTCTTTTGCTAACTGAACAAAATCATCGTAACACCTTTCTGAAAAATGATGCTCCGCTTTCATGTGTAGTAATCGTGCAACAACAGACAGAATTGAATGACTCTTGCATCCAGGCCATAATTCACTATTAGCTGCACTTAGCATGTCAAACAATTGTTGTGCTGCTACATTTGGCGATTCCTCCATATTATCCCAATCACATTGTACTCTACTCGCATTGATTACCATATCATTGCATTGATTACTATACAGAAATTGATAAGGCTGAACTTCTAAACTTACCGGAATGGAGTGGCCTGACCCACTGGCAACTCGAGCTTCACCATGATGTATCCATTCGTAATAATTTTCCACGAACCCATTTTTGCACAAATGAAGTTTCACTGTATAGATGTCTAAGAAGGCTCGATTTCGACACTTCTTGTGATTACATGGACACCTCAACTTATTCCCATCCATAAAACTGGGATTACCAACTGCAAACTGTATAAACGCCTCCAATCCTTGCAGGAACTGTTGTCTTAATATCCCATTGACCTCGAACCTCCAGTACATCCAATCTCGATTATTTTGTATTTTTTTTTTACCTAATTAACAATGTGTGTATGAAGGGTAAATTATTTGTAATTGCATTAGTCTAAACCATCCTTAAAACATCCAGTAATGTAATGTTCAATTTACGCTTATAACTAACTAAGGTTATTTCTATAATAAGGGTACCTATATATAAATGTAAAATCACTAAGTTCATTTATTCACTAAGTTCATTTATTACCTTTACCCTAATAAAGGTAAGTGTACGATTCCACATATTGAATTTTTTTGAAAAAAATTCGGGAGCACTTCGACACAACTCAATCAAATTTCAAATATAAAAACACTTCAATAAACACTCCTATATCATACCAACATTCTCCAAAAGCAAAATGGCCACTACTAGGCCTCCAACCAAACCAAACGTATCATTCATTTAAAAAAAAAAATTTAACAATAATAACAACAATAATAAAAAAAATGCATTATTTCATAATTATAAACAAAAGAGTAATATCAATTACATGTATCATAACATAATTATTATTAAAAAAAATTCAAACTATCATGTTTGTGTCTTATTTGAAAATTAAAATTACATATTTTTTAATATTATCATTTTTTTATTTATTACTATGTAGTTATAATATTTAGTTATCATATATATATATATGTTAATTTAATAACACTAATAATGATATTAATGGTTTTTATTAGTTTTTTATAAAATAATTTTGCTTATTCCAATTTATAAAAAACTTGAACGATTCTATTTTTATGTTCTAAAAGCACATACGACATATGGTGGAAATTATCAAGTTAAAGATTAATTAAACAACTATATGATATAATATAAGGAATGATTTAATGATTAACTATATTTGAATTCAACGGATAATCTCTATAAGATTTATAATGTACTAAAGAATGTGGTGGAAAGGCACCTATTGACAAAGTCAAGGGATTGAAACTATTATGTGATTTGGTGTTACGAATATACTATAATATTTTGATGTTATTTAGATATCTTTTCTTAGAGAATTTTTTAACAATAAAATAAAATTTTAAAAAAAAAACAAAAAAAAAAAGGGTACGAAGACAGTTTTCATTTTCACATTAATAGTTTGTTTTAGAAGGTAAAGTAGTAGTTTGGGAGTGGGCAGAAAATATAAACCAAATCTTTAAATCCATTTTTTTCTAGTTGCTCTTTGTCGTTTCTCTCAAGCAGAGGTACAAATATTAAACCAATGAGATCTCTCTATTTATAATGTATATACCAGCAAATAAATGTCTGTACCGCGTACAATTTGCATTTGAAAATTACATAATGTGCCTACCCACTATAATTTTTTTGAAGAGTTTAATTTTAATACGGAAATTTAAAAAGAAAAAAGAAGAAATTACCCCTACCATCTCATCCCACTCCTAGAGGATAATAAAGTATTTTTTTATTAATTATCAAATTTACTTAATACAATGATTTAAATTTCAAATCATTTAAATCATTTATCCGTTTGTTTCAAACCGAATAGAATTAATACAAACTGAATAAATTAAATTTTTTATAAATTAAATTTACTTAGATCAAATTAAATCGGTTTGATTAAATTTTTTTTAATTTTTGGCTAAATGATTTAATTAAAATTTTGAATTTTTCGATTTTATGCAATAGAAAGTGAACTAAACTAAATAATGTTTATGTTTTTTGATTAAAATTAAAACTATATTTAAATTGGTTAAAGCCAAATTCAACCAAATCAATGTACTGAATTGATTTTACCATATATATACGCATCTTAATTTAAATTGGCTAAATTTTTTTTTTTTTTTTTGGCTTTGCTTTTCTCCTCCTGTGTCTTTCCTTTTCACATTAGCCCATTCGTAAAAAGCAGCAACAAAACCCTAATTCTCCAAATTTAAAAATTCTACAACTAATTACAGCTCCACAAAAGTAAAAAAATCACAACCCATTCAATAAACAGCAGCCAAAAAAATCCTAAATCTCCAAATTTAAAAATTATATAACTAATCACATATTCACAGTAGCCAAAAATACTTTAAAAAAATCATAAATAATTAAATAAATACACATAACTCGCCAAAAAAAAAAACGAAAAAAAAATTTTCCAAACACAAATCGCAAAATACCTCAAACTTTTGTCCAAGAAGACAGGTGGAGTGACCGGAGGGGCTGGACCGGCGTCTGGAGGGGCTGCAGCGGCTTCTGGAGGGGCTGGAACAGCCTGCGAACAGAGGAGAGGAGAGGAGGAGGAGAAGAAAGAAAGAAGAAAGAAGAAGGAGGGCGTCTGGCGTTTAAAGCCCTAAAAATTGCAACCGACCAGTCGGTCGCAAATTACATTACTATCGGTCGCAATTTTTAACCCTGCGACGTCGTTTTACTTAGCAGTACCTTTGCGACCGATTTGCGACTGACATAATCGGTCGCAATAATTTCGGTCTCAAATCTGTCGCAGATCGGTCTCAAATTTCTTCCTAATTTTAAATCGCGCAATTTTGCGACTGAATAATCCTTAGTCGCAAATCGGTTGCAAATCTGTCGCATAGTAGTCACTAACTGAGAAACAAAATCGCGGGATTTTTTTGCGCTAAATTTTGCTACGGTTTGTTCTTGTGTAGCAAATCGGTCGCAATTTTGCGACCGATATTTTGCGGTCGCAAATATCGGTAGCGTTTTTTTTGTAGTGCAAATCAACATCTGACACTAGACTCCCGGATAAAGCTAATGCATTTGAAATCACTGTAATATTCTGCAAATACTCCTGAACAGATTTTGAATCACGTTTGCAGTTGGATAATTTTTCGCGGAGCGATAAGACTCGCGTGGCAGATTTGTTTGCGCAGGTGGTCTGTACTTTGTCCCACGCATCAGCAGCAGTCTCGGCATTAGAAATAATATGCATCGCAGAAAAACTGATGGACGCAATAATCGCACCAAGTATCAATTGATCTTGGCAAATCCAGTGTTCATAATCTGGATTTGCAATATCTTCTCCATCTTTTGATATAATCGGAGATGGACATGGAAGTGATCGGTCAACGTAACCAAGCAGATTGTGACCACGCAACACAGGAACGATTTGTGCGCGCCATGACGGATAATTTTGAGGTGAGAGTTTCAGCGGAAACTGTGAAGCATTGATAGAAATCAAAACTTTTCCAGAAGAGTGGAAAACATTAGAAACGTTTGAGGAACCCATTGAAAACAGAAAAGAAATAACGAGAAAATATTGAAGAGAATGCCCGTAGGCTCTGATACCATAAAAGGGAAAGTATGATTGTATTTGTTATTGAATACGTTACACATAGGCTTGTTAAATACAAGAGAAATAGAAGTAGATAAGGACTGCAAAACTAACTCTATCTAAAATACAGATAGTATTTATAAAATACAACAAACAGACTTGTGTACTTATCTCATCCTTGTGGAGTTCCGTTATTTCTCTGCAAGAACAATTAATTTCTTGAAAAAATAGACAAAGAAACTCTAAACCAATTTCTTGAAATGAATATAACAGAAAACGCATGCTATCATACTATAATAGGGTTTTTCTATACCTAAATTGAGTTGGATTGGTAGGCCAAAGATGAAGCTTTCTTGAGTCTTGTGGTATCAGTTTAAGAAAGAGACGATCACACCAGTCATAAACTTGCTTATCAGAAAGAACTGGGTCATTCCCATATCCTTCCATATCGTTGACTTCTCTACTGTATTTCTTTTTGTCACTTGCTGGAAGTGCAAAGAACTGTTTTGCAACTTCACGTATTTTGTCAAGGAAAGAATCTGAAATCCCATGACCTATAGCCTGTAACTTAACAAATCAAGAAATTTCTCCGGAAAATCCAGTTCTTGGAAATCAAATCTTTTGTATATGTGTAAAATGTAAAAGAAAACAAAAATAAATTAACCTGGAAGCAACCCCAAGAAGCTAGGGCTTCTTTAAGTTTCTGAAGCTCTTCAATTCCTTCTCTAGAAGATGATGATAGTAGACTGAGATTTATGACAGGAATTGAGAGTAATGGAGGAGAAGGATTTGGGATTAGTTCTTCGATTATATATTTTGGAGGTGGTTCATCTCCATCATGATATTTCTTGTACAGACTTAGACATGGTGAATCGTCGATTAATGAACTCCAGTGTTAAGATACAAGTGATGATCATACATTTATAGTTAAAAGTTAATTTGGAAGAGGAAAATTAATAGAAGTATGGCGAATATTAGGTGGAGATGAGCACAGGTTATGCCTCGAAATAAGCGACACTTCCTTTATTTTTTTCCTCGAGAAAACGACAATTGGAGTTTAGAACTATGAAAATTTGTCGATTACGAAGGCTACGTAGCGGTAAAGCCAATAATGAACAATGTTAAAATTTATTGAACTAGCAGAAAATTCAATGATTTGTTGCATATAAATTGTCAATAAACATAAAAAATTTATTGCCAATAATACTTCAAGTAATTAAAATTATTATGCTAAATGTTTGTTCTTACATGTGCAGTGGTCTAGGATAGGATGTGATATGAAATTGTGATTTAAACTTGGAATATGTAAATATGTGTGAGTAACATTGTATTTTTCATTTTTAGTTATCAAACCGTATCCTCTCTTCCCTATTAATGGAATTATAATCCCTTTTTGGGCCAAGCCACGATCATATTTAAAGTTTTTCTAAGATATTGACTCCATAATTCGATTTTTTTTACTAAGATATATTCGGCAAAATTAGCTGTTTCGCAGCTGTTAATAGGTTTAGTAGCATTTTGCTATTAGTTGTTTGAATAATTTTTCATAAAACGTTAAAAGTTAAAGGTTATTTGAGTTAACTTTTCACAACATATTACTTTAATCTCTAAAAGTTAGTATAAACATTATGTTACCAAACACTACAAAAAATATCGTTTAGCATTTTGACTAAAAGCTATTTAAAAAGTTGTTGTCCAACACAGCTTAAATTTAAGTTGTAGTACACTCTAACCACTAGATGAAGTGTTAGACTGATATCAATTATACGGGCTAGAGTCTATTGAAGGATAATTATATTATTTGCAATTTCTTGGGCTAGGCAAAATGGAGTTGCAGTTGTAGCAGCCATGGTATTTCTACTTTAAAAAAAAAAAAAAAAAAAAATTAATACAGATGTTTTTGCTAATCATGATTTAGAAGACTATACTTTTCTATTTATATATTGAAGTTTTGAGTCGTCTAATATTTAAGCAAAATAAAGAAATTAATCATGGGCTGCTAGATTATCCACTCAATCATTATGCATGTCATCTAACACACAATTATTAGAACAAAACATATAAAAATAGGAGAATTCATGGATTAAGTTTGACCAAGTCAAGCGGTGTAATTCCTTGAAAAAGGCTGTCATAGTAGAATCCACGATAATCCTTGAGTCTCATATATTGCTGAGGTCTATTTTCATCCATCAGGCTCTGAATTGGTCCGATCTCTATCTCATATTTGGGCAAGTGAAAGGCTGCCACTGATATTCTTTCCTTCTTTGATTCCACTATTACCCTATGCATTGGGCTCTTGAAGATTCCATTACTTATTATCTATATGAAATTTTACATTTTCAACAAATTAATTATTTTCATCAAATATAAATTAAAATTGATTAATATTTCATCTAACATTTTAGATAAAACTTATAATGTACGAATTACTGCATGGCGATCTATTGGTTAGGTGGCTTGCAAATCCCACATCGAAAGAAAGGGAAGGGAATAGGGACTTGTTTGGCTATAAAAGGAGCTTAGCTCCTTAAGTTTAATTCATTCCAAAACTTGTCTTCCAATTCTTAAGTGGGTTAGACAAGTTTCTCTCCTCTCTCAATTTGTATATTTCTTTAGTGAAATATAAATTTAGTAGTGTCCGAGGACGTAGGCAAAATTGGCCGAACCTCGTTAAATTTTGGTATTCTCTTTTATTTATTGCTTTTGTCTTTATTTATTTAATAGCTATTGTTGGGCAAAAATATTTTTGGTGGTTATTGTCTAATTAATTACTTCTAGGTAAATTCTGTCTAGGCCAAGTGGGTTTTAAGTGAGACCATTTGTGACTCCTCCACTTATCTGGGAATTTACTTAGTGTAGTTAGTAAGTACAGTAATTCACAAATTGCTTTTGGTGGAAAAAGCCCAATTTCACACAACAATTGGTATCAGAGCCAAGGTTACTAAGTATTCACTGTGGTTGCAGCGTAGTCTGATCTGCCACATAAAAAAGGTTCCTTGGTTGTGTTCCGCATTTTGAAAATTGATTTTATAGCTATTAAATATTTAAAGCAAAAATGGCAGACGGAAAGAAAAATACCACACCTGTTACAGCATCAACCTTCGTAAGAAATGCTGTATCAAATGCAAGATTTACAGTGGAGATTTTCGATGGGACCGGTCATTTCGGCATGTGGCAAAGTGAAGTTCTAGACGCTCTCTTTCAGCAAGGTCTAGATGTTGCTATTGAAAAAGAGAAACCAAATGAGATGGAGGAGAGTGAATGGAAGACCATCAATCGTCTGACATGTGGTACAATTCGGTCGTGTCTTTCTAGAGAGCAAAAATATGCTTTCTCGAAAGATATGCTTTCTCGAAAGAAATTTCTGCAAACAAATTGTGGAAGGCATTAGAGGAGAAATTTTTGAAGAAAAACAATCAGAATAAACTCTTCATGAAGAAGAAATTGTATCGCTTCGATTATGTTCCTGGTACCACTATGAATGAACACATCACAAAATTTAATCAGTTGGTGGGTGATTTGTTCAATTTGGATGTGATATTTGGAGACGAAGATTTGGCAGTGTTGTTGCTAGCATCTCTTCCTGATGAATTCGAGCATCTTACAACGACTCTAATTTATGGGAATAAAGATGTGACTTTCAGTGAAGTTTGTGCTGATCTTTACAGCCATGAACTGAGAAAGATAGAAAAGAAGGAAAAGGCAACTGAAGTAGAAGCTCTGGTAGTTGGAGGCCGTTCACGAAGCCAAAAGAAAGGGGGAAAGAAAAGTAGATCCCGTTCAAAAACCAGAGTTGAAAAAGATGAGTGTGCCTTTTGCCGTGAGAAAGGTCATTGGAAGAAAGATTGTCCAAAGCTAAAAGCCAAAGGCAAAGCTGTTATTAATTCAAACATAGCTGAGTGTGATGATGAAGACTCAGACTTCTCATTAGTTATCATGGCATCTATAGACAATTCATCAGCAAATTTGACAAGTTCTGGTGAGGTATGGCTGCTAGACTCTGCATGCAGTCATCATATGAGTCCCCACCGGGACTGGTTTTTTGACTTTAAAGAACTTGAAAATGAAGTTGTCTATACTGCAAATAATGTTCCTTGCTTCACAGAAGGGATTGGTTCAATCCATTTGAAGAATCATGATGGGTCAATCAGGATCCTGACTGATGTTCGATATGTACCGAGTTTGACAAAGAATCTCATTTCAGTGGGAGCCCTAGAATCAAAAGGACTCACTGTAATTGCGAAAGATGGAGTGATGAAAGTCATCTCTGGTGCACTTGTGGTGATGAAAGGAGTTCGGAGAAGGAATAATTTGTATTACTATCAGGGTAATATAATTATTGGATCGACAGCAACAGTTGTTTCTAGTGATGACAAAGAGTTGGAAACAACTAGATTGTGGCATAGGCGTTTGGGACATGCAGGTGAAAAATCCTTGAAAAGATTGTCAGATCAGGGATTATTGAAAAATGTCAAAACCTGCAAGTTGGACTTCTGTGAGCATTGCACCAAAGGAAAGCAGACAAGAGTGAAATTTGGCACCGGAATCCATAATACCAAGGGTATTTTGGACTATGTTCACTCTGATGTATGGGGACCCTCTACAACAGCTTCTTTGAGTGGTAAACACTATTATGTGACCTTTGTTGATGATTACTCTCGAAGGGTTTGGGTGTATACTTTGAAGTCAAAAGATGAAGTGCTAGGAGTTTTCCTTAAATGGAAAAAATTGGTGGAAACTCAAACTGGCAGACGCATCAAATGTCTCCGAACAGACAATGGAGGAGAATACAAAAATGATGCTTTTGATAAAATCTGTGCAGATGAAGGCATTGTTCGACACTTCACAGTTAGAAATACACCGCAGCAAAATGGGGTGGCAGAACGTATGAACCGAACGTTGCTGGAGAAAGTTCGGTGTATGTTGTCTAATGCTGGGTTAGACAAGAAATTTTGGGCTGAGGCTATATCATATGCATGTCATCTCATTAATCGATTACCATCAACTGCTATTGGTGGCAAAACACCTATAGAGGTATGGTGTGGAGAACCTGCTAATGATTATGATTCCTTACGTGTATTTGGTTCCACTGCATACTATCATGTTAAGGAATCGAAGCTGGATCCAAGAGCAAAGAAAGCCATTTTCATGGGGATAAGCACCGGTGTTAAAGGCTATCGACTATGGTGTACAGAATCAAAGAAAATAATCTTTAGCAGAGATGTCACTTTTGATGAATCTACCATGTTAAAAAAGGTGACAGTAGAACAATCAGATGGTACTCCACAACAGGTGGAGGATACTCCCAAACAGGTGGAGTTTGATAGAAAAATCCCAGTGGCAAGTACCGAACCTGCAGAAACTCCTGAGGTAGAAGGAGATTCAGATGAAGACGAGGTTCAACTCCAAGAACCTCCACAGCAACTTGAGTCAATTGCACTTGATAGGCCAAGGAGAGTTATAAGAAAGCCTGCTCGTTTTGATGATATGGTGGCCTATGCATCTCCAATTTCATAAAACGTTAAAAGTTAAAGGTTATATGAGTTAACTTTTCACAACATATTACTTTAATCTTTAAAAGTTAGTATAAACATTATGTTACCAAACACTACAAAAAATATCGTTTAGCATTTTGACTAAAAGCTATTTAAAAAGTTGTTGTCCAACACAGCTTAAATTTAAGTTGTAGTACACTCTAACCACTAGATGAAGTGTTAGACTGATATCAATTATACGGGCTAGAGTCTATTGAAGGATAATTATATTATTTGCAATTTCTTGGGCTAGGCAAAATGGAGTTGCAGTTGTAGCAGCCATGGTATTTCTACTTTAAAAAAAAAAAAAAAAAAAAAAATTAATACAGATGTTTTTGCTAATCATGATTTAGAAGACTATACTTTTCTATTTATATATTGAAGTTTTGAGTCGTCTAATATTTAAGCAAAATAAAGAAATTAATCATGGGCTGCTAGATTATCCACTCAATCATTATGCATGTCATCTAACACACAATTATTAGAACAAAACATATAAAAATAGGAGAATTCATGGATTAAGTTTGACCAAGTCAAGCGGTGTAATTCCTTGAAAAAGGCTGTCATATTAGAATCCACGATAATCCTTGAGTCTCATATATTGCTGAGGTCTATTTTCATCCATCAGGCTCTGAATTGGTCCGATCTCTATCTCATATTTGGGCAAGTGAAAGGCTGCCACTGATATTCTTTCCTTCTTTGATTCCACTATTACCCTATGCATTGGGCTCTTGAAGATTCCATTACTTATTATCTATATGAAATTTTACATTTTCAACAAATTAATTATTTTCATCAAATATAAATTAAAATTGATTAATATTTCATCTAACATTTTAGATAAAACTTATAATGTACGAATTACTGCATGGCGATCAAGTTAGAAATCAATTCATACATATTATTTTTCTTCAGTTCAGCCACAAACGTAATATGTAGGAGTCAAAACTGCATACCTGCAACTGGTCCCCGACATTGACAAATAATGCATCAGGAAGTATGGCAACTCTGAACCACTGACCATCTTTCAAAACCTGAAGCCCTTCCACTTCTTTATCCTGCAAGAGAATTGTTATTCCTGATACATCCGAATGAGCTTCAGCTCCTACAACTATGTCTGAACTTGCAGATTCTGGATAGTAATTAAACCTCGCTCCTATCAATTCTTCATCTCGGTACGCATTCAAGAAGCAATTCTTTTCTAAATTCAGCAATCTAATACGTCTCTGCATTAGAAGAAACCGTGATGTACTCTTCATTATTGCTGAGTATTCGTCTAATACGTCTCTGCAAGTTTTTCAAAAGTTTTATAACAATTATTTTGAGAATATGGGGAGATGTAATAGCTTTTTCGAACCCATGACCTCTAGGTCAAAATTATATATATAAACTACCCGAAATCTGTAGGATTGCATGGCCAACGTTCAATCCTTCGTTCATTTTCTGGAGCTACTTTAAGCAGAATGCGTTCAGACTGATTAAAAATGATCTTTTTGGAAACATTTGGATCGTTCCCATATCCTTCAAGACTGTTAGCTTCTCGATCATACTTATGTTTCTTTTCCATTGGAAGTGCAAAGAACCGTTTTGTAATTTCACTTACTTTATCAAGAAATGAACTTTCTACTCTATGCCCGACAGCCTGCATATTAGTTTATATAAAACCATCAAATTCAAGAACATGGTTGTAAGAACTAAAAGAAAGTAAAAGAAATGCTAATAAGCTTTAACTGTGAATGTGACCCCTAATAGAAATCAAATTGAAAAAAGAAATAAGGTAAGATTTCAAGAAAAGAAAAACCTGAAAGCAACCCCAAGAAGTGAGAGCCAATTTCAGTTTTTGAAGCTCATTTTCTCCTTCTTCAGAACAAGAAGATAGCAGACTGATGTCAATGATAGGAATTGGGGCTAGTGGAGGATTGTTATAATTATTTGCAATTTCATTGCCTAGACAAGATGGAGTTACAATTGTAGTAGCCATGGAAATCCTATTCTAAAAGAATCAATACATGTGATCTAGCTAATGATGATTTAGAAGAGAAGACCATAATTTTCTATTTATCGTGCGAGGTTTTGAATTTTCTAATCATTAACCACAATTAAAAAATTATGGCCGCTAGATCCACCGCCAATGCCTATCACGACAATATATATATACAGTGCAATTAGTCATGATAAAGGGCTTAATAATCAAATATGATTTCTGTTAATATTTTGGTTCATCTATTTTGAACGAAAGAATTAAGGTGGTAATAAAATTATAATTTAGAGATCTCATAGTGTATTTTAATACCTCAGTGTATAATCATTATGTGATATTATCTTTACAAAATTCGTCTAATGTAAAGGTGTAAAAGTAATCTTTATTAAATTTAATAAAAAAATTACCGATGAGTGTTGAGATGAGTGATTCAACACTCATTTTTTAAGCGAGGTTAAAAATTATTTTTAAACTAATCCACTCAATGTTAACCAAGAAATGTGTGCACAAACTCAAATATAAACCATGAGATATTTCTACACAAGATAAATATGAAAAGGATTACATCACCTATCACTGTATCATAGGTTTCAGTCAATTTGAGTTAGATGCATGGGATTACAAAATTCTAAGCAGATGATTATGTAACACATTTGACATTTTCCTCGTCATTTGTCAAGCCTTTGTTTTGTATTTGAAAACTTGGTTTTATTAAAATCACATTTTTAATTGCACATTTCGTTAAGGATGCAAACCAGTCGTGTAAACTAAGCCCAATATCATCAAATTCACATAAATTCACCAGCCCAACTTAATTTTTTAAATTGAATTTATTAATTCAAAAAATTATTTTAAAAATAAATTTCTTAGTCATGAAAATTTTGTCATAGTTAAAAATGGTATATCATTATTTTTATTATTTTAATCCATTTTTTTTTATTAAATGATTTTGTTATATCAAATTTTTTTTTGTTCTGTTTTTTACTTTTTAAGCTTGTCCAAGTTCCGTGGGCTGGGCTTTAATACATGTTAAACTTTCGCATTACTGGGCCTATGGTAAATGGATTGAAATTTTACCATTTGGAAATTCGTTTTTCATTTCCAACTATAACAATTTATTGAACGACTATTTGTGTTTATCGATTAAGTGACAAGCAGAACGACGATTAGCGTTTGTCGTTTAAGTGACAAGCAGAATGACTAATTTCGTTTAATTGAAAAGACTTTGTAATGTTCAGCAGCTCAGCTTCTGCAATATCTTTAGAGTCCCCTCCATGAGTATCATAACATCAACTAGCTTAAGGATTAAATTTTCACAGTCTCAATTGCCACCAAACCCTTTTGGTAGCATTCATAGTTGATAACACCATAATTTTTAACATTTCTGTATAATCTTGGTCTGTGCTCATCCATCAAGCTATCCACAGGTCCAATCTCTTTTTCTGGCTCTGGTTCATGAAATAAGGCCACGGATAACCTCAAGCTCTCGCAGTTTGTTACTACCCTGTGCATTGGACCTCTGAATATTCCATTACTCATTATCTGCATTTATCGTTCCATAATATACGTTAAACACAAGAAGAAGTAATAAAATCGAGAACCAGAAATTGTGAAAAACGTTACTGATGAGGCGTATACCTGCATTTGGTCTCCAAGATTGACGACAAGAGCATCAGGGATTACAGGAACTCTTACCCATTTCCCATCTACTAAAATTTGAAGGCCTTCGACTTGTTTATCTTGCAAAAGAATTGTAATGCCTGATCTATCTGTATGAGGTTTGACTCCAAGAACCAAATCAGGTCTCGAACACCTTGGATAGAAGTTAAACCTTGCATGCATTAGTGCTCGTTCCCCAAATTGCCCAGAGAAACTATTCTCTTTCAAGTTCAGTGACCTTGCCATTGCTTTGTACAGAAGATCCATTACAGATTTCACCTTCAAGGAATATTCGATCAAGGTCTCTCTGCAAAAATAATATTGTATAACTAAAATTGATAGTTTGAACAACAATTTTGTATATAAGATCAGAAAAGCTTAACCTGAAATTAGGCGGGTTATCTGGCCAAAGATTGTTCCTTCTTTCATCTTCAGGAAACACCCTTAGAATTAGGCGATGAGACCAGTCGAGAACTTGATTTGATGAAACAATCATATCACTCCCATACCCTTCAATATCATTCTCAGACCGACCATATTTCGACTTCTCTTCCTTTGGAAGTTCAAAAAATTGGCATGCTGTCTCACGCACCTTATCAAGAAATGAACTTGACATCCCATGTCCTGTTGCCTGACATAAATATACTATATTTCTTTAGCTCAATTTCTGATTAAACTCATCAATACTTAATTATCAACATTAGCCAAAAGGATAGTATTGAAATATAGTAGAACATAAAATATAAGTTATGCGATTGAGAGTATTTGATATTGGTAATTAATAATTCAAAATTGTCAACATTAGAACTCAACTATGGCACTACAAAAAAAACGCCATTTTGCGACCGACAAATCGGTCGCAAAATGGCTCATATTGGTCGCTAATTGTAATTAGCGACCGATTTGCGACCGATTTTTTCGGTCGCAAAAAGCCTGGTCGCAAATAAATTTTGCGACCGATGAGACAATCGGTCGCAAATTAGAGACCGATATAATCGGTCCCAAAATTGAATAATCGGTCGCAATTTTTGGTCGTCGTTTAATTGGAAATTCAGTCGCAAATTTGGTCGCAAAACATCGGTCGCAATTTTTTTAAATCGGTCGCAAATAGGTCGCAAATTGTAAATTCAAAATTTTTATTTTTGGTATCAAATCGGTCGCAAATCGGTCGCAAAAATGAAAAAAAAATAAAAAAAATTAAATATTATTATGAAACCAAAATTTTTCCGCACCTGTGAAAATTGACATAAATACATATATATCGCACACGCAATTCAAGAACAATATAAAAATGTAATTTTTATTGTGCTGAACAAATTAAAATATGAAAATACAAAAGAAAAACTAAAAAGGTCCAAAATCAAATCTATGCTGCTGCTCATCTGCAGGATCCGATGTCGGATCTCCCGATGTCGGATCGCCGGGAGGAGTACCTGCTAGATGTGATGTAGCGCCAGGAGGGGTGACCAAGGTATCGTCTGCAGCATCGGGATCAGGAGCTGGTAGTGGCTGCTGCTGAGACGTCGAAACATGTCGGTCTGTAGCAGGCGCAGGATCAGAGGAAGAAGTACCAGCACGGTGCTCACCGGGACAACCGCATCACATGAGCTCTAAGCTCTGCAATCTGTCTCTGCTGATCAGCAAGCTGAGCCCGTATATCATCATCATAGTGCGAGTCAGTGTGCTCGGGCTGTGGTGCTGCGCTAGCTGTAGAAGCGTGAGCTGCTGAGCCGCAGTAAAACTGTGATGCCTGAGACCCGATGCCGTATACCTTCCTCTTCTTCCCGCCCCCTACAGCCTTGAGATAAAGCGCTACCTCGTCAATTCTTGACTCAGCTTCGGATTCATCGGTCTGAGAAGTAACAATACGCTCCCAAGCTGTAGTATAGTTCTCCTGAAAATAAAAAATTAATTAATCAATGCAATTGCAAGCTTTGTTATATTGAACTTTGTAGATCTTCGCAATGATTAGAGGGTAAATGTAAATATTATTCATTGTTACTTACATTGACGCTCAGCGCACGTCTATCGACAAACGTATTATGATCGTGGTCCTTCGTGTGAGTGTATGTAAACACCTCAATCGGTGTGGGCTCACGACCTAATTCTTTAGCCTGTAATGAATTTTTATGCATGATATATTAATATATATAGTGTCCTTTCATTAAACATCAGTTTCTTGTAAAGGGACTAGTTCACTTACTAATAATCGAGCTGTCTCTATAGCAGATATAGATCCGCCTGTGTGTCGCAAAGGTCCTGCTCCATCACCGCCAGTCTCACTGCGCCTGTTTTGTGCAAATATCTCCCGCTTTCTCTTGAATGTAGGATCCTCCCAAGCCTTTTGCCAGCTCTCCCATATCTCCTGAGACATGCACTGCTGCTTCTTACCGCTTCTTCTCATCCTATAGGTGAAGTCAGCATATCGATCGGTGCATATCTTCTCCCAGGCTACTTTCAGCATAGCCGTAATGGCCTCGTCCCATATGAAATGTTTCTGCAAAAAAATGAAATATAGCGTTTCAACACTAACGATGTATCTTGAATTGTAAACATTGAATGATGATATAACTTAAACCAAAGAGTACCTGGAACTCCTCCCAATAAAAGTCTCTCGCCTCTTGTGGTACGGCATCCCATGTGTATCCTTCTTTATGCAGCTGTAGCTTGATTATGTTCAAAATTTGCCTCGCTGCTCGAGAAGATGGATATATGCTGAAAAAAAAAATAGAAGTGAAATATAATTATACGAAAACATCACAGTTATGAATAAGTACAAAATATAATTACAAAATATGCCTGCAGAAAATTTGAATAAGTACTTACTGTCCCGCTACCAAACTGAGGGTGATACGTGGATCTGATGAAGCTGCAAAAGAAGTGACAAATGTTATAAATTTTTAGATAATTAATATATAATTAAAATGACAGTTATGACATTTATGATTACCTTGCACAATAGGTGACTGTGCAGCTGGTGGAGTCTGTACTGGTCCAGAAACGGGGGTAGAAGAGGAAGGAGCAGAAGAGAAAGGAGCAAAAGGCTGTGATGGCGGCAGTACTGGACGCTGAGGAGAGGATGAAGCCCCAGACGTACCTGAAGAAGGATGTGATGGCGGCAGTACTGGTCGCTGAGCAGATGACGAAGCCCCAGACGTACCTGACGAAGGATGAGGGATCGACCCTCCTCGTCCATGGGCACTGCGTCCAAGGCCACGACCTCCACGCGAACCACTGCCGGACGCGTCAGAATCAAACGCTCTGCCTCTAGCCATCTGTACTGCAGATATCAGAACCTAGATAAAATGAATTTATACAATTATATGAATTGTGGAACATGTGGTAAATATGAGTAAAGAAAGTTAATACCATTGAAATTCTTCATTAATAATATTAATTAGATATACATTTATGAATTTGTAATAGTAAAACTGCTCTAAGAATTAAGTGTCTTCAATATCATCTGCTTCCTCCTCCTCTTCATCAGCTTCCTCTTCTACCTACTATAATAAAGGTAAGTGTACTATTCTACATATTGAATTTATAGGAAAAAAATTCGGCAGCATTTCCGCACAAAACAATCAAATCTCAAATACAAAGACACTTCAATAAACACTTCTATAACATACCAACATTCTCCAAAGGCAAAATGGCCACTACTAGGCCGCCAATCCAAACTCATTATTCATTTAATAAAAACATATTTAAGAATAATAACGACAATAATATCTATAATAAAGAAAAACACAGCCAAAACTTCTCAAGAAAGAGTTGCCAATAGTTAAGAACATGTAATAAAAGAACAATCAATACACTAAGCAAAAGCACCAAAAACTCAAAAACATAAACCTACACATTATTAAGCAAAACATGGGTATTCCACATCCATGGTGAAAATCGGTAGAGAAAGGTAATTTTGAACTGTTTTCAAAAAAAAAAAAAAAAAAAAAAAAAAAAATAGCACAAAGCCAGTTTACTACCTTGGGTATTCCTAATCAAACTAGACGCAACTCATGCATTACCAGTTTACCACCTCTTTGGAACGTTTAGAAAATCAATTTTTCCTCCTCTAATTAATAATCAAAATGCAAAAATTATTATAAAAATTACATGTCTATCCCATTATCATCTATCAAGTTTTAGTATATTGTTATAAGTCCATTTCTCTTATTTGATTAACTAATATAAATATTCACTTGTAAAACATATATGGACATGATAGAAAACGACTCGACGTGCCTTATCAATATCATTTTTTATATGCATGTAGAATCGAAGATTATGCATTGAATAATAGCTACTAGCTAGCTTTTCTTGAACAAAACTTAAAAGGTAAGACAACTACTATAATTATGGCAAGATTACAGAGAAACCATAGATCAATAACTGAAGGAATTAGAAAAGTAAACAAGCCACAACCTGCTTTTCATTCCTTTTCAGGCATTTAACTACATATAGACCTCCATGTCACCAACCTAATAACTAATTAATGACTACATGCATGTATATTCAACTGTATTAATTAGAAACCTTGACATATAAATATATGCAATAGAAAATCTCTAGCTAGAAACTAGTATTAGCAACCAAAGGCATTGTTCTATCAAGTATTCTACTTATCAACATAGTCCTCTTTTTCTTCTTACTACCAACCCTAAATTCTTTCTCACCATCACCGCCATTCTCTGAGTTTCTACTAACTTCTATAACCAGATAAGATACTAACTTCTACTAAATTCTTTTTCTTCATATAAACAACCACTTGTATTCAAAAAAAATATAATAAAATGCACCAATTTATTGGTCAAAGGACGCAGAGTATAACTATAGTTTAGGAAACAATTCAAGCTTTACAATGTGGTTTATGAGCTACCATATAGATTGTTAGTTTAAATTGTTAGCAGGCAAATCGCAGTAATTAGGTTGGTTATTATCTTTTTGAATTTCTTTGTTTTTTCACTATTTTATTGGAGTAAAATATCTGTTTCAATTAGTTACAAAAGCAAACAAGCTGTGAATAAAGTTCAACGAGGCAAATTAATTATCTATTTCAATCACACTAACTGATGTTATGTTCATATAATTATCTGTTTCAATCACACTAAATATAGGTATCTATTTCTATAACCAGATAAGTTTTTTTATTAAATTTCTCAAACTTTTAACCAAATTCAGTGTCACCTGCAAGCCACAAATCTATATAACATTAACCAAATTTGATCATTAACAATATTAACAAATATTAACAATAACATTAACAATATTAACAATAACAAATACTAACAATAACATTAACAATATTAACAAATATAACAATAATAACAGTAAGAATAATAATAAATTGAAAAAAACACAAAAATCGCAAAAAAAAAAAAAAAAAAAATCGAAAAAAATAAAATGCAAACCGGCTTACCTCAAATGCTGTCCAAACGGTGGCGAACGGCGTAGAGGAGTGACCGGAGCGTCGGTGGCGGCGTCACACGGGCTGGAGTGTTCTCAGGAGGGGCTGGAGCTGCGCTGCGGACGGAGGAGAGGAGAGGAGAAGGAGAAGAGAGAAAGAAGAAGAAAGGAAAAGGAGACGGCGTCGCGTTTAAAGCCCTAAGATTTGCGACCGATATATCGGTCGCAAATTTAATTAAAATCGGTCGCAAATTTTTAATTGTCCGACATCGTTTCACTTCACGATAAAATTGCGACTGACTACGTCGGTCGCAAAATATCGGTCGCAATTTTGTCTCCATTCGGTCTCAGAACTGTTCCATATTTTTTACGCGCGCAATTTTACGACAGAAACACAATTGGTCGAAAATCAGTCGCAAAATCGGTCACAAATCCGTATCACTTAAGTCGCAAACCGAAAACCAAACTCGCCGGAATTTTCAGCGCTAAAATCTGCGACTGTTTGCATATAAGTCGTAAATCGGTCGCAAAATTGCGACCGAATTTCGTCGGTCGCAAAAATCGGTCGCAATTTGGCGTTTTTTTTGTAGTGTGGGCTTTCAATCGATAAAATTTACTTTCCATCAACAACATGCTAAACCTAACAATTAATCCTTAATTGTTATAAAACGAATGATAATAAATTATCAATATTCAAAATTAGAATTATCATTAAAATATAATAACATGTTTAAGATTACTTTTCCTATATAATTGTCAAAACTCTTTGACAATATTTCCCAACCAATCAAAAAATTCTAATGGTTTATCAAGCCTAATAGTATAAAACTGTCAAAATCATGCAATCGAAGAAAATGAAATCAAGAAAGTAAAAAACTTGGAAGCAGCCGTTCGAGCTAACAGCTGATCTTAGTGTTTGTAGTGCGTTTTCGACTTCGTTGTTAGTACTGTTACCGGAATCCAATAATAAAGAGGAGAAGAGACTGATGTCGATGATAGGAAAAGGAGTCGCCGATGAGGAAGAGAAATTATCAGAAGGTGCAAAAGTGCATCCTTTGACTATGTATTCTGATGGTGGCTGCTCAGTGGCCGCTGACATTTCTTGAACATCTTTTTTGGACAGTGATGCCATTTTTTCACAACAGAGAAGAGAGGCATAAACTATGAATGAGATGAAGACAATAAGCCATCCGACAAGAGGTCTTATAAAATCCCGTGGGTTCGCAAATTAAGGACACTTGTCATTATTTTATATGAAAATACAAACCTTTTTAACAAAAAAATTTTTCCAATATAAAATTATTAATGCAACATAAATTAATTATTTAGGATGATCTTTTTTTGGATCGATTGAAACTTGAAAACTGCTAATCTCAAATTATTAAAGCATGAATAAAGACTGAGATTCAAAATATTAAATTTTATACTCTATCAAGATGAGAGCTAATAAGATATAATCTAATTAGCGTTTTTAAAAACTATTATAAATTTCAAAAAAAAATCATGAAATTTACTGTTAGTATTTTTAATATGAAAATAAGGTATTGTGAATTATATGCAAAAAAAAAATTTAAAGAAAAAATTAATGATTATATTTCTATTGTTTTAAGATAAAAGGTTTGATATGTAATATTTTAATTTAACGTGGACCTCAAAGTCTTAGAATTGGAGCCTTTCGGCAACTTTTGATGCTTTTGTCTCCCTCCGCCCTAACCTTTTTTTCAAATGGAAAATTTTTTAAGGAAGAGGATTTTAAAAGCTTATGAATTCCCTATATTATACCATCTTTGTTCCATAATATTTATCACATTTGAAATTTTACGTCTCTTAAAAAAATCATTAAATGTATCTAAATTATAATAAATTATTACGTAAATTGACTATATTACCATTAATTTAATATTAATTTTTTAAGAAAATCATTAAATTAAGTAATAATTATTGGTCATATGCAAAGGATAAACAGGGAAAAAAAGTATTTATTACTCATTGAAATTATAAATATGACAAATATTTTGGAATAAATTATTTTTTCAAATATAACAAGTACTATGGAATAGAGGTAATATATACACCGCACGCACTTTTTTAAGTTTTAACAATTTGACTTAGAAGTTATGTTTCTAGACAAGAAATTGAATTTATGTAGTATTGCAAAAACATAACGGGTAATATTTTTTTTTTCAAAGAGAACATAATGGGTAATATTGATAGTGGATATTGAAAACCTTACATAACATTTAACAAGTTGATATTGTGTTTTCAAAAGTTTAATTTCGTTACTCAAGGGTGGTTTGTTCTGGCTGAACTACAAATGCTGAATTTCAATTTGTTATATTATTAAACTGAATAATTAAGAATTAATATATAATTATTAGAAACAATTTATCTTTTTTTCCGATAAGTTATATAACTTTTTGAATAGCTCTAAAAAGAAAATTTTTTCATTTAGTCAAAAATTAAATTATAAATTCAAATATATCACTTATTGATTCAATTCAAACGAACAAACTTATTCTGTTATTATTTAATTAAAATAAACACCTCCTAAACTTTTTCTTTAATGAAATACCTCGAATTTTTATTTTCAAAACTTTTGAATTTTCATTAAATCAAAAATCCAGATTTATGATAATATGGGCTGTTAAGACCGAGTAATTCTAATTGAACCCAAAGTTTTACAAATTGGGCCCAAGCCCAAAAACATATTATTTAGAATTTTCGTTTGGGTAATACTTAAAATTTCGATGAAAATAAAATGGAACACTAATTGTTAATCGATTAAAAATGTGTCTATATATATGTAACTACTATATAAATTAATCAGCCTAAAATTAAATATCTTTGTTATTAATATTTTATGAATAAATTGAGAAAATATTACGGAACTAAACAAAATAATCAAATAAATTGAACCGGACCCAAAAATCAAATTAATTTTTCAAAAACCAGATGAAAAATCCATAATTATGAATAAAATGGGGAATTTAAAGAAGTTAGGTTTACTACGGGCTTCGGGGGTCTTAAGCCCACCCAGGTCTTAGTGCCGGTCCGGCCCACGGGAATGGGTCGTGACATTTAAAAAGCAAATTCTAATTTGATGGTCACATTTATGGGCAAATTCTAATTCTAACAGACATATAAATCAGATAATCATATTATGAATTAGAAGTGATTTAGTATTCACAAGTTTAGCGAGTAATAACATTTTGTTTTGAAAATGATTTGAGAGAATCCTACAGAAAAACTGCAAGAGTTTCCCCTAAAATAAAAGTCGTCAAATATGTGAATACAAAGCACTCCTAAATTCAAACTCCAAACCCTATCAAACTCCAATAACAACACAATACTACTTTTATAATTTCATAAGTACAGAATTCCTCAATAACAGTTTAATATTCATCACTTATATACATTCATGTAAACATATCAACTTCTAATGTTCTAACCATTAAATAAGTTCCAAGTTTATCTCCCAATATATACACCAACATATAATAATTTTTCCGGACAAAAAATAATACCGACTCCCGGACCAGTGATACTATTCACAGACCGGTAAACTACTATTGAAACACAGAAAAAATAGGGCATTAGAAAATAAGTATGCGTTAATAGAAATAGCAGCTATGCAAATTTTTTTTCATGCATTTAATTTGCTCTGAATTAAAAATTTCAGTTAATTTGATGTACTTATGATTATGAA
The DNA here is from genome assembly GCF_041381405.1 of Jatropha curcas. Classification (NCBI taxonomy): domain Eukaryota; kingdom Viridiplantae; phylum Streptophyta; class Magnoliopsida; order Malpighiales; family Euphorbiaceae; genus Jatropha; species Jatropha curcas. The sequence goes on along the minus strand of NC_143158.1, from coordinate 6,803,300 downwards.
AACTCCAAGCAGATGGTTTTGCTTAACTCAATTAGACTCATTCATGAAAGAGTTCAAGTAAGTTTTTACAAAGTTAAACATCAAAAAGCTCGTGAAACATAGATAAGAGGTGAAAACAAACTTGTACTCTGTTCGTTTAAAAAAGATAGCTCATCTTTTGATTTGTCTTAAAATATAGTTCACTTTCCTTTTTTGTATTATATTTAGCTTTTAAATTGTCTATTATACATTTATTAAATTTTATCTTATTTTCAATAACCCTTATTAATTCTTATTTATTATTCAAATATAATAATCGCTTGTGCCTTATTTAAGATAGACATAATAGAAATGTTATATGAAAAAAAATTCTTTAACTATATTTTTTAATTTGTTGGAAATCAAAAGTGGACTATCTTTTTAGGATGGAGTGAGTATGAAATAATTAATTTTAGAATATGCTTGACATTACTATTTGAGCTATGGTTGGAAAAATCAATATATGGAAAATATTAGTTAATGGTCACTAAAATTTATGATAAATTTCACATGTTTTAGTCATAAAAGTTTCATAACAATATTAATGGGAACTCCTAAAATATTTTTTCGAACAACATCTAAAATTTTTAAAACTGTTATCACGAGAGTATCAGAGTAATGGGTATTGTAGGTCCGATCCACCAAAGCCCAACCCGTTATGGCATTCGTTTTTAGTTTTTAGTTACGTGTCGACTAACGATCTTAGAGAACCGAAAGCTTCTCCATCTAAAAACCAGAGCCACAATCAAGCTTCTCCGTGGACACCTCTAGTCCGTGGAAACTTTCCCATGGCATTTCTCTTTTCATTTGTCAAATTAGTCCAAATTCTTTTGTCCCCTTTATTTTCACTCCTTTATTGCTGAAAAAAAGGCCTGCTTTCTTAATTTTCTTGAACAGATGGCAAAATTTACTCTTAAAGCAGAGAACTTTTGTTTTCTGTCTCACAGCACCAACACAAACACCTCATTCTTCAACAATTCCTAAGTAAAGCACCGAAACTTGCATTTAATTCCCTCTAACCGAAGATTGAAGTTCAGGGTTTTGTGTAGCTTGAAAGAAAAGGAGAATGTTAAAGAAAGCGACAGGGTGCCCGAAGTTCTTACTGGATTGCGAGTGGATGAATTGGATACAGATACTGAGACTCAATCGAGGTCTACAGAACTGGGTTTTGATTGGAATTGGTCGCAATGGAAGAATATTCCTAAAGATATAAACTTATTGGCACTACTTCACCTGCCTTTGTTACATGTAACATGGATAAGGTAATTCTTTGTTATCTTCTGTTAGACAATTCAAAGAAAAGTTCATTTATGTTTCTGTTAAGGAGTGATGGGTGTGGCCTTAATATGATATGAGGGACTTCTGATTGACTTCAATGGTTATTCAAGTCAAGTTGAAAGGGAAAAGCTTATCAATTACGTTTGTGTATCTGGACAAAGAGTAAAGAAGTGAAGTAGTGTTCATTAGGTAGCGATTCGGTTCTTTAATTTTTGGGACTAAATTATATTTTTTTAATTCATTTACTAAATTGGGCAGGTAAACTTGAGTATTGCAATTATTCCAATGTCTCATCAGTTTGGGTGGAATGCATCAGTCGCTGGGCTAGTGCAGTCATCCTTCTTTTGGGGGTACACGCTGAGTCAATTACCATGTGGTTGGCTATCTAAGATATTTGGTGGCAGGTTAGTTCACGATGACTTTTAATATTTGTACAGTATTTCACTTTTTACATATTATAACTTATTACAGAAATTTTTTTGCAACATTTGTTTGTAAGATTATATCTTCTCCCCAAAAAGAAAAGATGCTGTTACACGATGATTGGATATTCATACATGCACAGCTCGTACATGCGCCAGATGCTCCATTCCCTGGAAACTCGATTCTTTCTAATTGTGCTGTCCATATATCTTTCTAGCTACACGAGGGCTCTTCTACTGTATCTGAGCTACATCGATTAGTAATATTTTTCTCAACGCAAATATGCCTTAACACTTCTACAGTGTGGGCCACTAACTGAAAGAATAAACAAAGCAGGATGCAATTCAAAAAATAAGAAGCAACACTTTGCATGGAGCTACATATCAACTATAATTTTAGCTTTCAGTTTCACTCTGCGAGTGCATTTTCTCCAATGGGTATCATCAAGTAGTACCTGTGATTGACCCTCAAGTTTTTTTCCTTGCTTCATTTTGCCTTATCTTTGAAAATAAAGTCAAAGAAATAGGCTAGCCTTTAAAGCAAATTGTAACTTAATAGACCATATTCGACTAATCTAATTTTGATATCAGGAGAGAGACAAAATCCTAACATTCTATCTTTAAGTTTAACGAAAGCTAGCCTTCTAGACATGTACCACTAATTTTTTACCTTTGTTCTTGATTTATTCATATGAATGATATGTTACCCATTTTTTCTTATCATCATTTTTTCATTTTGCAGTAAAGTTCTTCAGATTGGGGTATTGTCTTGGTCTGTGGCGACAGCACTTGTTCCTTTGCTTGTCTGTAGGCTATACAATTTTGTTATACAATTCTTTTGAACTTGGCTAAGGCTAAAACTGGGTTGAGTGTGCCATATCAATAGGCTGGGCTCCCTGTTGATAATTAGCAATTTAGAAGTGTGCCATTCAGAATACGACATGTGCTTTGAAGAAGTTGATAATTAGAAGCAGCAGAAAGTACAACATGTGAACAGTAAAGGACAACATGGGAATATGAGAATAAACATTTCTCGTTTCTGGCTCACTGTTGGGTGGCTGAGAGTACGACTGGACACCTGTTCCAGAAATATCATTCACATGCAAACAGTACACTGATTTCTGGTTAAATGTCCAACTCCTCATCAACTAATCATAATCAAACTAAACATTCGTTAAATGTCCAGGTGACGCAATCTCTCATGTTCATGATCGGCAACTGTGCTTCCGTCACATTGTAGAAAGTTTCAAGGAAAAATTCTTCAGATTTTTTTCCCAAGTTCTGACCTTTTCGTTGTCGTTTCAAGACCAAAGTCGTCGTTTTGTATTTCGTCCCTCCCTCTCTCTCTTGAGACAATCATGCTCTCTCTTTCCTTTCTCCATCGTCTAACTCCAAAACCCTCTTTCCCTTCTCTGTATGGGCAGTGATTTGAAATAAATATAAATCTGAATTTGAGTGTTAAAAAATAAAAATCTAAAAAAATTAAACCTTCAATCATCTTCAAATTATGATATTGAAATATTATACCATAAAGTTCATTTATATTATTTCCTCTAGCTGTAATTTTATACTACTTCTATTTCATATGATTTGTCACATTTAGAATTTTACATTTTTTAGGAATACCATTAAATTTTTCTAAATTATAATAAATTATTGAGTAAATCGACTACATTACTCTTAGTTTAATACCAATTCTCTAAAAAATCATTAAATTGAACTCATTACTCCCTAAATAAGTATTTTTAAAATAAATTATTTTCTTAAATATGATAAATACAGTGATATTAATTATCGTGAGCCACACTCAAAACAAATTTCTCGTGAACACATTTTTCCACAATTAGGGTGGAAGGAAGACTATAAAGACTTCCTTGGCATAGAAAATTGTGCTTTGATTATGACTGTAACATATATTAATAGAACAACCAAATAAAACAGTAACTTCACTTGCATCACATTAATTCTATGGGATCTATTTATATATGTATATATTTTAAAATTCAACTCCTTTTTTATTTTTTGTATAAATCACCGATATCTGGACTATGTTATTGAACTATATAATTCGGTTTGAGGCTTAATTACAGTTAAGGCTTCATGACCCTCTTTACATGTGCGTTTAATAGTGATCGAATCTAAAAACTCTTTTTATATGCCCAACTTATATTGCAAACTGGGTCATAACGCGTAGATAACTCATTTTCTATTTTGAAAAGGATGGAAGTGGAAAACCAAGTAACACGTATTAAATTAGTCAATAAGACTAATATTTCTTTCATCAATGATCAAAAAGGACAATACAATGGCAGATATTTCTTTATTATCTTGTCTAAGATGCGTTTACTTTGGTTGCCATTCTTTTCAAAAAGTCTTTAGCACATTATCAAATTAATTTTTTTTAAAAATTTCTAGAAGAAATCAAACTGAAAATTTCATTAGAAGAAACTGTATACAGTTATGAGATACAAATCAATATGTTTCTACATTTTTTATATAGAAATTTTAATAATAAATCACTTATAAAAAAATAAAAAAGCATAATCTTGATCGAAGAATTTGATCGAGTTGACAGAGCATAATATTTATATATAGACAATTGCTTGCTTCACTTTGTAGCTATTCATAGCCATGATCTTACTACAAGTCTAATATGATCACTTTTAAACTTTTTCCTGTTATTAGAGATAATATCTACATTCATAGCTATTATGTAGTTTATAATGATAGACAGTGAATTCTCCTTAATGTAGGAGGTCATGTTCAAATATTATTAATTTTTGGATATTGATTCTTTCAATTTTTATTTTTTTTAACATTAAATCTATATTTATTTGAGGGTTAAAGTGATATTATGCATATTAAACACATGCTTATGGAAGGATTTAATTAAATCTATTAAATACTTAAACTTTTATTTTTGTTATAAAAGTTAGCTTTTATTCAATTTTTGCCGTTAATGACTTAAATTTGCTGTAAATCTAAATAAAAGTTGATAAGACATATGGATTAATTGGATAAATTTAGAAAGTTTAAAATATGTGTTAATTTGGCTTTTTTTTTTTTTTTTTTTTACAAACCCATTTTTTAAATTCTCAACATATGTTTAAAATATAAAAATTTATTTTTAGAGCTTTATTTACTCTTTTAAATTATGCATTTGGACTTTTTAGCAGCCAAATTAATTTTTATAATTTTATTTTGCTAAAATGACTATAGGAAATTTTTTTTTTTGCCGGAACCAGCTACTACCTTTATTCCATAATATTTTATCTCGTCTCATCCCTTGGGGGTTTTACTATAGGGACCTATGTTTTTCCTTGTGCGTGTGAGTACAAATTATATACTCCCTCCGTCTCAAGAAGATAGTCCATTTTTCCTTTTTCCATTTTTCCTTTTTGGTTTGTCCCAAAATATAGTCTACTTTTCTTTTTTTGTATTGTAGTTAATTTTTAAATTGCCTATTATATCCTTATTAAATTTTAGTTTATTTTCAATAACTCTTATTAAGTTTTACTTGTTATTCAAATATAATAATTGCTCATGTGTTATTTAAGATGGCATAATAAGAAAGTTATATGAATAAAATTGTCATTTAGCCATAATAATTGCTACTTTCTTAATCTGTGTGAAAATAGAAAGTGTAATTTATATTCATTCGTTTCAAATTATTGTCTTGTTTTTTCTCTTTTAAATTGAATGATCTTTAAAGTTTACTATTTAAATCTTATTAAATACTCTCTCTGTCTCAAAATATAAATCATTTTTGTATGTTATTTTGTCCTAAAATATAAAGTTTTATGTAGTTTAAAAAGTAATAAATGAGGTTTTTTCAATGTTGCTCTTGTTTACACTAAATACAATAAATTATACTTTACAAGCAACTATTGGTTTTGAGATAAAAGATAATTTGGTCAAATTACCATTGAATTTGTTATAACCTAAGAGAGTTAATTGATTCCTTAATCTTTATGCAAAAACCTTAAACAACTTATATTTTGAGATAAGGAAGTATAATAGTCAAACTACTATATGACAATAAACTAAATCTTGATTTAAACAAAAAAACTAGAATATAACTCTTTAATTTTCAAACGAAATTCTATTTAATAAATGTTTAATTTACAGTTTGATTAATTTTAAAGACAATTTAATATGGATCATTTAATTTTAATAGAATACTAACATAAGCATATATTAAGAAAAAACAAAGTAAAAGTTATAGTTTAATCATATTAGCTAAAATTTCTTAATCTATGTATAAGTCGGACTAAGATAAAAATTATGGTACGTAGGAAATAATAGATCAATGCGAAATTTCTCTAAGTTAGTAATAGTGTAGAATCTATTGCTTTTTTTTAAAAAAAAATGTATATATAATAATAGACCTGGAAAATTAAACTATTTTTGATTTTGAGAGTGATGGAATTGGAAAACCAAACAACACGTATCAAATTAATCAACAACCCCAATATTTCTCTCACCAATGAAAATGTAGCAATCAAAACGGACAATATATATGTGGTAGTTATTTCCCTATTTGTTTAATATCTTATCTGAAATGGCCAAGTCTTCATATTGGAAAGTACGTGGTAGGTATTTTGGTCTTTTTCTTTCTTTTTTTTTTATTTTAAAAAAATTGTCTTTATCGGGACCATTTTGGAAAAAAGTATTAGCATTTTGGAAAAAAGCAATTATTAACCCATAATAAATTTACTATGCATTCATCGTTTGTTTACTTTAATTATATATATGTATATATTTTAAAATTCAACTCCTTTTTTATTTTTTGTGTAAATCATCGATATCTGGACTGTGTTATTGAACTATATAATTCGGTTTGAGGCTTAATCACAGTTAAGGCTTCATGACCCTCTTTACATGTGCGTTTAATAGTGATCGAATCTAAAAATTCTTTTTATATGCCCAACTTATATTGCAAACTGGGTCATAACGCGTAGATAACTCATTTTCTATTTTGAAAAGGATGGAAGTGGAAAACCAAGTAACACGTATTAAATTAGTCAATAAGACTAATATTTCTTTCATCAATGATCAAAAAGGACAATACAATGGCAGATATTTCTTTATTATCTTGTCTAAGATGCGTTTACTTTGGTTGTCATTCTTTTCAAAAAGTCTTTAGCACATTATCAAATTAATTTTTTTAAAAAATTTCTAGAAGAAATCAAACTGAAAATTTCATTAGAAGAAACTGTATACAGTTATGAGATACAAATCAATATGTTTCTATATTTTTTATATAGAAATTTTAATAATAAATCACTTATAAAAAAATAAAAAAGCATAATCTTGATCGAAGAATTTGATCGAGTTGACAGAGCATAATATTTATATATAGACAATTGCTTGCTTCACTTTGTAACTATTCATAGCCATGATCTTACTACAAGTCTAATATGATCACTTTTAAACTTTTTCCTGTTATTAGAGATAATATCTACATTCATAGCTATTATGTAGTTTATAATGATAGACAGTGAATTCTCCTTAATGTAGGAGGTCATGTTCAAATATTATTAATTTTTGGACATTGATTCTTTCAATTTTTATTTTTTTTAACATTAAATCTATATTTATTTGAGGGTTAAAGTGATATTATGCATATTAAACACATGCTTATGGAAGGATTTAATTAAATCTATTAAATACTTAAACTTTTACTTTTGTTATAAAAGTTAGCTTTTATTCAATTTTTGCCGTTAATGACTTAAATTTGCTGTAAATCTAAATAAAAGTTGATAAGACATATGGATTAATTGGATAAATTTAGAAAGTTTAAAATATGTGTTAATTTGGCTTTTTTTTTTTTTTTTTTACAAACCCATTTTTTAAATTCTCAACATATGTTTAAAATATAAAAATTTATTTTTAGAGCTTTATTTACTCTTTTAAATTATGTATTTGGACTTTTTAGCAGCCAAATTAATTTTTATAATTTTATTTTGCTAAAATGACTATAGGAAATTTTTTTTTTTGCCGGAACTAGCTACTACCTTTATTCCATAATATTTTATCTCGTCTCATCCCTTGGGGGTTTTACTATAGGGACCTATGTTTTTCCTTGTGCGTGTGAGTACAAATTATATACTCCCTCCGTCCCAAAAAGATAGTCCATTTTTCCTTTTTCCATTTTTCCTTTTTGGTTTGTCCCAAAATATAGTCTACTTTTCTTTTTTTGTATTGTAGTTAATTTTTAAATTGCCTATTATATCCTTATTAAATTTTAGTTTATTTTCAATAACTCTTATTAAGTTTTACTTGTTATTCAAATATAATAATTGCTCATGTGTTATTTAAGATGGCATAATAAGAAAGTTATATGAATAAAATTGTCATTTAGCCATAATAATTGCTACTTTCTTAATCTGTGTGAAAATAGAAAGTGTAATTTATATTCATTCGTTTCAAATTATTGTCTTGTTTTTTCTCTTTTAAATTGAATGATCTTTAAAGTTTACTATTTAAATCTTATTAAATACTCTCTCTGTCTCAAAATATAAATTATTTTTGTATGTTATTTTGTCCTAAAATATAAAGTTTTATGTAGTTTAAAAAGTAATAAATGAGGTTTTTTCAATGTTGCTCTTGTTTACACTAAATACAATAAATTATACTTTACAAGCAACTATTGGTTTTGAGATAAAAGATAATTTGGTCAAATTACCATTGAATTTGTTATAACCTAAGAGAGTTAATTGATTCCTTAATCTTTATGCAAAAACCTTAAACAACTTATATTTTGAGATAAGGAAGTATAATAGTCAAACTACTATATGACAATAAACTAAATCTTGATTTAAACAAAAAAACTAGAATATAACTCTTTAATTTTCAAACGAAATTCTATTTAATAAATGTTTAATTTACAGTTTGATTAATTTTAAAGACAATTTAATATGGATCATTTAATTTTAATAGAATACTAACATAAGCATATATTAAGAAAAAACAAAGTAAAAGTTATAGTTTAATCATATTAGCTAAAATAAGATAAAAATTATGGTACGTAGGAAATAATAGATCAATGCGAAATTTCTCTAAGTTAGTAATAGTGTAGAATCTATTGCTTTTTTTTTAAAAAAAATGTATATATAATAATAGACCTGGAAAATTAAACTATTTTTGATTTTGAGAGTGATGGAATTGGAAAACCAAACAACACGTATCAAATTAATCAACAACCCCAATATTTCTTTCACCAATGAAAATGTAGCAATCAAAACGGACAATATATATGTAGTAGTTATTTCCCTATTTGTTTAATATCTTATCTGAAATGGCCAAGTCTTCATATTGGAAAGTACGTGGTAGGCATTTTGGTATTTTTTTCTTTCTTTTTTTTTATTTTAAAAAAATTGTCTTTATCGGGACCATTTTGGAAAAAAGTATTAGCATTTTGGAAAAAAGCAATTATTAACCCATAATAAATTTACTATGCATTCATCATTTGTTTACTTTAATTATATATATTCTCAACTTTTCTCTGACTGCTAAAACGGATTATTATTATCTCTCTACAAACTCACTTATGATTGTTAAAAAGTAATGCTATTTAATATTTTTTTTTTAAATTGTACAATTCGCGCATCGTGCAAGCATTTGACTAGTTTTTTTTAATACTTATTTTAGGTAAATTCAAAATTATTTTAGGTGAAAAAATGTATTTTTAAGTTGAGAACTTATAGTTTATTAAATTCTTGATTTTTATCCATCGATATCAATTCTTTAATTCTTTATTTTTTAAATGAATTATTATTTGATTGAGTCATAATTGTGCATATTAAACATGCGTTGATATAATGGCTTAATTAATCAAAAATACTAATTATTAAGCACTTGAAATTTTATTTTTTACTAATTAAAATTAAGTTTCTAATCTTTTAGTTTTACTAAAAATTAGGCTTTTATTTTATTAAGTTTCCCTTTATTCTCAGTCAATTTAGGTGTTTATTAATTAAATCAAAGTTTGATAGGCTCCATATCGACAAATAAAAAAAAAAACTCGACAAATTTAAGAGTTTAAATATTTGTTTAGCCATTTTTTTTATATTTTTAAAATATAAAAAATAAATTTTAAATCCAAATTCATTCCTTTATTTTATGTAATTTCAAAATAGATCAAAGTGTTAATAGAATCATAAGTTAGAGACTTCATAGTTAATTTGATTATAATTTAGGGTCTAATTTATTGTTGTAACCTTAAAATCCTTTTTTTTATACAAAGGTCAATGTCATTTTTTTTTCAATCAATTGACAATTAAAAGAGCTTATTTTGAATGGAGAGACCAAAATATTAACAAAATCATAATTTAGAAAAAAAAAATAATTTTAGAAAAATAGAGGTATCCAATGGTAATATAACTATATGCAGCAGGGCAAATAATGGATTTTGCAAGAATTTACAATTAATTATTAATATAAATAAATAATGTGTAACCCGAAACGATAATTTTGTTATTGGAAGGAAAGTGGTGGTGTAACGGTTGCTTGGAGGATGAGAGAATTGCTTTATTAAACCTCAAAGCTTACTTTAATCATCCTAACGGCAAGGTTTACAATATGCGGTCTTGGCATAACGATAATTTCAATTGTTGTCAATGGAGCGATGTGAGCTGTGATCCCGTTACCGGCAGAGTAACCTTACTCTATGCTAGGAGGGATGAGGAATTGGGAGATTGGTATCTCAATGCCTCTTTCTTTCTTCCCTTCAAAGGATTGAAACGTCTCTACTTGTATGGAAGTAACATTTTGGGCTGTGTTGAAAAAAGGTTCGTATATCATAGATCTCTTGCATAGTTTTAGTTTAATTTATCTAATAAATTTCAATTTATAGAATTTTCTTTTTCAGGTTTTGAAAGATCATCAAGTCTTTCCAATTTGGAGTCTCTGAATTTAGGTTATAATAAATTCAACAAGAGCATCTTGCCTTCTCCAAGTGGTTTTTCATCTTTAAAATATTTATATTTATCGGACAATAGAATCAAAGGAACAATTAATATTCAAAGTGAGTTCAATTTCCTCCTTAATTTCTCTTCTCTTTTACCTCTTTCAAGTAAAACCTATATTAATTAAGATCATTGCAAAGGGGCAGAATTGAGTAATTTAACAAGCTTGGAGGTGTTGCATTTATATGGAAATGAAATTGAAGGTTTCGAATTCTCCCATGGTATGCATTTATCTTTATTATGCTTTCTTTCTTTTATTAAAATTAATTGAAGAAATACAACAGGTATTAAGCAATTTCTACTTTTCTAGGATTGGATATATATAACTGAGTAGTACTCACATAAACAATACCTTGCTCTCATATCTCAAGGGATTTCCATCTCTCGGATTGTTCTAATATATATATAATTCACTCAAAGGAACACTTAACATAAGAAATTATGAAAGAATCTTAGATTTTAATTTTGATATATAAAATTCATTTTGGAAATGGAGAGGAGATGACTACCTAATAGATTTTTTATATAGTTAATTATTTTTGTTTAATTTAAGTAAATGGACGCTTTGTATATATGCCCAAATGGTTAAGAATTCCACATCGACTAAATATTATATTCATCAAAGGTAAGGATAGTAAGCTAGTTAACTAATTAGTTAGTACTAACTTTTTAACATTAGTTAGCCTAAGCTCAAGTATTCTCATATCATACATTTTCATCTTATTAGTTTTAACCTCTTACCCAATTTACCTCTACCATTTAAATTTGGATTTAATTTTTAGACATATGCATAATATTTGAAATAAATATAAATTTGGATTTTAGTGTTAAAAAGTACAAAATTATAAAAAAACATTTAAATAGAATCATTTTCAAATTATGAATTGAATTGTGATCTTTCAAATTTCTTCCCTTCAAAGAATTGAACAGTCTCGCCTTAGATGGAAATAGCATTTAGGCTGTGTTGAAAATGAGGGTATATATATATATATATATATATATATATATATATATATATATATATCTTGCATAGTTTTAATTTTTATTTATCTGGTACATATCAATTAATTGATTTTCCTTTTCAGGTTTTGAAAGATTATCGAGTCTTTCCAATTTGGAGTCTCTGGGTTTAGGTGATAATAAATTCAATGAGAGCATATTGCCTTCTCTAAGTGGTTTTTCATCTTTAAAATATTTATATTTATGGGATAATAGAATCAAAGGAACAATTAATATTCAAAGTGAACAATTAATATTCAAAGTGAGTTCAATTTTCTCCTTAATTTCTCTTCTCTTTTATCTCTTTCAAGTAAAACCGATATTAATTAAGATCATTGCAAAGGGGCAGAATTGAGTAATTTAACAAGCTTAGAGAAGGCTATTATGTACTATTAGAGATAATATTAGAGATAATATTTACACTTATTTCAGTATAATTGTCTAAATAATAAAATATCTTAGACAAAATCACCGCAGAAGGCTATTATGTAGTTTATAGTGATAGTGATAGTGAATTCTCCTTAATGTAGGAGGTTATGTTCAAATTGTCATCTTTAAAATATTTATATTTAAACGACAATAGAATCAAAGGAATAATTAATATTCAAAGTGAGTTCAATTTCCTCCTTAATTTCTCTTCTCTTTTACCTCTTTCAAGTAAAACCTATATTAATTAAGATCATTGCAAAGGGGCAGAATTGAGTAATTTAACAAGCTTGGAGGAGTTGCATTTATCTGGAAATGAAATTGAAGGTTTCGAATTCTCTCATGGTATGAATTTATCTTTATTATGTTTTTTTTTTCTTTTATTAAAATTAATTGAAGAAATACAACAAGTATTAAGCAATTTCTACTTTCCTAGGATTGGATGTATATAACAGAGTAGTAATCACATAAACAATACCTTGCTCTCATATCTCAAAGGATTTCCATCTCTCAGATTGGTCTTATATATATTTATATATATATATATATATATATATATATATATATATATATATATATATATATATATAATTCATTTTCGAAATGATATATAAAAATTTTAAGATTATTAATTAATCAATTGAGTTTAGCTCACGAGTTTTAACGTCTTACCCAATTTACCTCTGTCTTTTCAATTTGTAATACAAACAATTCAGGTTTACCCAATCTGCAACGTCTTGATCTGAGTTACAATCGCAATAACAACTTGCTCTCATCTCCCAAGAGATTTCCATCTCTGAAATATTTGGATCTAAGTTATAATTATCTAAACGGGATATTTCACATGAAAGGTCAGTCAATTATAGTCAATTATAGTTATTTTGTTTAGATAAAGCAATATGATTGAACTTTTACAATGATCTAATTAGTTGTCGCTTTGAATTGTCCAGAATTGGATGGTCTGAGTAACTTAGAAGAGCTAGATTTGAGCGGAAATCAAATAATCAAGTTTGAAGCTAAGGAAGGTACCAAAGTAACTTAAATTTAAACTTGATTAATTAAATCAAATCAAGGATCATATATAATCTTTTCTCATTTTGCAGACACAAGAGGTCTAAGCAAGTTAAGCAAACTAACTCTGGATAACATCACCACAAATGGAAGAAGCTCTTCATTGCTACAATCATTGGGAGCATTTCCATATCTAAAGATTCTCTCTTTACGAGAAAATGATTTCAAAGGAAAAATATTTGCTCAAGGTAAATTGCATAAAATTTTTGTAACTGTATTTGATTCCGAGTCTTAAATAAAACATTTGTTGTTGTTTTCAAACAGAGTCGCATGATATGTACATCTTGGAAGAATTGATACTCGACGATTCATCGTTGAGTGAAATCTCCCTTCAAAGTCTTGGAGCACTGCCTTCTCTTAAATTTTTATCTCTGTCTTTTCTAGAAAACACCCTACCAGCTCAAGGTAATTCATTATTAATTAACCTCTTTAGGTTTTGATAATTGTGTGAATTACTTGGTGTGTTATAAGTATATTACATTTATTTCTTTTAATAAATGAATTCAATGCTTCTTACATTTTATATTTGTCAGACTGTATTCGTAGTCCTTTCATTATAATGTGTACCTTTTGCATTGATTAATTAACTAATAACTCATCAAAATATCTAATAAATGTAATTTTTGTTTAAAAATTATAATTAGTTGGTATTCTTCATATCCATCAAAGGACCTTATAATTGAAAATTTAATAAATTATCAAAAAGATTTTATTATTGGAAATTCATAAAATACCCTGATTATTAAAATCTTTTTTGAAGATAGAGATCTTTAACATGCATAGAGTTAAAATAGAAGGACTATTAAATTAACTTTTGAAAGGCGGATTAGCTATTTCACTGTAATAGTAATTCAAACATGTGTCTTATTTTAAAAATTTCTTATTACTGTTATTATTGTAGGATTGCCAAATTTCAAGAGCCTAGAAACTTTACAAATGGATTATTCCTCTAGTAGCAACGACATCCTGCAAGTAATTGCAAAAGTGACCTCTCTTAAGGATTTATCATTAAGCAACTGTGGACTCAATGGCACTATGCCAGTGGCCTCAGGTAAGATTGGTCATCCCTCTCTCTCTCTCCCTGTTCTTATTCTTCTCTACATCACACAATTAAAGTTTTTAATTATAAATAAATTGCAGGCATATGCGAGTTGAAACATCTCCAATTTCTAGATATGAGCTCTAATGATCTAAATGGTACATTGCCTAGGTGCTTGGCAAATATGACATCCCTTCAAAGTTTAGATGTTTCTAACAATCATTTTACTGGAAAAATATTCCCCCTTGGTGGATTGACATCCATTCAATCTTTAAGTCTTTCAAACAATCACTTTGAAATTCCGATTTCACTTGGTCCATTCTTCAACCATACAAAACTCAAATACTTTTATGGGAGGGAAAATGAGGTCTATTCAGAAATAAAAGTATATGATTCGATTCCAAAATTCCAATTAGAGAGTCTTATGTTATCTAGTGTGGGATATGATGGAGTCTTTCCCAGATTTCTCTACTATCAGCATAACTTAAAAGACGTTGATCTCTCACATAATAAACTGGAGGGAAGCTTTCCAATTTGGTTGTTAAAGAACAATACAAAACTAGAAGAACTTAATTTAGCCAATAATTCTCTTTCAGGACATTTTCAATTGCCGATTCATACGAGCTTATTAAGGTTAGATATCTCCAATAATGATTTCAGTGATAGCATGCCCAATTCATTTAGCAATGTCAGCTTCTTGAAATATTTAAAATTGGATGGAAATCAATTCACAGGAAATATCCCTAACAGCTTATCCAATTGTTCCCTCTTGGAATTGCTAGCTATCAGTGATAATCATCTCTCAGGTGTTATACCAGAATGGATGGGCAACATGCCTTCTCTTAGAGTTTTGGACCTTTCAAGAAACATCATCTCTGGAAATCTATCATCAAACTTCAACCCTCCACAATTATTTCATGTTTACTTATCTGAAAATAGAATACAAGGAACAATCTCCAAGGCATTCTACAATTGCTTTGAATTGCAAGTATTAGATCTTAGAAATAATTTGTTGAACGGAACCATTCCAAAATGGATTGGCGAGAGACTTTCTTCTTTAAGCTATGTTTCCTTGAGTTATAACAATTTTGAAGGTCAAATTCCAAACCAACTTTGCAATTTGGACTTTTTACAGTTACTTGATTTGTCTAACAATAATCTTTCTGGTCATATCCTTCCTTGTCTAAAGTTGAGATGGCAAAAATTAGGTGGATCAACAATGTATAACCGAGGTCCTGCAGAACCTCGGCCAAATCATCTAGAATTTACAACAAAGTGGATGACATATCCTTTTCAAGAAAGCATTCTCTTCTACTTTTCTGGAATAGATCTTTCTGTCAACAAATTGACAGGAGAAATTCCTCCTGAAATTGGAAATTTTGAGGAGATCGAAGTGTTGAACCTTTCTCACAATAGTTTGACGGGACAAATTCCATCAACATTTTCCAACCTCAGTCAGATAGAGAGTCTAGATCTTTCTTATAACAAGTTGAATGGGAAAATCCCTACTCAGTTTGCTCAACTAACTTATTTAGCAGCTTTCAGTGTAGCATATAACAATTTATTTAGAAAGACACCTGATAGAGTCGCTCAATTTGCCACATTTGATAAGAGTAGCTACGAGGGAAATCCTTATCTTTGTGGTCTTCCATTACCAAATACTTGCAGTGCAACATTATCACCACCATTGATGCCTGGAGTTTCAACAGATGAAAAACAAGAGGAGAATGGCTTCATAGACATGAATATTTTCTTTATTAGCTTTTCAGTAGCTTACGTGATGGTACTATTGTCAATAGCTGCAGTTCTGCGGATAAACCCTCAATGGCGACGAGCATGGTTTTGGTTTGTTGAGGTATGCATTACAAATTGTCAATATTTTCTAGAAGACAATGTTTATGTTCTATTCAAGTTCAAACTTCCGTAGTCACTTTTAACATCTTTGTGGTTTTAAGATGATGATATGGTACATGTAATTACTTTATTGAATATGTATCTCTCTTAATTTTTCATAATGTTCTGTTATTTCTTTGTGTTTTTTCTCCACATCTCTTCTCAATATTGCATGTCCCCATATCTCTAATAAGATTTTTTTTATTGTTATCATAATTTCGTAAAACCAAATAGTAGATTTGTGGATTAGAAAAAAATATTTGTTGGGTTCATTTTTTGTGAAAGCAATATTAATTATTATTGCCATTAAAATATTATTTACTTTTAACCGACAATTAACAAAGTAAATTATCATTAATGTTAGACAAACAGCAATACAACTTCTCATTTAATTATTATTAGTAATATCCAAGTGAGAGGGATGGGATTATTACAATTAAAAAAGAAAATGATAATTATATAGAAAAAGTATTTATTTTGACAATGTCCAGTGCGACCTTGCCACTTTGAAAACAATGGAAGTTAATGGCAGAATAATCTTTGAGCTTTCTGTATTGCTGCGGTCTTTTTCATCAACCAAAGCTTTTAAAGGTTCAACCTCTACTTCTGAATCGGGCAAGTGAAAAATTGCTAGGGATATTCTATCCTTCTCTGAACTATTATTATGCTAAATGTTTGTTCTTACATGTGCAGTGGCCTAGGATAGGATGTGATATGAAATTGTGATTTAAACTTGGAATATATATAAATATGTGTGAGTAACATTGCATTTTTCATTTTTAGTAATCAAACGGTATCCTCTCTTCCCTATTAATGGAAGTATAATCCCATATTTGAAGTTTTTCTATGATATTGACTCCATAATTCGGTTTTTTTTTTTGCTAAGATATATTCAGCAAAATTAGCTGTTTCGCAGCTGTTAACTGGTTTAGTAGCGTTTGTGTCACGATCCATTTCTGCGGGCCGGACCGGCACTAGGACCTGGGTGGGTTTAAGGCCCTCGAAGCCCGTAGTAAACCTAAATTATTTAAAACTCACATTCTATTCATAATTGTGGATTCAGGCCCATTAACTTATTTCACATACGTATCCAAAATACAGTTCATATATAATAAGTGTTTCAACTCCATAGGGCTTTCTTGAAAAAAATAGTTGGCAGGGGTGAGCGTCAAACTCAATGAGTAAGGTTAGATAACCCTCTCACCCCACACAATCACACAGATGCTAAAATATTTTTATCTGGTCACCAATTAATTATATGATCATGCAGTTTGTCACACAATGGCAATACAACAGCAATCACAATTATTTTCATCTTCATATAATCACATCACGTGGAAATTACTCAGTAGCGTCACTGAAACCCCCGATGAGTCGTCCTCCCTCTCATAACGTGTGCACCAGGGAGCCGATCCCCCATACTTGGCCGACTGGTTTAATCCTCACTTGACCAGCCCTCTCATTATTTTTCCAATCTCTCCTTTCTTTTCCATATGATATCATCAAGTGCACACGGGGGCGCCGATCTCTTATACGCGACCGACGGTCAAATTCCATAATTTTATCATAATCATTATATTCATCATATTCCGAATCCATATTTCATAGACCGTCCTCACAAAATCAGAGTGACTCACTTCATCCCAATTCCACAGAAACAAAGCACAACAATCTCACATCACAACTAATCAAGCAATATTTAATCGTAATAAATGTGTAGCACAATATAGCAATTTAACAAAATAATGTATGATAACATTTAGCCGTGAATGCATGAATGCAAATGCAGGCGGATGATGCAGATTATCTAACACTACTCACAGTTCTTTATTGTCCTCTAAAAGGACTGCGTTTATAGCTGCATGCTTCCAGCCTTTGCCCTCGTATTTCGGAATTTTATAAACCTCTAAAATAAACAAGAAAATTCTAAGTAAGAATTCTAATTCGAGAAATTCTATTTCACATTCGTTTCTTAGTTTTGGTTACCAGTCATTTAATTCACTTATTAAACTATATATATATATATATATATATATATATATATATATATATATATATATATATATAGTTTTCTTATTTATATATTTATTCTAATTTATCATCTTTAAATAAAACGTTTAGTTATTCGTTAATTACTATTTTATAATAATACGATTGATAATATAAGATTAATAACGATAATAATTTTTGTTGTACTACATATTAAGGATTTAACTAATTTAATTCTCGGTGTTTCGCCGAAAATTCAACAGCATTTCCTCTATAAACTGTACTACCAGATTTTATATTTTTCACATGTCAACACACAGCCCATCCATCGAGTAATTCACATTAACCGATCTCGTCCACCATAACCATCATTTAGTAGTCATCCATCAGACACACATAGGCACTTGATAATCCTATCACCAATTAATTTTTAATTTCCATAATATCATTAGTTACTTATCTATACCATAAATTATAATTTCTCCTATTTATACTTCTTAAAATTCTGAAAATTAACTTAAATAATTATTAGCTAAAATTCTTATTTCAATATCAATATTATAACTAATATTCATGAACTACATTTGATAATATTCAATTTAATCCACTTAAATACTCCAATAATTCATTCATTCATTAAATTCGGGATTTATTTGAAAATTGCGAATTGAGCCTTAGAGTGTACAGATTGCATTTCCGTGATCTGCGCGAAGAGGAGATCATTCTGCCTCTTGGAGTCTCGCCGGCCGGTCACCGGACCGCCTCCTCCGCCGTGCACGGTGGCCGGAAAGTCGCGGATGCCCAGAAAATTGCAAGGTTACCACCACCCGACTCCAATTTTCGTGAGGAGTCCAAATCTACCATCAATTTGTTGAGCCAGTGGCTCGTTTGGCCTGAACGAGCCCGACAGTTTCTCCACGCCGCCGTCCAAGGTGGTTCCTCAAAACTCAGGCGAAATCTCAAATCGGTGGAGGGGAAATGTTCGTGTGGAGCAGATGAAGTGATCGGCACTGTTCCTTCAAGCTGCAGCCGTCGCAAACGGCGTGGATCGCCGGATCTTCATCGCACGACGCTAAGTTCCAGTCACGGCCGCCTTCGATCCTGGCCTCCGTTCTGCGAAACGACACCACCGGCGAGTTCCTATCGTCGAGAAGATGAATATAGAGGGCTTGGTTGCCGGAGTCCGTGGCCCGTCGACGAAAAACGCAGTGGAGCAAGGGAAGGGGTGCTGTCGCGCGAGAGGAAGAAGAAGAAGCAGAAGGAAAAGAAGAAAAAGAAAGAAAATTTGGGCTTCTAGACCATTCCGGTTCGATTCGAACCGGTTTGGTCCGATTTTGTGATTTGGTCTCATTTTGTTTTGTTTTCGAGTTTTTTACTCGGTTTTCGGATTATTCGTGTGGTTTTCGACAAATCAAATTGATTTTTGGGTCCAGTTCAATTTATTTTAATTATTTTAGTGAACCTAACAATTTCTCCATTTACTCAATAATAATAAAAATATTAATAGTAATGATATTTGATTTTAAGATAATTACTTTATATAATAGTTACATACATACATATACATACATTTATGATCGATTAGTAACTAGAGTTCCATTTTAGTTCATCGAAAATTTTAAGTGTTGTCCAATCGAAAATTCTGATTAAGCTGTTTTTGGGCTTGGGCCCAATTCGAAAATTTGGGCTCGAATTGAGACTGTATTACATTACAGCCCACACGGTCAAAATTTTCAATTTTTGATTTAAATTAAATTTGAAAGTTTCGAAAATAAAAGTTCGGAGTATTTCAGTTTGGCTATTAGCTGTTTGAGTAGTTTTTCATAAAACGTTAAAAGTTAAAGGTTACATGAGTTAACATTTCACAACATGTTATTTTAACCTCTAAAAGTTAGTTTAACATTATGTTACCAAACATTACAAAAAATACCGTTTAGTATTTTGGCTAAAAGCTATTTAAAAAGTTGTTGTCGAACACAACCTAAATTTAAATTGTAGTACACTCTAACCACTGGATGAAGTGTTAGACTGATATCAATTATACAGCCTAGAGGCTATGGAAGGATAATTATATTATTTGCAATTTCTTTGGCTAGGCAAAATGGAGTTGCAGTTGTAGCAGTCATGGTATTCCTACTTTTTAAAAAAAAAAGAAAAGAAAAGAAAAGAAAATTAATACAGTTGTTTTTGCTAATCATGATTTAGAAGACTATAATTTTCTATTTATATATTGAACTTTTGAGTCGTCTAATATTTAAGCAAAATAAAGAAATTAATCATGGGCTGCTAGATTATCCACTCAATCATTATCTGCATGTCATCTAACTCACAATTATTAGAACAAAACATATAAAAATAGGAGAATTCATGGATTAAGTTTGACCAAGTCAAGCGGTGCAATTCCTTGAAAAATGCTGTCATAGTAGAATCCACGATAATCCTTGAGTCTCATATATTGCTGAGGTCTAGTTTCATCCATCAGACTCTGAACTGGTCCGATCTCTACCTCATATTTGGGCAAGTGAAAGGCTGCCACTGATATTCTTTCCTTCTTTGACTCCACTATTACCCTATGCATTGGGCTCTTGAAGATTCCATTACTTATTATCTATATGAAATTTTACATTTTCAACAAATTAATTATTTTCATCAAATATAAACTAAAATTGATTAATATTTCATCTAACATTTTAGATAAAACTTATAATGTACGAATTACTGCATGGCCATCAAGTTAGAAATTAATTCATACATATTACTTTTCTTCAGTTCAGCCACAAACGTAATATGTAGGAGTCAAAACTGCATACCTGCAACTGGTCCCCGACATTGACAAATAATGCATCAGGCAGTATGGCAACTCTGAACCACTGACCATCTTTCAGAACCTGAAGCCCTTCCACTTCTTTATCCTGCAAGAGAATTGTTATTCCTGATCCATCCGAATGAGCTTCAGCTCCTACAACTATGTCTGAACTTGCAGCTTCTGGATAGTAATTAAACCTCGCTCCTATCAATTCTTCATCTCCGTACGCATTCAAGAAGCAATTCTTTTCTAAATTCAGCGATCTTGCCATTGCCTTTAGAAGAAACCGTGATGTACTCTTCATTATTGCTGAGTATTCGTCTAATACCTCTCTGCAAGTTTTTCAGAAGTTTTATAAAAATTATTTTGAGAATATGGGGAGATGTAATAGCTTTCTCGAACCCATGACATCTAGGTCAAAATTATATATATAAATTACCTGAAATCTGTAGGATTGCATGGCCAACGTTCAATCCTTCGTTCATTTTCTGGAGCTACCTTAAGCAGAATGCGTTCAGACTGATTAAAAATGATCTTTTTGGAAACATTTGGATCGTTCCCATATCCTTCAAGACTGTTAGCTTCTCGATCATACTTATGTTTCTCTTCCATTGGAAGTGCAAAGAACCGTTTTGTAATTTCACGTACTTTATCAAGAAATGAACTTTCTACTCTATGCCCAACAGCCTGCATATTAGTTTATATAAAACCATAAAATTCAAGAACATGGTTGTAAGAACTAAAATAGAGTAAAAGAAATGCTAATAAGCTTTAACTATGAATGTGACCCCTAATAGAAACCAAATTGAAAAAAGAAATAAGGTAAGGTTTCAAGAAAAGAAAAACCTGAAAGCAACCCCAAGAAGTGAGAGCCAATTTCAGTTTTTGAAGCTCATTTTCTCCTTCTTTAGAACAAGAAGATAGCAGACTGATGTCAATGATAGGAATTGGGGCTAGTGGAGGATAGTTATAATTATTTGCAATTTCTTTGCCCAGACAAGATGGAGTTACAATTGTAGTAGCCATGGAAATCCTATACTAAAAGAATCAATACAAGTGATCTAGCTAATTATGATTTAGAAGAGAAGACCATAATTTTCTATTTATCGTGCAAGGTTTTGAATTTTCTAATCATTAACCACAATTAAAAAATTATGGCTGCTAGATCCACCGACCATGCCTATCGCCACAATATATATATATACAGTGCAATTAATCATGATAAAGGGCTTAATGTTCAAATATGATTTTTGTTAATATTTTGGTTCATCTATTTTGAACGGAAGAATTAATGTGTTAATAAAATCATAATTTAGAGATCTCATAGTATATTTTAATACCTCAGTGTACAATCATTATGTAATAATATCTTTACAAGATTCGTCTAATGTAAAGGTGTAAAAACAATCTTTATTAAATTTGATGAAAAAAATTACCGATGGGTGTTAAGATGAATGAGTGGTTCGACACTCTTTTTTTTAAATGAGGTTAAAAAATATTTTTAAACTAATCCACTCAATATTAACGAAGAAATGCGTGCACAAACTCAAATATGAACCACGAGATGTTTCTACACAAGATAAACATGAAAATGGTTACATCACCTATCAACTGTATCGTAGGTTTCAGTCAATTTGAGTTAGATGCATGAGATTACAAAATTCTAAGCAGATGATTATGTAACACATTTGACATTTTCTTTGTCATTTGTCAACCCTTTGTTTTGTATTTGAAAACTTGGTTTTATTAAAATCACATTTTTAATTGCACATTTCACTAAGGATGCAAACCAGTCGTGTAAACTAAGCCCAATATCATCAGATTCACATAAATTCACCAGCCCAACTTAATTTTTTAAAATGAATTTATTAATTCAAAAAATTATTTAAAAAATAAATTTCTTAGTCATGAAAATTTTCCAAGCAGAATGACTAATTTCGTTTAATTGAAAAGACTTTGTAATGTTCAGCAGCTCAGCTTCTGCAATAAGTTTAGAGTTCCATCCATGAGTATTATAACATCAACTAGCTTAAGGATTAAAATTTCACAGTCTCAATTGCCACCATACCCTTTTGCCATCATCCATCAAGCTATCTACAGGTCCAATCTCTTTTTCTGGCTCTGGTTCATGAAATAAGGCCACAGATAACCTCAAGCTCTCGGAGTTTGTTACTACCCTGTGCATTGGACTTCTGAATATTCCATTACTCATTATCTGCATTTATCGTTCCATAATATAAAATTAAATACAAGAAAAGCCAATAGAAATCCAGAACTAGAAATTATGAAAAATGTTACGGATGAGGCTTATACCTGCATTTGGTCTCCAAGATTGACGACAAGAGCATCAGGGATTACAGGAACTCTTACCCATTTCTCATCTACTAAAATTTGAAGGCCTTCGACTTGTTTATCTTGCAAAAGAATTGTAATGCCCGATCTATCTATATGAGGTTTGACTCCAAGAACCAAATCAGGTCTCGAACACCTTGGATAGAAGTTAAACCTTGCATGCATTAGTGCTCGTTCCCCAAATTGCCCAGAGAAACTATTCTCTTTCAAGTTCAGTGACCTTGCCATTGCTTTGTACAGAAGATCCATTACAGATTTCACCTTCAAGGAATATTCGATCAAGGTCTCTCTGCAAAAAGAATATTGTATAACTAAAATTGCTAGTTTGAACAACAATTTTGTATATAAGATCAGAAAAGCTTAACCTGAAATAAGGCGGGTTATCTGGCCAAAGATCGTTCCTTCTTTCATCTTCAGGAAACACCCTTAGAATTAGGCGATGAGACCAGTCGAGAACTTGATTTGATGAAACAATCATATCACTCTCATACCCTTCAATTTCATTCTCAGACCGACAATATTTCGACTTCTCTTCCTTTGGAAGTTCAAAAAATTGGCATGCTGTCTCACGCACCTTATCAAGAAATGAACTTGACATCCCATGTCCTGTTGCCTGACATAAATATACTATATTTCTTTAAATGCTCCTATAACTAGCTCAATTTCTGATTAAACTCATCAATACTTAATTATCAACATTAGCCAAAAGGATAGTATTGAAATATAGTAGAATATAAAATATAAGTTATGCGATAGAGCGTATTTGATATTGGTAACTAATAATTCAAAATTGTCAACGTTGGAACTTAAGACTTATGATTGTTAGCCATACAACATGACTGCCCTGTTTATTTAATTATTCTCTTCTAACAGAATTGCTGATATGTAATAGTTAGTTTTTAGATACGTAGTTAGTTCTTCTAGTGTGTGAATGTGGGGCAGTTAAGAATTTGCATGATATACAAGAAAATGACAGGTTAATGCAATTTCTGATGGGGTAGAATGAGAGTTTTGACCATTCTAAGGATGTAAGGCTTTTTCCGTGATTCTTAAGGTGGAAAAGCAGAGAGTGGTTCAACATATAACACTAGACTCAAGTGAATCTGCAGTTGTTACGTATGCTCAAGGAAACGCTACCTATAAGAAGGGTGTTTCTAATGAAAACAATGGAACTACCAGAAAGAAGGAAGACAGATACTGTTGGCATTGTAAAGCACCAGGTAACACCAAAGATACATGCTTCAAAATTCATGGCTATCCAGATTGGTTCAAGGACTTAGAACAGAAGCAAAATGCTCCTAAAGCACACATGTTGAATCAATGAACTTTTTCTTTAAGACAAACAAACACCTCATGAACTTTTTCTTTAAGAAGCAAATTCTAATTTGATGGTCACATTTTATGGCAAATAAGTATGCTTTTATAGAACTAGCAGCTATTCAAAATTTTTTTTCATGCATTTAATTTGCTCTGATTTAAAAATTTCAGTTAATTTGATGTACTTATGATTATGAAAATTCCAAGCAGATGGTTTTGCTTAACTCAATTAGACTCATTCATGAAAGAGTTCATGAAACATCAAAAATTAATGAAACAAACTTTGGATGGTAGACAAGAGGTGAAAACAAATTTATACTCCATTTATTCAAAAAAGATAGTTCATCTTTTGGTTTTTCTCAAAATATACTTCACTTTCCTTTTTTATATTATAGTTAACATTTAAACTGTCTATTATATATTTATTCAATTTTATCTTATTTTCGATAACCCTTATTAATTCTTACATATTATTTAAATATAATAATCGCTTATACGTTATTTAAGATGGACATAATAGAAACGTTATATGAATAAAATTCTTTAACCATATTTTTTAATCTGTAGGAAAATAGAAAGTGAACTGTCTTTTTAGGATGTAGGGAATATGAAATAATTAATTTTAGAATATGCTTGACATTACTATTAGTTAATGGTCACTAAAATTTATAATAAATTTCACATGTTTTAGTCATAAAAGTTTCATAACATTATTAATATTTTTTCAAATAACATCTAAAATTTTTTAAAACTGTTATCACGAGAATATCACAATAATGGGTATTGTAGGTCCGATCCACCAAAGCCCAGCCCGTTATGGTATTCATTTTTAGTTTTTAGTAACATGTCGACTAACGATCTTAGAGAACCAAAAGCTTCTCCATCAAAAAACCAGAGCCACAAGCAAGCTTCTCCGTGGACACCTCCAGTCCGTGGAAACTTTCCCATGGCGTTTCTCTTTTCATTTGTCAAATTAGTCCAAACTCTTTTGTTCCCTTTATTTTCACTCCTTTATTCCTGAAAAAAAGGCCTGCTTTCTTAATTTTCTTCAACAGATGGCAAAATTTACTCTTAAAGCAGAGAACTTTTGTTTTCTCTCTCACAGCACCAACATAAACACCTCATTCTTCAACAATTCCTACGTAAAGCACCGAAACTTGCATTTAATTCCCTCTAGCCGAAGATTGAAGTTCAGGGTTTTGTGTAGCATGAAAGAGAAGGAGAATGTCAAAGAAAGCGACAGGGTGCCCGAAGTTCTTACTGGATTGCGAGTGGATGCATTGGATACAGATACTGAGACTCAATCGAGGTCTATAGAACTGGGTTTTGATTGGAATTGGTCGCAATGGAAGAATATTCCTCAAAGATATAAACTTATTGGCACTACTTCACTTGCCTTTGTTATGTAATATGGATAAGGTAATTCTTTGTTATCTTCTGTTAGACAATTCAAAGAAAAGTTCATTTATGTTTATGTTAAGGAGTGGTGGGTGTGGCCTTAATATGATATGAGCAACTTCTGACTGCCTTCAATGGTTATTCAAGTCAAGTTGAAAGGGAAAAGCTTATCAATTACGTTTGTGTATCTGGACAAAGAGTAAAGAAGTGAAGTAGTGTTCATTAGGCAGCGATTCGGTTCTTTAATTTTGGGACTAAATTATACTTTTTTTAATTCATTTACTAAATTGGGCAGGTAAGCTTGAGTATTGCAATTATTCCAATGTGTCATCAGTTCGGGTGGAATAAATCAGTCGCTGGGCTAGTGCAGTCATCCTTCTTTTGGGGGTACGCGCTGAGTCAATTACCAGGTGGTTGGCTATCTAAGATATTTGGTGGCAGGTTAGTTCATGATGGCTTTTAATATTTGTACGGTATTTCACTTTTTACGTATTAAAACTTATTTCAGAAATTTTTTGGCAACATTTGTTTGTAAGATTATACCTTCTCCCCAAAAAGAAAAGATGCTGTTACACGATGATTGGATATTCATATATGCACAGCTCGTACATGTGCCATATGCTCAATTCCCTGGAAACTCGATTCTTTCTAATTGTGTTGTCCATATATCTTTAAAACAAATTATAACTTAATAGATCATATTTAACTAATCTAATTTTGATATCAGGAGAGAGACAAAATCCTAAAATTCTATCTTTAAGTTTAATAAAAGCAATTTAGAAGTGTGCCATTCAGAATACGACAATGTGCTTTGAAGAAGTTGACAATTAGAAGAAGCAGAAAGTACAACATGTGAACAGTAAAGGACAACATGCGAATATGAGAATAAACATTTCTCGTTTCTGGCTCACTGTTGGGTGGCTGAGAGTGCGACTGGACACCTGTTCCAGAAATATCAACATGTGGAAAATGATTAATTAATAAACCATTTCCATTTTCCGCATTCATAATTGATTTCATTCACGTGCAAACAGTACACTAATTTCTGGTTAAATGTCCAACTCATCATCAACTAATCATAATCAAACTAAACATTCGTTACCAACCAGGTGACGCAATCTCTCATGTTCATGATCGGCAACTGTGCTTCCGTCACATTGTAGAAAGTTTCAAGGAAAAATTCTTCAGATTTTTTTCCCAAGTTCTGACCTTTTCGTTGTCGTTTCAAGACCAAAGTCGTCGTTTTGTATTTCGTCCCTCCCTCTCTCTCTTGAGACAATCATGCTCTCTCTTTCCTTTCTCCATCGTCTAACTCCAAAATCCTCTTTCCCTTCTCTATCTGCATTCTATCCTCTCAAGCCGTCACCACTGCAATCTCTTCTTCTCACGTCCACCCGTTCATTTCTTTCTCTCCGCATCTGATCCATCTCTCCCACCGCCACTGCTACAGCTACGGCAACACCCAAACCGAACTCATTATACCCGGACCAAATGCTATCCTCCAATTCCCACCTCCTCAAAATAGCCATAATTGGATTTGGCAACTACGGTTAATTCCTTGCCAAGACTCTCGTCTCTCAAGGACACACCGTTCTTGCTCACTCAAGAACAGACCACTCGCTTGAAACTCATTCTCTTGGCGTTTCATTCTTCCTTGACCCACATGACTTTTGTGAGCAACACCCTGATGTTATCTCATTATGTACATCCATAATTCTACAGAAGAAGTCCTCAAGTCTTTACCTCTACATAGATTTAAACGAAATACATTATTTGTTGATGTTTTATCGGTTAAAGAATTTGCTAAAAATCCATTGCTTGATGTTTTACCTAGTGATTTTGATATTATTTGTACTTATCCCATGTTTGGTCCTCAAAGTGCCAATCTTGGATGGGATGATCTCCAATTTGTGTATGAGAATGTTAGAATTGGCAAAGAGAAATCAAGAATTGATAGGTGTAAAAGATTTCTTGATATTTTTGCTAGAGAGGGATGTAAAATGTTGGAAATGAGTTGTCAAGACCAAGATAAGTATGCAGCAGGATCACAGTTTATTACACATACTGTTGGGAGAGTGTTGGAGACGTTGAAATTGGAGTCTACGCCAATCAATACAAAAGGGTACGAGAGTTTGTTGGATTTGGTTGAGAATACAGCAGGGGATAGTTTTGATCTTTACTACGGGTTGTTTATGTATAATAAGAATGCTCTTGAGATGTTGGAGTGATTGGATTTGGCTTTTGAGTCTTTGAGAAAGCAGCTTTTAGGAAGGTTGCATGAGGCTGTTAGGAAACAGTTGTTTGGGAATGGAGAGAGAGGGCACGTTGTGCAACTGAATTATGTGAATGGGCGTGGAAATGGTACTGCATTGACGTCTGCTGCGAAAGTTGAAAGGTAAGTATTAAAGCAATTTGATTGATATTTTAATGAGTAATGTGGGCGATATCTTACCTACTTTATTGTTTTTATTTGGTGAATCCTTGTTTAAGTTCTATTTTCCTATTTTATCTTTTAAGAGAAGTTCCCATATCTAGTTCAAGTAAAAGAAAAGAAACAACAATGAGAGTGTGAATTATTATTATTGCATGTTTCACAAGCTAATTAGTTTTTGATTAAAAATGTAAAAGATAGGATTTGATTTAGCTTGGATGATCAAGATTATTGAATTGGGAAAATGGCTTGAAATGGTAGGGAACGAGTATGTCCTCAGAAAATACTCACTAGTATAATGGAGTAAAATGACATTAGTAAAAAAAGGGTTGAGGAAAGATTTGTTTGTGTCTTTTACCTCACTAATTTGCATCTTGAGTCTATGATTCTACTGAGATTTAATCTTAATGTTGCACTACCTTGGATAAAAATGTTACCATTTTTTTTTTTTTTTTTTTTTTTTTTTTTTTTAGGGGGGGGAAGGGGATTGAAAAACATGCTTAGGTTACTGCTGTAGGCAGAGAAAATTGTAGATCGCATTGGTCCATAATTTTATTGCTGTTTGGACGCTGGAATTTTGGATCAATACTTGTGCATACTACATAATGCGTGTTTTTGGGGATTGAGAATACAATATGCTGTGTGATCCTAATTAATTATTTATTTGCCAAATTACTTGGAACCTCAGATCTGAAGGTGCTGCTCAACCATAAGTGTACAAGGGACAGATCACCAATTGCATTGATGACAACTCGAAGCTCAAGATTGGAATTGTTGGTTTTGGCAATTTTGGTCAGTTCCTTCCAAAAACATTTGTTCGGAAAGGCCACACAGTTCTAGCCTATTCTCGTTCTGACTATTCTGATGTGGCTCAGAAACTTGGGGTTTCTTACTTCTCTGATGCAGATGACCTCTGTGAAGAGCATCCAGAAATAATTCTTCTTTTTACTTCTATTCTTTCAACTGAAAATGTTCTCAAGTCTTTGCCAGTTTGGAGATTGAAGAGGAGCACCATCTTTGTTGATGTACTCCCAGTGAAGGAGTTTCCGAGGAATTTGTTTCTTCAACATTTGCCATCAAATTTTGATATTCTTTGTACACATCCTATGTTTGGTCCAGAGAGTGGTAAAAATGGTTGGAAAAATCTTGCCTTTGTTTTTGATAAGGTCAGGTTAGGAAGTGATGTGACGAGTATCAAGATGTAATCAGTTTCTTGACATTTTTGCTCGTGAAGGATGCAGAATGGTGGAGATGTCCTGTGCAGAACATGATTGGCATGCAGCTGGGTCACAGTTCATTACACATACTATGGGAAGGGTTCTGGAAAAGTTGGGGCTGGGCTCAACTCCAATTAACACAAAAGGCTATGAAACTTTGTTAAATTTGGTGGAGAATACTGTGGGGGATAGCTTTGATCTGTACTATGGATTGTTCATGTATAATGCAAATGCAATGGAGCAGCTAGAGAGATTGGATTTGGCTTTTGAATGTTTGAAGAAGCAGCTCTTTGGCGGTTGCATGGTGTTCTTCGGAAGCAACTGTTTGAGAATGCGGAGAAGTCTCAAGTATTGAAGGTCGAAGCGCTGGCGTCAGAATTACCTCAAAATGATGTTGCACCAGCATCCTCTTTGAAAATTCTTAATATTTAAAGAATTTAAGATTTATGCCTCACAGAATTGGTAAATTGTCCACCTATGCCTTTTGCTACCATCTAGAAAATCAGTCTCACAGTTGTCAAGTTATTTTGGTGAAAGAGAGTGTCTATGGTAATTGCAGCTGATGTAGATTTACTTAATGTTTTCTGTTTATTATACCAGAACGGTTTCACAATCTTTCATTTTGGTGGGATTCCCTCCCTCTCTCTTTTTTCTTAACTTAGTCTGGATCTTTTCCTCATCATTACCACATTAAAAACCTCAAAATCTTAGAGGGCCTGTTTGGTATCATATCTGTTTCAGGTTTTTCATTTCTATTTTTCTGAACTGAAAGTTTATGCTGTGGAAAATGGGTGGTAAAACAAAGGAGAACCAGTTTTTATGGTTTTCTCTTGTTGTGGCAACTTGTTTTGCTGTTTTAGGAAACTAAATAACAAAATGAGCATGCTTTAAAAATATATTTTTCTTTTACATTAGAGAAAGAAAAACCAAACATAACCACCATGTCATTTTCCTAGCCTTTTCTCTTTTAATTAATCATCCAGATGATACTCAGTTTCCTCATATACTTGCCTCCATATGGATACATTTGTATTTTGTAAAGGCTGTTTGGTGGTTTGTAATAGATTAATATGTTACAAGTGCAATTACAATGCTTTTTTTTCTTGTATTATTTATCATTTAGGTGTTTTCAAATACTTATTATTGAAGTGATATATTGCAGGTTTACAAGATGTTCTGAAAGATACACCTTGGTACACCTTGGAATTTGTTGTCGTTTTTTGGAAACAAAGTGAATCTAGCTAAATAGAATCAGCAGGGAAGAAAAGACGACATTGGCAGTGCTCAAAACATTGTGCACGTGCCCTGTAGTCATGTGTAAAAAATTCTCAAACTTGTTGAAGGCACCTATTGCTGATGAAAAGACATGGACCTGGATTAATGCTCTTGAAAGACTTGAGGAAGTTGAACCAATTATTTCTAATTCAGGGTCAAGCGAGGAACATTCAATTCTAGCCATTGATTTACATAATGTTAATTTCACTCACCAGTTTTGATCATTCCTTCTTGTTCAGTTTTCAGAGTTGTTCAAGGGTCATCATATTTCTTCTTGTAGGTGGTCCTTATATCATTTATTTGGTTAGCATTTCTGAACTCAATTTTGTGGATAAAAGGAGCTCCATTTTTGTCTGGAGTACATCTCGCTTCCAACTTTTAGTGTTCAAATTTGTAACATTCACCACCAATAGAAATTTTTCGTTGTGCCTTTGTTGATTTGTAAGGTTCTTAAGCAGAATGGTCCCATGATTGATCGGCTATTGAAGTAAAGATTCTTTTTCTGACTACCTTTTTGACAATAGCTATGATAAGCCATAGCAACACTTCATCTCTCTCTCTCTCTCTCTCTCTCTCTCTCTCTCTCTCACACACACACACACGCACACGTGTGTGTGGCTTGTTTCAAAGATATAGAGGCGGGTGATTAAGTTGGTCTTGAAGGGGGAAAATGCTTTTTTGTGGAACTGCAGAGAAGGTATGATGAAACACTTTCCCGTGGTTACCTTTACTTTTGCCACGTTGTTGGATCAACTTTTCCAGGACTATCAGGATTAATGAGGTTTCATTTTGTTACATCCTCGACTGTCTTTAGGTGCAGAGATTTGGAACTGATATTTGCATAAAAGTATGCTGATTTTTTGAGTATGAATGTATGCATAAATATAATAGAACCCAAGATAGCTGTTTGTTCCTTATTGACATAATTGATGTTGAAATATTTTAATCCTGGAATTTATCCATGATTCTATGGCTTAGTAAATTAAATTTTCAGTGCTTCTATTGATCTTTTCCCTTGCTGATAGATTGATAGTAATCACCAACATGATTTTTCACTTTCTTGAATGGCCTTGACGTTGTCTTTACTGATAATACCAGCTACTGGTTTGGTGTTGTTACCTGGATCTGGGGAACAGAACACTGCCAGAGAAAACCTCTCCTTTCTGAGTGTATAACCGCTCTCTGTATTGGACTCTTGAACAATCCATTGCTCATTATCTTTGATATCATATACAGTAATGGTTGGGTTTAGGTTGTGAACCACTTTATAGAAACTGTAAACTATTTTCCAATGCAAATTGAAATGCGTAGAAAGAAATTAAGTTGTATTTTTGTGTATGATACTATACATTTTTTATTGAGTATTAACTGCCTTTTCTTTTTGTTTTTAATTTTCATATGCTAAAGGTGTCTCCAGTGCAGGAGGCTCCCTGTTCCGCGATGTTAATGGGAATTGCTTCAGGAATGACAGGAACTCTGGAACCATGGCGCATCATTCTGGAATTTGAAGACCTTCCACATTTTTTTCTTGAGGTGCTTGCATTTCCATTAGAATGTGGTTTGAGGCCAAAAACGGGACTGTGAACATGGACAGAAGTTGAATGTTGCCCGTATTGGTGCTTTTGCTCCATATTTATTTAAAAAGCAGTTTTCTTCAAGGTTAATGACCTTGCCTTGGCCTTGAAGACTACTTCAGTTATGAGCTGTAACTTTGTGGTATATTATATATCAGAAATTCTTTTTATGGTTTGAATATTTAGCCTGCAGTACTGCAAGATAAATACTTGATCATTGAGTTACTAATTTAATGACAAATTCTATCTATTTTAACCTTTCCTTTATTGCTTGAACGAAATAATCTTTTTCTATCAGTTTTTATTTTCCTAATAATTTTCTCTCTCTTAGATTTAGCTTAATTCTAGTGTTCAGACAAATACTTGAGAAATCATTTTCTGTTGTCTTTCACTTACAGAAACCACTAGAAATTTTAAGTACAAGAAACCAGAAGTATGCATAAAGGAAATTAGATTAATGCTGCTTCAATTGGTCGCTTCCCTTGCTGATAGTATTCAGTATAAAAACTAGCATAGCCTTTCACTGTCCTGTATAATCTTGGTCTTGTTTCATCGATTAGCCCATCAGCTAATTTGATCTCTTTGTCTGGATCTGGAATGCAGAATACAGCTATACTAATCCTCTCCCTTTCTCTTGAATATTCCATTGCTCATTATCTACGCAAATAATCCAATATTACTGTTCTTGGAATATCCAAGACTTGAAACGCAAAATCTGCATAACTTGATCTTGAAAACTCTAGACTCCAATATACGTACATAGATATAATCAATTGAATAAAACTATTAATGACTTCTAGTTATATTTTTAACAGGGGTTTTCATCAACTGCAACTCAAGTAACAATAGCAAATAGATCATATTTCTCAGCAACACCTCAAACAAAAATACCAAAAAAAAATTTAGTATTTACCTCAGCTTGATCGCCAACATTAACAAGAAGAGCTTCTGGAATGATACGAACCCTAAACCATTGATTGTCTTTCAAGAACTGAAGACCTTCCACCACTTTTTCTTGCAAGAGAATGGTGAGTACTGATCCATCAGCATGTGGTCTTAGCCCAAGAGTTTTACCAGGCATTGGACATGGAGGATAATAGTTAAATTGTGCAGTAACGATTGGTCGTTCTCCATGTTGATCCAAAAAGCAATTCTCATCCAATCCTAATGGCCTTGCCATTTCTTTAAGCACAATTTCTTGTATTCGCTGCGACTTCTTGGCAAATTCATCTAGCATTTCCCTGCAGATTGTTTTTTTTCCATTTAGCCATGGCTGTCAAATTTTGCAGAGTTAATGCTTAACTAAAAGTTTGAAGGGATAGGGTGACTCGGTGCATAAATCATCTCATACTTGAGGAAGATTGGTAGAATAGGGTGATCCAGTACACAAAACATTCCATATTTCTCATGGCTTGAATCCATGGCCTCCAGTTCTGAAATAGAGTAACTTTTAAAGCTACCCATTAAAGTTTGAAAAGATAATTACCTAAAAGGTTGAGGATTTTCAGGCCAAAACCTGAGCTGTGGCCGGTCTTCTGGGTTTACCGTAAGATATAACGATCAATCCAATCAAGTATTCGATGTTCTAAATGAACAGTATCATTTCCATACCCTTCACCGCTGCTAGTTTCTCTGGAGTATTTCTGCTTATCTTCCATTGGTAGTGAGAAAAACTGCTTGGCAACTTGACGCATTTCTGCCAAGAATGAATTTGTCATTCCATGATTTATTACTTGCAACGTTTCAGGTAATTGTATTTATTTATTCACAGATACAACACAATCTATTTGCAGTGAAACCTGGGGCGGAGCTAGAATTTAGAAATAAAAGAAAGATCGTCCAAATACGAATGGAGCAAGATGATTGAAAGGTTATTAAAAAATACTTATGCAAGGTTCGAACTTTAGCATGTTATAGGAAACAAATTAATCCATATGCAGCTGTCTACTAATAAAATCACAATCAACACTTAATAATAGTAGAAGACCTGAAAACAACCCCAGGAGCTAAGAGCTGATCTGAGTTTGTGAAGCTCCTCTGTTTAGGTTAATGGAGATTGGAGAAGACCAATATCAATAATAGGAACCTCTATAAACGGAACGGAAGTACTTAAAATTTCCACTGTCACTTCCTTTTTGGATATACTTTTCCAGCGGCTCTTTGCCGTCGATGGCCAGTTCTTGGACGGACTTTGACCTGGAATCAATGTTGTCGGCTGCCATGATCCCGATCAAGATATTCAAGATACTTTTCTTTGTCTTTTCTTTTTATTTGTGCGGTCTGTGGAAAATGGGAACATTGAAAAGCAGGAGACTTACCTTATCTGAATCTTGATACCTTACACGACAAGGCGTGGACATTTCCTATATTTTGCTATTTGTTTTCAAAAAGATCCTTTAATATGAAGACTGTATTACCAAAACCTTAACTACCACTTAAAAGCTTTATTTTTTGAAATATTCTCGATATAAAATATAAAAGTTATTTTTTAAAGAAAAATGAAGTCTATTAAATTTTGCATCTAACTTTTTCTTATAATCCAAATTAATTTTTATCCTTTCTTTTCAGGCTAAAAAGCCCAGGACATTGAAATCAATCTGATTCTTCTAATTTAATTTCTGATTCAAAATCAAAATATTTAGATAGTTCTGATTCCATTAAAAATCAAACCCATTCCAATCCGATTTCAATTCACATCTGGTTTACTAATTGTGGATTAATAAGATGTTAAATAAGCCAAAAAAAAAAAAAAAATTATTGTGGCTTACACAGTAAAAGAACTGCATGCATTTACTATTACGAAGTTAACTTTTTCTATGCGACGTCGTTTTATATTTCACATGCTTGAGAAACGTTTTATATTTCACATGCTTGAGAAACTAGACAAACCAGAGACATTTTTTATTTCTCAAAACAGACAAATACTTTATTTCTCAAACCAGACAAACCAGAGAAATATGTACAAGAAACCAAAAGTACATATAAAGGAAATTAGATTAATGCTCCTTCAATTGTTCTCTTCCCTTGAAGGTAGTATTCAGAGAAAAGACCAACATACCCTTTCACTGTTTTATATAATCTTGGCCTGGTTTCATCGATTAGCCCATCAGCTGGTTTGATCTCTTTCTCTGAATCAGAATATAGCTATACTAATCCTCTCCCTTTCTGTGTTCGTCACCACCCTGTGTACTCCGCTCTTGAATATTCCATTGCTCATTATCTACACATATAATATATATTATACATAAATTTTAGTAACTTCTAATTAATATTTTAAACAGAATGTATTTCTCAACAGATATTCAAGGAACAATATCAAATAGATCTATAGCATATTTCTCAGCAGTAGATTGAACAAAAATAACAAATATATTTTAGCATTTACCTCAGCTTGATCGCCAGCATTAACAAAAAGAGCATCAGGAATGATAGGAACCCTAAACCATTGATTGTCATTCCATGATTTATTACCTGCAAAAGTACAAGTAATTATATATTTATTCATGCATGGATGAAATACAATCTAATATATAGTGAATCTGCTCAAATTAAGATAATCCATATTTAATAACACGAACAATAATAATAACAGAAAACCTGAAGGAAACCCCAAGAGCTAAGAGCTGATCTGAGTTTGTGAAGCTCCTCTGTTCTGGTTAATGGAGATTGGAGAAGACCAATATCAATAATAGGAACCTCTATCATCGGAACAGAAGCATTTAAGTTTCCATTATCACTTCCTTTTTGGATGTATTTTTCCAGTGGCATTTTACTGCTGATGGCCAGTTCTTGGGTGGATTTAAACATTGACTCAATCTCTGCTGCCATGTCGACCTGTTAGCACTTAGCAGTGTACTGGGGTTGTTACACAAACAGAATTTAAGTTGATCTGATCAAGATATTCAGTACCAATTCAAAGTTGCATAATATAAAGGAGAAAGAAGGAAGAAGGCAAGTGTTTTGTGAAAGCAAAGCAATCCAATTTAAGTTTCAAAGCCCTCTCGTTTGGTGTAGTTTATATAGTAGTAGGAGTATTGCAATTATTGGAAATAATGGAAAATGAACAAAGCAATCCAATATGCGTGACTCCTTTGCTAGGTGGAGAGTTTGTATTACAGTAACAAAGTTGCAGTGATGAATTAAGTCAAATATGTACAACTATGTTGTCTGCTAGCTAAATATGTTTGCTAGTTGGAGACTGAATATTTCCAATATTATAGAATTTATTATTATTATTATTCATTTTGTTGATATGGATATGGGTTATGTCGATTATGAAGGCTACGTAGTGGTGGTTTCAATCATGATAATGTTAAGGTTTTCAAAATTTTATGATTTGTAATTTTTCGATTGTCCTCTAAGAGAATAAATAATTCTTCTAACTAATTAATAAAATTGAAAAAGACTTATGTGCATCAAGTATATGAATTCACATATGCATCAGATTGATCGATGGAGGATTTTTTTTTTTTAAAAAAAAAAATATTATTGTTTTATTACTGTTTTTTTTATCAGATAAATCACTCTTATTTGAATTAAAAATCTATTTTTAATTGATTTAGTATATAGTTGAATCCATACGTCCAATGCAGGTAAGTCTTTTCCTTTAAAATTATTATGCAAAAAATAGTTGATATTACACGTGGAGTGGACTACCTAGGATATAATATTAAATTTTGATTTAAACTTAGAATATATAAATATTTTTGAGTAATATTGTTGGAGATAGCATTATGGTGACTGCGGTTACCATATAAACGCATCAGTTCGTACTAAAACCAATTCGGTTAAGCCGAATGCTTACCCCTAACCAGGAGCACCCAACAATAGCTATATGTGCCGCTATCCGCCATTCTTCTAATTCCAGCGTTTGATCAAAGCCTTAATCACCTCTTCTTATGACGTTGAACTGATTTTTCTGTGGGTTTAACTTTTATGAGGTTAGTTTCTCACTAATTATGCTTTGATTGAATTTTGTTTATAAGTGAATTAGGAAACCTAGCTATATGATGATTTACAGAACAAGCAGTTCAATATTGATTACAATTTCTATTGTTACAAAGAACTTAGAAAATAATTTAATAAGAAGAAAAACATTCATTTTGATTTCAAGCATATAATTATGAAATCAATCTAATTTGATTAATAAATTGGACCTTAAGTATGAATTTTGTTTTTGGATCGAAGGAGATTTTCACGAACCCTCACTTAAAAGAAGTTAGCTGTAGATAAAAATGGTGTTTTATAATTCTTTCTTGTTCAGTTTTCAAAGTTGGTCCAGGTGTTGGGTTTGGGTTCCCTTCCTATGTGGTAAAAGCCCATATTTTGAAGTCCAGTAACTAATTATTGTTTTACAATTATGCCCCTCAACTAACAGCCATATTCCTAATATTTTTTGGCTCTCATTTGATCGACACACAACCAGAAATCGTGTGAGAAAAACAGAGGAGAGGAGAGGGTTTTTCTGCACAGCCCCATCCAGCACCAGCCACCGTGTTCTGGAGATTTCTGGAGTTTCAACCGTTGGATCGTTGTGATTTTTGGATATGTTGTTCTTTGCTCTCTGTTCTTGATTCTCACCGTAGGGATTTTCATTTGGAGGTTCAGAGATTGAGTTCTGGGTCTGAATCCGAAGCTGTCCTGTTCTGCTTCTAGCTCTGCATAGCTTCATCTTCTTCAGCGTTTTCGGCAGTCATCCTTTGTCGGATTGAGCTGATTTTTGGTGAGCTTGTTCCTAACATCCAACTCTTGATTCTGGCTGATCAGTTTAATTTTTGGATGAGTAGAACATTTTTTAAATGTATTGAGAACAGCAGCTGTGTTTTGTGATCACTCTATTGTGTTCCCACACATTTATTTGTGGTTGTTTGTGGTATAGCTACATATTTTGATGGTTGTAGCTTGCTGTAAGTTGTAAGACAATATTTGTGATAGTGAACTTTATTTCCTTGGACCGGAGGAGAGGTCCCGTGGTTTTTATCCTTCACACCGGAGGAGTTTTCCACGTAAAAAGATTTGTGTTCATGTGGTGAATGTTATTTTTGATTGTGTATGATTTGGGACAGCTTGTGTTGCTTGAATTTGTTGCTCATTGTTACTCCTAATAGATTCATTCAAGTGGGGAAGTTTTTGTTGTGAGGTCAGATTTTGTGTTACTTCCCATCACAGTGGTATCAGAGCTGCAGTTATTTTTGTTGATTGAGCATTTTTGCTTGTTTGAATTATGGAGGTAAATATGAGTAAAATGATTTGTTTGGATGGCACAAACTATCACACTTGGAAAGGAAAGATGAAAGACCTTTTGTTTTTAAAGAAACTACATTTGCCTGTATTTGCTACTAGTAAGCCTGAGTCTAAGTCTGATGAAGAATGGGAGTTTGAGCATCAGCAAGTATGTGGTTTTCTTAGGCAATGGGTTGAGGATAATGTATATAATCATATTGTTAATGATACAAATGCCAAAACTTTGTAGGAAAAGCTAGAATCTTTGTATGCTTCTAAAACTGGTAACAACAAGTTGTTCTTACTTAAGCAAGCCATACGCCTGCAGTACAAAGAAGGGAGCTCAGTACTTGACCATGTAAATGAATTTCAGGGTATCTTTGATCAGTTATCCAATATGGGTGTCAAGTTTGATGAGGACATTATGGGACTTTGGTTGTTGAATACACTTCCTGACTCTTGGGAAAACTTTAGGGTATCTTTGACAAATTCTGCTCCTGATGGTGTTGTAACTATGCAGTATGTGAAGAGTGGTGTTCTGAATGAAGAAGTAAGAAGGAGAACTCAGGGCGCTTCCACATCACAGTCAGATATTTTGGTTACTGAAAACAGGGGGAGAAGCAAG